>NW_017731509.1:801878-851860 GCF_001890085.2 Hipposideros armiger | reverse complement strand
TGTGTGTGTGTGTGTGTGTGTGTGAGAGCATTAACTTATTGCTATGAATTTAATATTGTTTGCATCTCTTACAATGGGAATTTATACATGTAATATTTGTGTTTTTAAAAAAAAATTTCATGAGGCACATAAAGAAACTAGAGCTCAGCTTTTAAAAGAAGGCTGAAGATATTTCCAAAGCAAAACAAAAAAACATAAACATTAACATAGTTCCCCCAGATTATCAAGCCCACTGCTGGCACCTGCTTGCTAATGCTATAAATCCAAGAGAAACATAGGGGTTTGATTTTAATGCACTTTTCTAAGAATTATGTTACCTCGTCAAATAATATTAATTGCACTAGTTTAGTGTATTTGTTTTTGCTGGGCCCCCTCAGGCCTTTGTGATAAGTAGGCACTTCACCTTTGTGGAATTTGAAAGTCCAACTGTGAAAAATATGAGTTCAAATTATGTTCCTGATGTCCACGGACTCTGAAAATACATCTTTCTTTGAAAGTTATGGATTAGGGAAAATAATTTTCTTATAGTGATTCCCATGGTCAATTGTGTTGACCTCAACAAGACAGGGAAAATCATGTGTTTTATAAGTGTTGCGTGGGAGGCAGTGCAGTGTAGTGGAAGAATTGGACACAGAGATTTGAGAGTTGGAGCTTAGACCTGATTTAATTACTAGTGAGTTGTAACTTCTATATTTTTAAATACTAAAATTGGGTTAATATCACCTTCTGTGTTTATCCAACCACGTTATTATAAAGAATGTCTAAAGGAATATATATATCGATGTGTTTTAAACTATCAGATGCTATTAAAAGTGAAGACTGTATTTATTCTTAGTGGTACAATGATGAAGAAGGGGGAGAAGGAGGCAGTTCATGAGTTGCTTTAACCTCAGGCTTCTGAGTGGAGTATGGGCATACCTTGTTTTGTTGCACTTTGCTTTATTACGTTTCACAGGTATTGCATTTTTAAGAAATGGAAGGCAAGACCCTCCGTCAGCAAAAAGATTGCGATACTCGCTTTATTGCAATACTCGCTTTATTACGGTGGCCTGGAACCTAACCTATAGTAGCTCCGAGGTATGCCTGTACCCAGATTTGTGTCTTAGTTTTAGGGCACGCATTTTACAGTTGACTTTTCCATCTGAAGCTGAACATTTACAAAGGGAGCTGGACAAGGATCATGAGACAACTTGAACTAATTTTTTTTTTTCAGTTGTATCAGAGCTTTTCCAGACATGGTGTTGTTCATGGAATTGACTACATCTGGATAGACATAAACACCGTTCACACTTCTGTTAGCAAGCAAATCACCAGGCAGCGGTTTCTCAAACAATACTAATTGGTGTGAATTCTCTCAGATGGGCTTCCTTGGCGGCTCATGCCCATGTAAGGAGTGTTTTATTTCTTTGTTTTCTCACATGGATGGGCAATACCAATTCAGTTCAGCTTCAACAACTGTCACCAAGTATGTGCAAGATACCTTGCTGGGTGTGTTCACATATGTTTTCTCATGTTGACCCCACCATAGCGCTGGAAGGCTGAGAGCATTATTCTGTTTTACAAGTAAAACTTGAATAAGACGTAGCTGCATCTGATTTAACCAAGTTAGTGTGACTGCCTTTAGTTTCTTCCCTCCCCCACCTGCTGTAGCCATCTCCACTGTAGGAAAAGTCATTCTAGAGACTATTTTAAAGTTCCTGTTAAGGTGGCAGTGGGTGGTGGCCCACTCCTACTGTCCCCTCAGTGACCTTCTCTTGCCCAGGGAAGCAGACTAATTAATCTTCCTTTTCCCAATGTTTATTTTCAAACCATGCAAAGGGGTGCTCTAATGACTTTACAGCTTATGGCAATGTAGTTTCATTTTTCCTAGCGTTTCCAGTCCAGGAAGCCATCCTTAATGTAATGTCAGGCTAGATAAGCATCCCTTCTCTGTGCTCCAAAGACACCTTTGAAACACTGCCACAGTTCCTCCAGTCCCATGTTGCAGCTGACTTTTTACTTGTCTGTCACCTGCAGACCATGGCTGATAAGTTGTCTCTGTTTAACCAACATTTAGTGTGGAGCTAAGAGTGTTATAGTGCTCAATAGTTTCCTGATGAGCAAACATATCAATATGCCTTTCTAATAGAACACACACTTGTGTATCTAGAAGATTTTACAAGAAAACAAAAAGTCTGCCTGGGACACAGAGGTACTTAGGCCACTCAAGCCTTACTCCCAGCCCGAGGAAACCACTGCTTCCAAAGGTAGTAGATATACAAACTGACTTTAATGTGGAGTCTGCATTGCTAATGGGTGACTGGCTTTCAAAGAAAATCATTACAATAAAATTCAGTTTACTGCAGCAGTTCCTGGTACATAGGTGAGTCTTTGTTCTAAGGTGCCTCAGATTCCTGCCGTGCTCTGAAGGCATTCTTTGTGAGTGTGCTTACCTTGGGGTACCTGTGCAGACGGTGCTGCTTCCTAGAAGTTCCAGTTTGATGAGATGCTGGAGAAATTGTTCAAGAAAGACACCAAAAGTCAGGAACAGAAGACCAGAGATGGCTTGACATAAACAGAAAGAGTCATATGACAGCTCATGCTAAAGACGTAAATGAAATCCTTAATTCAATAAGTAATGCAGGTATCTGACATGCACAACAATGCTTTCAGAGACTGATAGGCAATACGGGAGGAAGAGAGAGGGAGAATAGAAAGGTAAGTTGTTTTAATAAGATATCACTGATGATATAGAATTGATAAACTGCTGCATCAGAGAAGATGATATTTCAAGACTTTAAAGCAAATAGCAAGGGGAATAGGAAAGCCTTTGGCAAAAGTACTTACAGAAGCCTAGACATAGTTTTCAAACGTGGCTAATGTAATGAGGAAGAATTCAGAAAGGTTTGCATCCGAAATTCTGCCTTTAGGTATGCAGGTAAAATGTTAGAGAGAATGGCGAAAGGCAAGATTGACTGACATTATAGGATGGCTTCACCCATTTAGAAGCAGGCCAATTTGTAAAAGCACATTCATACAGATAAATGGATAAGGGTTGTGAGTATATTTCTAAGAGTGTGCCTCTGGTTATAGAGCAATTTCATAACATTCCAAGGAAGGATTTTAAACCCTACCCTACACCTAATCCATTTATAAAGTTAGAAAGCAAGTTGATTATTGGTAGCTAAGGATCAGATTTAACTAGTAGGAAAACTCTTTATAGCAAATGTGGACTACACTCCTAGTAGTTAGAACCACTTAAAATGTTCCACCTGTAGGAGATGATGTGGGAGGCTGTCCCTTTACTAGTGTTTAAGGTTGTTGTTTTTTTTTTTTCAGAATCATATTGAAATAATTGGACCAGGTCAGATTACTATAAGAGATTTGACTTTCAGAATTTTTTAGGACTATTAGGTGATTTGCCCATAAAAATACAAACACAAAGACAAGATTCATCTGGGAGTGGATGACAAAATACTTTTAAGTTCAAGCAGTTATCAGAAAATGTTCTTAACACAGGGATACAAATGTTAACATATAGGGTAAGAAATAGCTTGGCAGGAATATGCAGAACCATAATGCTATGCTTAAGTATGTATAGACAGACCCAAGGAGTGGGCTACAGAATAATGACACAATTTTTTACTAAAAAAGCTATTTTCTCTTGAAAAAAGTCTAAATTCTTTAGCAGGGGCACTCAAGGTCCTCTGACAACTTGGCCCCATCTGAGTATTTTAAGCCTCCTCTCTTATAATATTATTTCTCCCCATTACCTTACCAGTCACACTTGAGATTTAATTAACCATTCTCCTAACAGGCCAGGTCAGAGAACCTCATGCCCCCTTCCTTTTTAGGGGGATCATTTATTATACTGGGGTGACTTTTTTCATCCTTCCCTTCTTCCAGTTGAAATCCTGTTCATCCTTCTTAGTCTAGCTCAGATCTCATTTTTCCTTGATCTTCTCAGAATAAATTTTCTCCTCTCAATTCTGCTTATAGTATTCAATGTATTATGTCTCGTTAAACTTTACTGTTTACATATCAGCCTTTCCCACTGACAGAAGACCTGTGCTTCCTGGGTGCTCAGTAAATATATATTGATGCAAAATGAGAACTGGCCAGTTCATCTGACACAGATCAATACTGCTTTTGTAGCTTGATGTACTAATTACCGCTGAATCTAGACCACCTTGCAGAAAACCCAAGAAAAATAAAAATTGTAAGTGCTTGTATTGTATCTATTTTAATATTTTAGAAAATCATCTATGCACCTATTTAACTTCAAAGACATTATCTGTTGTACACAGAAAATTCATTTATTCTATTTTATGATTCAGTCCTATAGAAACTGAATGTGCCCCATAGATATCCTATGGATACCAGATATAATTATATCAGAAATGATGAAACCCTTTAGCCTAATTTGAGAGGCAATAGCAGCCCAAGGGTGGTTTCTTTTTTGCATCTATATAAAAATCTTTACTGGCTCCTTGTTAGTCTCATTCACTTATTTACTCTGCAATCGTAACATTGGCTAGGTTTAGAGCTAGAAGGCACTTAACATATGGGAAGTCAAGCAACAAGGGAAACACAACAAGTTACTAAACTCACAACTCTGCCCTTCATGTTCCAAGAGACTTCTGTAGATGCCCACCCACTCCAGTGTGGCACTTGCTGTTGAGTAGAATATTGTCTTTTCATACTGTGGCTTTGGTCCACTGTAATTAATGGGAAACATTCAGAGGACACAGGTCAGTATTCCATCATGTGACCCAAAACAGCATGGAATCAATTTCTGTGTTGGTCATTTAGTTTTTAATGATAGGTAAACTTTTGTTCCATAAAATGGAATATTACCGTACCACTACCTGATGGAAGTTTGGAGTCACACCATTTTCCTCTCCATTCCTATAGTTTAAAATCAATAGAAAATAGATATGGGCCAGTGTGGAAACTGTAGTGTTGCCTTTATCTTGGTCTTTCTGGGGCAGTCAGGTCCCACTTCAGGGCTTACCTCTTATACTCTCTCAGTTATAGGGGGAGAAGCTGGAAGAGAGGATGTAGAGACCTGGTCAGATCTTTGCTCTATTGTTGGTACAAAGACGAGAAGTTCTAGGGAATCTCACTATGCCTGAGTGCCAGAGGTCTGAGAGGAGAATGGCTTGTATCATGCTGGAGCCATGGTCTCTGACACACATGTACCACTCTTCATCAGACTTGCCAGACAGTCCTTCTCATAAAGGGAAAAGCTATGACTTGGATACAGAAACAAAGAAACTTAAAAACAATCATTCCGCTATCATTTTCTCCTGATACCATGATAAAGACTGCACCCCCACTACTCCAGGTCCAGAAATCTTCACCTATTTTAGATGCACTATTATTAGTAGTAGTCAAAGTAGATTGGTAGTAATGTTAGCATGAGTATTTGAGTATCAACTGCAGTGTTAAGCAGTATTAAAATAACTTCACACCTTTTTGCAAACTCACTGCCATACAAATGTTTACCAACAAGTGAGTGTATTTGTTATAATTGTAAAGGTTGGGGGGTACATCATAATGCTGATTGAATTTTAAGAGAAGGAAGAGTCTCTAGGTCCAGGGAAGATTATTATGTTTAAAGTTTCAATGATGCTTTCTTTGAAAAACATGACTGAAATTAGGAAATGAGACTGATTGTCTAGTCTAAGTTATCAAGAGACAGTGAGGTGTGATCAACAAATACGGTGAATGTTTAAATTAAAAAGAATTATTACAGTATAAGACACATTGCCATTAATCTTCCTCAGAATACTCCCCCTCACTTTAAACACACTTATTCCATCATTCTTGCCACTTTCTGAAGCAGTTCTTGAAGTCCTCTTTCATTAATGTCTTTAGTTGCACTGTCATGGCTGCCTCAATGTTCTGAATTGATTGAAAACATTTTTCTTCCATGGCCATTTTGACTTTGGGGAAGAGTCAGAAGTTACACGGTGCTAGATCCGGTGAATAAGGTGGATGAGGATCCACTGTGATGTTTTATTTGACAGAAATTGATGTACCAGAAGCGATGTGTGACACGGAGCTTTTCGATCATGTGTTCATAAAATATGGTGAAGGCTGCTGCTGAGTGCCATCTAATGGAAAGGTAGGGATATTCAATACGGGAAGCAGCACGTTAAACCTTAGTAACCATGTATGACAAGTTTCAACTTGTTTGGTGTGGTCAATCGAGTGTGAGCTGTGGTTGAGAGAAGGTGTGTTAATTTAAAGTGTGCCGTCAGTCATCCTCCATTACGACAATGCTCCACGCCACACATCTCTTCTGGTAGACGGCAATTTCTGTCAAATAAAAACATTGCGGTGTGTCTTCATTCACCTTATTTACTGGATCTGGCACCGTGCGACTTCTGACTCCTCCCCAAAGTCAAAATGATTCAGGACATTGAGACGGCCATGACAGCACAACCAAAGATGCTCACAACAGAGGACTTCGAGAACTGCTTCAGAAAGTGGCAAGAATGATGGACAAGTGTGTTTAAAGCAAGAGGGGGAATTTTCAGGGAGATTAATGGCAATGTATCTTTTACTATGGTAACTTTTTTTTTTTAAATTTAAACATTCACTGTATTATTTGATCGCACCTACTATGTTCATCAGATTGATAAAGAATTTCAGGCAGACACAGAAGTTGAATTGCAGTCTTGAAACCAGTAACAATGCATAACAAGATTGGTACAGGAAAGATGCCTTGTGGGGCACAAGATATCATATACTGGTTGAGTCATTTTGGCTTAACAAGGCAAACCTTGATATAGTCTTATTCTGGCCATTAATGTTCTTTTCCTTCAAGTGCATTTCTACTGGGCAAAATAAGAGTCTCTTGGATGCACTTAATGCACTTTCCATCACTTACCAAAGTCAGTGCTTATCTTTTAAAATTTGCAGCTCAGTGGACAGTAACTACGTCCCGAGGGACTTAAGGGAAACATGTTAAACCAGATTATTATCTCAGAAGGTATGGCATTCTGACACTTAGACATGTGCTGATTCTTTTGAGTACATTTTGAGGTGGCATTTTTGGTGAGTTTCGTTGATATTTGTTATCTGTAATTGTCACATCTGAAATGACTCATGAGATTAGCAGAGCCACATAAATATATATCAATCAATTTTATTTTAATACAAGCTACTGAGCATTGACTTTCTGTTGAGCAGTCAATAAGACTGTCTTCCTAAGTAACAATTCTGAATGGACCAGGAAACTTTCTTTAGGCAACATTATTGAAAGATGCCATAGTCAGTCTTTAGGCTATCTGCTGGATTAGGATCTGTTTTGGGGAACAATTATTTGTGAAAGTATTTAACAAGCAGTACTGTTATAGAATGGCACCAGCTGTCCTTGACATGCTCATAGAGGGTCAGAATATGTGTGCAGAGTATTTACCTTATGGAGAACAAAAGCTACATAGTTCCTGGTTGGGAGATATATATATATATATATATATATATATATATATATATAAAATTTTGTCAAACTGCATTTTACTTTATTTTTTCAATTATAGTTCACATTCAATGTTATTTTATATTATTTACAGATATACAGAATAAGTTGGGTGCCATACATTAAGGCGAGGTTAGCTTCAGTAGATCGCTCTCTCAATGACTATTGTGCTATGATTGTTAAGTAGTCATGAACCAGCTCAGGTACTGTTGCTGAATCTGCTTGACCCAGATACTTCTTAACATTTAGAGACTTCTCTTGACTCCAATCTTTATTAAGGAAAAAAAAGGATAAATTAAAAAACATTTACAAATAATGTTCAAATATCCACATAATATGGGACTAGGGCTAACTGCAATCCACCCGTAATAGGATATTGGTGGGATGCTTAACTAGTACTGACCAGTAGAATGTGTTGTGATTCACACTTGCTTGCTTTCACATTTCTGCCTCATCCTATCTCTTACATGTGTTTCTTCATTTCAGCCTCATGCGTGTCCCTCTGTTTATTTTTTAGAATAAATGTAGATATGCTCATAGCAGAGTGCCTCAGCTCTGTTGACAATTGCTCAAAGCTTAGTCCACAAAATATAGCTATGGTCCAACACAACCACAGTGAATTCAGTGCCTTCCTATTGCTTTTGCCTAATCTTTTTCATTTGCCAGGGCATCTGGGTTACAGCTTGTCCTGTGATAATGAACCAGTCAAGTGACCTCTTGTTACCCATTTCATCATTTGTTAGTAGATATCATGACATTTTCAAATTTCTTTTGACCTTCAGCTCCTAAATGGGAAAACTGTAGGATGAAATGTCTAATGCATGTGAAACTGCTTATATAAGGTAAGGAAACACTTTTAGCTGCTGTAACAGACAAACTCTAAATTTTCAGCAGGTCCAAAACAATACATTCTCATTTATTACTCACATCATTTTTTACTAAGAGTTGGTGATGAGTGGGGGCTGTGCTCCATGCAGTAATTCAGGAACCCACTCATTTTTTATCTTGTGGCTGTGACCTTTTCTTGGTTCTCAGAATCCTTGCCCACTCTATCAGCAGATGGGGAAGGCAAGTTAGGTCACGCATGGGAGATTTCTATTGGCGAGGCCTGAAAGTGGCAACGTATCACTTTGGCTCACGGGCATTGGGCAGAACTCGGTACATGGCCATACCTAACAACGGAGCAGAATATCTGTGTGTTTGGGCTGAAGCCGAGGGGGGACACAGCTATGGGTGGGCACTAGCAGTCTCTGCAATATTGATCCTGTAAATAAAATTCTAAGGGAGCAGAAGTGGCTGCATGATTATTTGTAGAAAATAAACCTTTGTATGCATTTCTGAAATGGATTCTAGCTGATGCACTGTGAACATCATTTACAGGCAGGCCTTCAAGTAAGAAAGACTGGGAGTCTTCAGGGTTTCAAAATTTCTCCAGTTGACTGAACTCATTCCTTCCAACCATGTCATCACTGCTTCTGTCTGGCTTCAATCAAATTAAAGACAATTCACTTTTTGTCTAAGCTTTTGATCCTGCCAGTTTTCAGAAAAATTGAAAAACTGCTTTATGGGTCACTTGAAAGTGCAAACAACTCAAGAATCATTAAATAGCTCTTGAGTAGAACTGCCAGTGACATAGTAAAGTAACTCTCCACCTGTGCCTAGACCATTCATAATTCTATTACTTAAATAACCGATTTCTACTTGTTAATATGACAGTTCTCTCCCTGTGGTTAGTGATCATTTTTCCAAAGTTGGTGAATTTTCCATTTTTAAACATACAGCAGAGAAATGATGTTGGTTCTCTTGCACTGTGCTCTTGTATCACCTTACTAATTTGGAGATAATACTACTTTTTAAATGTGATAATACCATTTTTAATATCTAAAAGATATTGGGCAGGAATATGGCAACAATTGTAGAATTTACTTAAATCTAGTTTAACCATACTTTCAAGTTTATGTTAGGGAAAATGAACAAATTTAAGATAATTTTTTTGTAGGTAGAATATTATAATTAATAAATTGGATATTTTGTTTGTATAAATGGCTTTATAGATGAGGGAGGAATTCTAGATACTCCTCTAAACCATAGCCTGTTTTTGGAGATGTGACTAGATGAGATTGGAAAATGGTTTGGATTCAGCCTCCTAGACTATTTAAAGCTAAGAAATGATCTTTGGGGGTTGGCAGAGTGGCACGATGGTTAGGAATTGGCTTGGGATGCCAGAGGGCCCTGGTTCGGATCCCACACGTGAGGGCCAGTGACACTGCCCTCCACAGCTAAGATGCTGAACAATAGCTCAACCTGGAGCTGGGCTGCCATGAGTTGCTGGTGACGGCGTAGGCTGCAGCCCCCGTGGCAGTGGGTTGCCATGGGCTACCGTATGTAGCCAGCAGCCAGCGTGAGCGGCCAGCAGCCGCTTTGAGTGGCCAGCAGCCAGCGTGAGCGCAATGATGGTGCCAACTTAGGCCAGTGAAGCAACGTCCTCCACAACTAGACTGAAGAACAAAACGACAGCAACTTGTCTGTTCCCCTTCCCCTAATTCCCCAGCGCTGTTCCCATCCCCCCAATTCCCCAATTAAAAAAAAAACGTTAAAAAAAAAAAACAGAAATGATCTTTGGGCTTGAGATGGAAAACTATTTGTTTTGCAATTTACACAGATAATGATATTGAATGTTAGTATATTCACTTTCAGTATCTCTTTGAAGACTATATTAAATAGAAGAAAAGCAAGGTGTAGTAAATTTCTCGGAAGAGGACTTGCTTTATGTTTAACAAAGCAAAACACACGTGCACGTACACAAGTGTATACTCTGAACTTAGACAACATAAAGCCTCTAGAATAGCATTGTTCAGTTGAAATATAATGTAAAGCATACATTATTTTAAATTTTCTAGAAGTTGCCTTAACAAAGATAAGAAGAAATAGGTTTGATGCATTTCAAATGCTCAACAGCCACCTGTGGCTAGTGGCTTCTCCAGCAGCTCTAAAATGTTCAGGGTAGGTTTCAATTAATAAATTAATATGGCACACTCTTTAATCTGCACTCTTAAGCACACAGAGGTGATCCCCAGAGAGGCAGCAAAGCACTCTTAAAGTAAGAAAAGGCTCTTTCCATAATTTTCTTTGTTATATGGAACAGCCGAGGTCTGCCTTTCAGTTGAATACAAAACTGTAGTGTTTATTAAGCAGACAGATGGCTGGAATCCATATGCCAGGGGTTGAGAATATCTAATTTCTTCTACAGTATGACATTTCCTGCTTCAGGATGGAATTTCACCGTAAAGTCAGATATTGCATAGAAATGAAGGAGCATTTATCAAAGCACAAATTATACTAAGATAAGAGCGTGTCGAAGGGAAAAGAAAACAAGTCTATGGCATTTACATTTGTTGCATTTCAAGACCAATTTCATATTAAAAACAATTCATAAGAGAGCAGACATAATGCTTTTCATAATAACCTGCTCACTGTGATGATGCTTATCAACTGTAAATAGTGACATCCTCAGCAGTCTTTTCTTACAGCCATTAGCCAGAGGAAAGCCATGCATTCTTGAGGACAGAGAAACATGGCAATTTGTGGATAATTATCTGACATGCCACTTAGTGTGACCATACTTGAATGCTGAATTTCCAGAGAATAAAACCCCGTGATTTTAGAGCCAGATAATTTGGAATATGTAATAATTTTATTGAAATTGAACTCACAAGAGGTGGCCCCAAACATTATCAATAAAGGGCTTTTGAATCTGACACTCTTGAAATCAAATCTCAACTCTGACACATACTGCGTGGTCGAGGGCAAAGCCTCTTAATGTAACTAAGTTTGCTTGCTTGCCTGAAGAAAGTGGAGGGTATAACACGGACTTTATAGTCAATATTACCACCCATCTTCCCTGTTTGTCTGTTTTTCATTCCATCCAGCACACATCTAGAGCCAGAGTGATTCTCCACGGCCACCCTGCAAACAGGATGACAGAACGGTGAAAGGCATGGATGGCTTCAGGAGCTAGACTGCCTGGCTGTTCTACTTCTCTAGCTATGCCATCTTGGAATAGTTACTCAGACAATCAGTACCTTACTTTTACAACTGGGAATAATAATTATATCTATCTCCATGGGTTGTGTTTGGGGTTAAACGGGGTGTGAGTACTTAGGGCACTGGCTGGCATATAGTGGGAACTATTGAGTTATCTATCTATCTGTACCATAACTCTAGGTGGAAGCTCCTCCATGCATCCCCATGACTTTCAGGGCTTCTGAGCGTGGCATACTGGCTTTTGGGATCTAGTTTCTACCTACCACTATAGATTCATTTTCTGCTACTTCCTCCCCAATGAAGCTTAAGCCAGTCAAACTGCTTATACTGTTCCATGTCTTCTCTGCTGTGGAATAGCTCAATGGTGAAGTGCATGGATTTTTTTTTTTTAAAGATTTTATTGGGAAATTGGGGAATGGGAACAGTGTTGGGGAATTGGGGGAGGGGAACAGCCAAGTTGTTGTCCTTGAATCTTAGTTGTGGAGGGCGCAGCTAGCTCAGCTCCAAGTCCAGTCACTATCAGGCTACCCGTTGTCAACTCACAGCCACTCAGCTGGAGGTGCCATTTTCAATCTTAGTTGCAGGTGGCCATCATCCTATGCAGGAGTCGGACCAGAAACCTTGTTGTTAGGAGCAAATGCTCTCACCAGCTGAGCCATCCTGCCACCTGTTGGCAGCTCAGCTGCTGCTCAGCTCCAGCGCAGCTCACTAGCCCATATTGGAATTGAACCTACAACCCTGTTGTTCAGAGCTTGTGCTCTTAACAAACTGAGCCACTCGGCTGGCCAAGTGCATGGATTTTTGAAGTCAGTCTGCTGTGTTCCAAACTGGTCCCTAGCACTTAGCAGTTCCATGGCCTTGGAAGTTTTTAAAACATTTTTGATTTGAGGTTTAAGTAAGATGCTTATACCTAAAATGTTTTTAGTTGCTCTGTCCTCCCTTTGAATGAAATATCTCCCCTCTCATTTTTACTTTGCCATTGCTTAGCCTTCAAAATGCAGTCCAAATTTTACCTCTTTCAGTAATCTACCTTTGCCCCTGCTCTGTGTTCCTGCATATCATTATCTGTCTAGGCATTTATCACACCAGCCTATACTTGCAGATTTGCTTAATGTATCTCCCTTACTGGCCTGGGAAGGCAGAGAACATGTCCTAGTCAACTTTGTATCCTTAAAGCTTAACACAAGGGTTATTTAATAAATGCTTGTTGAAGAAAATAACAAAATAGATGTATTACCTGAAATAACTTATGTCTACTATTTTGCATATAGAAGGAACCTAATAAATACTAATTTCTTCTACCTTAAAATTCACTTTTAAGTATCTATGTCATGTGGAAAAAGGGTTTTACACTTTAGTGAGAAAATCAAGAAAGTCACTAAATAAAGATCCTGCTCAAAGCACAAGTATTGTACATTTTGTCTCTATTTGGATGCAATTGTGGTCACCAAGATAGTGACTGCAATGGTTTAACCTACCAGATTCAAGTTATCCTATTTAATATGAAGTATTAAAACAATATAATACTCTAAAGAAAAGTATTGCCATTTACCCACAAGCCCACCCCTATGACAATAATAAAGTTAACATTTATTGTAAACTGAGCTGGAGCTGTGCTAAGAGCTTTACAACAAATATTTAAGTCATACCAGTTCTCTCCGAAGAAGACAGAATCATTGTCCCCATCATGCACTCTCTCCCTCCCCCCCCCACCTCTCTCTCTCTCTCTCTGATGATTGAGGCAATTAGCTACATAATCTAGGCTAGGGATGAGGTTAGATAAGGAGCAAGGGTTTTATGTAATACTGGAGTTGTAATGTGTGTGGATACCAATTTGTCATATGGATACAAGCTTGGAAAATGCCAAGACTTTCCAAGGAACATAGGTCATATGGGAATAATAACACTTCTCTTGAGAGAGTTAAAAGGGGAGCAGATTTTGGGGGGCATGAACGGGAACCTAACTATTGCTGTGTGGTGGAGGAAGCATTCTCTGAAGATGAGGATTTGGGAAATTTGTTTCCCATTAGCTAAAGTTTTAGAAGCCATAGCCAAAATCTTTGGGGCAAAGGGGAGCAGCAGAAGGGAGAATGGAAGCAGCCAATTTGATGTTGAGTTTGAACTGAGTTGGGTACAGGGAAGGATTGCATTTTGGATGCTAGCCAGAGATCAGAGGCCTGTGGAGCCTGGTTAGATTAATCTCAATTTTCCAATGGTGGTTCCCAAGGTATTGTCAGGGGAATGACAGAGTAGAGAATGACATCTGTTATTTTTGCCACCCAGCATTCTTTCACCCTGTTGGTAACCATTCCTGGATTTCCTTCTGCGAGCCACACCCATCACGTTCAGTTCATATGGCCCTAGCGTTCAAACCCATAACCCTTCTCTAAGACATTTGCCTGGCCACAAGGATTGGTTCAGGGTTTGACATGTTACCTAAACAGATCCAATTCGTTTTGTTTTGTTTTGTTTTCCTGGTTATTTTGGAGAGTATCACTTTTCTACTATAGGAGGAAATATGGAAGGGTGTGACTAGGGTCACTTTGGCCATTTTGGGACTGTGGGGGAGAAGCTGAGAATGAAGCCAGCACAGAATTGCGTGGAGAGAAGTTGAACGAGATCCTACTAATATTGTTAGAGCTTCTCTATGCAGCCATACCTGAAGTGGGACCACCCGTAGTTTTGCTCAACCCTCTTTAGCTGGCTTTTCTGTCATTTTCTAACAAAGTGCTAAGTGCTGGCATGATAACTCAACTTCTCTGTGAAGGAAAACAGTCAGAATCGTTAACATTCCAATGGCAAAATCTTTGTATTTCTATGAGAATAAGATATATTTGGAGGAAACATTATATGTATCAGGGTGGTCAAGATTCTTCTTATTAAGCCAAAGGGAAGACATTGTTTTAGATGGAAGAATAATGAACAGATTTGACTACAAACTTGTACATTTTTTCCTTCAGACATGGCCAAATTATTATCAATCTCAATATTCTTGAATAAGGGTTGTTTTGTTGTTGTTTTTTGTTTTTTTTTTTACTAAAATGATACTTGTACGAATGCATATGTGTGACTTTGTAGTTGCTTTTCTCCTTTCCACTGTATTCTGAAGCCTTTCAGTTTAGGTCAATAAAACAACCACTACTTTGCATCATTCATGTCATCCTCAAAGCCTGCAGCGTGCTTCCTTTCTCCTGGCTGTTGGAATTAAAATATCATTTTCTTCCTCTTCAGAATAGTGCTGTTTTGATTCCTTATCAGCTGGATTTGAAGGCCTATAATCTAATCACCCATATTGATAGAGGAAAGTTGTCATATTTTGTCTCTGGCTGTAGTAATTAGATCACAAACTCTAAAGAGTTACCCTTTGGGTAAGATTAAACCAATGACTCTAATTCAGATCACTCCATAAGTTGTATGATCTTGAGCAAAACACTCTATCTCTGGACATTGTAGATTATAAATATAGGAGTAAGGACAGTAACTCCCAATCTCTGTTATCTTTTATATCATAATATCTATAGAAATGATAATATTTGACAGGCACAGGGAGTAAATCGATGAGGCTGCTCACTGCTGAAGATCATCTGGCTGGGCTGAGGGGAGCAGTAGCACACCTTTCCCTATTTCTGGCACTCTGATTGGGAAGCTCCTGGGACTGTAAACCATATCCTACCTCAGCCACTAAACACCATCACCTTCTTGGGGCATCCTAAGTGCTGGTCCTCGGTGCTTTTTGGTCCTCAGTGCTGCATCCTAAAATGAGGACTCTGAGGTCTAGTCCAAATGAAAAATGTCTGAGTGTCTGGAGCAGTATTAAATCTAATAAATGGAGGTTTATAAGATGCATGAAGCCATTAAGCATGAAAGCATCAACAAGAAGCTCATTACTTAGATCTGTTTAGTTACTGTTAAGCATACTTAAAAAAATCATACGTACATTATGTAAGATACCTGTATGACAGTATATGATGGAGAGTGTCAGGACCTGGATTTAGTAGTCAGAGATTATTCATAGAATTTCTAAACTGAAAGGAAGAGTTGAGATCATTTATCCCCCAAATACAAAAGAAGATCCTTCTAAAATCATCAGCATATGTTAATACTTACATAGAGCATCATGCGCATACACAACTGAGGATGCTTAGCGACAGCTCCTAGTTATTCTCTGTTAGCACAAAAAGAAAAGCGTATAAATACATCATTCATCCATTATTAACCAACCCACTCCTCGTTAGCCAAGTCTTTAGCACACAGAGTTAGAGACATTTTATTATCAATAGTCTGTAGCACCTAGCAAGAGTGGTGGCTGACCATTTTGACGGGACAGGGCAGCACTGGGTTCACCAGATAGGGAAATTTGGGGGCCAGTGACCAGGGAGGAGGGAAGTTGAAGAGACTACAGGTGACACCAGGAGATGTTCATTCTGGTGGGAAATCCCAGGGTTCAAGAGAATCAGCAAATCATGACCATAGTCTGTGCAGACTTTTGGCAGTGGTGTGAGAGACTGCTATGGTCTGAATGTCTGTGACCCCTCCAATTCATATGTGGAAATTCTGAACCCCGAAGGTTGTGGTATTAGGAGGTGGGGCCTTTGGAGGGGTGCTGAAGTCATGAGGGTGAGGCCCTCAGGAATGGGATTGTACATGTAAGGGAGGCTCCAGAGAGATCCTTAGCCCCTCCCACCATGTGAAGACACGGGGAGACGACACTGGCTACGAACCAGGAAGAACACAACCATTATCGGCACCTTGACCTAGTACTTCTCAGCCTCTGGAACTATGAGAACTACATATTTTTGTTGTTTATAAGCCACACTGTCTGTGGTATTGTTATAGCTCTGCAAACTGACCAAGGCAGGGAAGCTTGGTGTGATGGAATAGACCACGCTAAGGAGAACTTAGAAGGGGGGAATAGTGAACCAAGCAGATTTTTGATGATAAGATGGTCTATCTGTGGGTAGCTGGGTTCTAGACACTAGGATGAAGTTCAGGAGCAAGTTCAAGGAGAAAGCCTCCTTCTATCAGAGGAGCAAGGCCCAGAATAGGATTTGTGAACAGAGCTGTGTTTATTAAGTGCACGCAGACACAGAAATTAGTGAACATGCACGGCATATTTAAGGGTAAGTCACTGTGCCAGACATTTACACACACTACTCCACTTAATCATTATCAAATCCCCAAAAGGCACACATTATTCCTTTTACAAATGAGACTGCAGAGGCTTAGGTAACCACCTGCAGTCACACTGTTTGCAAATGGCAAAAATGGGATTTGAACCCAGGTCTTTCTGACTTAAAAGTCCATTCTCTTTTCACTGGCATCTAAGAGAGGTTGATAACTAGAACTTTGGTAACAGGGACCAAGGAAGAAACACTGAATAAAACTTGTGGAATCCAATTAGTTTACTACCCTACTCCTGGTCTGGGGCGCATGCATGCCTCCCGCTTAGGTCAGGGTTCATCCATAGGATAAAAGGTAGGGCTCGATTTGGGATCCAGAAGCTTATGACCAAGTTGTACCTGACACATCTTGTATCCATGCACCAGATTTCTTAAAGTCTGGTACCAGTGAAGAAAGCTGCTTTCATGTGAAAATGTTACGGCATGTTATATTTCTAAGGACAGCAAATTGAACCTTAAAATGAACCCAGGTATATGTTGACACCTCTTCTAAAGTTAGTCTAGTCTAAAGCAGTCAACTCCTTATTCTGTATTAAGTTGACAATTTGGAATAATCAGAAATGGAGCTCAAGCAGAACCTTCTCACGCCTTGAACAAAAATGTACAGTTTGAGGTTTTTTCCTCTCTGTATGTATTCAGTCTTTTAGTAGACATATCAAAAGAAAGGAAGCAATGCAAATAAGTCAGAAGGTAGGGAGACTGATAGAAAAGGCTTCACTATTAGGTTTTAATCTCTTTGAAGGCAGGAATTGCTCACCAAAACATGGTTTTGCATCCTATGACCTCTCAGCATCTTCCTTTGAGCAATAATTTTACCAAATGAATTGGAATAGCCAACTGATAACAGGTGAAGTCAGTACTCAAAAGTGTTTATGTTTGAGTAAATTTACAAAAAATACACCATTTTAAGTAAATCAAATGTCCCTGTGGGTAAAGGTTAATCTAGAAAGGGTGTGAGACACCTAGTTGATGGACAACCAAGGCATTTTAGAGTGAGAAGCACTCTTAGGGACCACTTTTCCTATTGACAGATTAGGATGCTCTGGGAAAGGATATTCCTCTAACCTCTTAAGGACAGAATGAGGCTGAGAAACCAGGTCTCTAATTCTTGGAAATCATTTCATTATTCCTTGAGATTTTCCTGGACTTTTTTATTTGTTTCACAGCTATTTTTATTTGCATATATATAACAACTATAGTGATAGAGTGGTAACTATGATTTATGTAGCAATTTGGCTGTTATCAAAGTAATATTCACTCTGTGATTTCCCGGATAACTCTTGAGGGAGATATTATCTTCAACCCTGCTTTATAAAAGATAAAAATGAGTTTAAAGAAGGGAAGCAACTTGTTCAAGGCTACGCAACAAAGATATACTAAAGCTCAGAATATTTAATGCTTCTTCCAATGCATTGATAAAATAGGCAACCAGGTACTCTAACGTCCAACTTGTGACATTCTTAAGAGTAAAAGAGGGTGCTATTAATGATTTCCTCGATACAACAGGCATACAACAGTACCATATTAGACAAACAGGGATAGTGCGTGTGGCCATCTTATATTCACCCTATACTTCTTGGTCAACAAAAAATTTTGCAGATGCTTAAAATCAGGGATGGGATGGTCAAAACCAAACCTTGGTCTTAGTGTGGGAGAGAGGTCTGGGAAAGTTTCAACAAGTTGTTGTTAAATTGACAAATGAGGTTGAGTTGACATTAGTAAGATAAACAAGATCAGATGTTTGCACAGCACAATGGTGTGAGAAAAAAACATTTATGTAAAAGGAGCAATAGAGACCAATTGCACGAGAGAGCACAGCAAGCATATTGAATTGCTCCCTCCCTACCAACTACCCAAATTGCCTAAGAATTGGCCACTGATCTATGCCAAGAATTTCTTTTCATGGCATTAGGCAATGAAAATAATAAATGTACCTCTGTGAAGTCAGCCTATGTTAAATATCAGACTAATTGCAAGACTGAAATGAAACACTTATAATGGTACCTGAAGAAATGTAACGATGGAAAAAAGCCATTTCCTTGCTACCCAAGAAATTACATTATGGAAATTGTGCCATCAGAATTAATAGATAGCTTAAAAAAAAACACAAAAAACCACTGCTCAGAAAACAAATGCATAAATTAAATATCTTAAGTAAAGTTAATATTAAAGTTACATTTGCTCAGTTTAAAGCAAAAGGACTTTGCATGGAGGGAAGCGGTTAACTGAAAAGGGAGCTTTGAAATTGGACAGCAGGAGAGCTCTCACATGTCCAGGGGAGCTGGAGTCTGTTGAACTGCCTGGATATTCGTCTTTGCCAACCAGCCATTTTCAACAGTCTCAGACCAGGTGCAGTAACTTGTTGTTAACTTGTTGGCTATAAAGATGGCAGACACGCTGGTGGGCATTGATGAAAAGACTGACACAGTGAAGTGTGCTGTCTGGTTGGTGAGCTTCCTCTTTGCCATTAAGTGGTGTTTCACCATCTCTTCTTTTCACAGTACATTTCACAGCCATTTCTGAAAGAATCCAGCTGTGCTGAGATGGCCACTATGGCGGGGGAGGGGGAGGAGGGGTGCAGGGAGAGAGGGATGCAATGCAATTGCTTGCAGCTCAGGGACATCTGAGAGCAGCTGAGCAAGCCCTGCAGCCTTCAAACACTCATTGAATTGCTTTCCAGAAGCACATTATTTCACTTTTCTCTGACATGGAAGGGAGCAGAGGGAATGGTCATGATCTGACATGACAGACACACTGGACAGGGATGAACTAATTTACAGAAGAAGTGCAATCTACACATTAAGAACCAATAGACTATGAGGTTGATGGACTGTCTTGAGGCCTCTAATGAAGCGTAGTGAGAATACCCTCAGCAGTGAGGAGATGGGTCTTGGAGGAGTGATTCTGGGTGCCAGCATTTGCCCCATTAAGGTTAACGGGTTTATATGTATCTCACCTGCCCGCAGAAGCTGAACTTCTAAATCTGACATATCCACTTTCTTAAGTTTGTTGATCGTCTATGCTCTTCAGACTTTCTGTTCCCCAGGAAAGTAATTGCCATGTTCTTTTAGTGGTTGAAAAACAGAGAAACTCTCCCTCCGAAACCCTTAGGATATATTGTAAGGCAAATAGACTTTTCCGCTTGGATCATCTACTACAGAGCTAACAACTACACTCAAAGTTTTGTAACAAAATCGCCTTTATGAACTAGATTTGGAGGGGGAATTGGAATGCAATTTGACAAGAATACATCCAGGCAGACATCTGGGGCAGGGTGTGGGGAGAGGAAACAGCTTCAGCATAGCTGGGAAACTGGAAATGAAGATGTGTTGTCAGAGAAGCTGCTTCTCATACATTTGTATAGCAATCAACCTGTGTCTCCTCTCCCTTCCTATTCCCCGAAAGCATCTGATTATTGCGTTTCCTGATTGCACATTATATTCTTTCTATTTTTATATCCGTTCACAGAAATGCTAGTAAAATAAAATTTAAAACATACCCAATTCCTCCTAAAAAGGCCTTATTTGCTTGTGCCTACCTGTCCGAATTCACTATTGACCCTTCTTACCTCCACGTCTAATGGGGACCACCTGTGCTCGCTTTACTGCCATGCTTTTGTACTTGCTGGAGTTTCTGCTCGGGATTTTCTCTAGGTTTTAAGGGTTGAGGAAGATTTCTCTCATCTTTGAAGAATCCACTCAGGCTTTACCTTCTCACTGAGGACTTACCCAATCCACTTAGCATTCAAACATAACTTCTTCCTCTCTGTTCCCATTGCAAGCAGTTCTTGCCCCCATGTCAACACTTAGCATATTTACCATATTCTCTGTATGTAGCTGTCTCCCCTACCAAGCTGATTCCCTTAAAGGTAAAACTAATATCTTTCTTATCTTCATTGCCTAGCCAGTGTCTGGTACATAAAGAGCACTCCGTGAATGGATGTCCAATACTACCCATTCATGTTTATGGCATTTATTTTTCCATGGTCCCTTCATTTCATATCCATGTGATACACAATTTTTACCTCTACTGAACAATCTCTATATAATTATATATCCACTCATGCTGAACACTAAAGATAGATACACAGGTTGGTGGGGCCTGACTTGAACACGTAAATGCTACATGGCATGGATTCGCTTCTGTACTATGTAGTTAACTGGCATAAATTAAGAGGTACTGACCTGAGTCTGAAGCTAGGTAGTAAACAAGTCCCACTGGGTTGCCCTCCAGGGTGACAAGATCTGGAAGGCAGATCTGCTGTTGGATCTACCACCATTGGCATTTTTTTCTTTCAAAGGCAATGTAACTCTTCACTTTGGCCTCAGGTCACAGATACCTCAAAGCCATCACTGTGCTTTGAGTGCTTGGTCAGCCTGGTTTATGTAGCAGGTCTCAGCCTGACTTCCTGGAGTCAGGTATATTCATGGTATTGAATTGCCAGTGACCTACAAGTGTTCACTTTACTAGACTGTGGAGCCTGGGGCCATCACAGTGGGTATTGGACTGCTCTCATCCGTGACTCCCTTCCCTAAAGGATCTTACTCTATGCTGCGGGTAAACTTAGAGGGAAGGACGTGGTGTGTCAAAACAGCCACAAGTAGCAGAAGGAGTAAGAGTTAGAGGATCTGAGTTTGGGTTCCCCTAGAGCAGACTCTGAGAATAGGTTTTGAACTCATACATTTTATTTGGGAGGCAACA
This sequence comes from Hipposideros armiger, assembly GCF_001890085.2. Lineage (NCBI taxonomy): Eukaryota > Metazoa > Chordata > Mammalia > Chiroptera > Hipposideridae > Hipposideros > Hipposideros armiger. Next base: position 830,467 of record NW_017731509.1, on the reverse strand, counting down.
CAGGAAGGGGAATGGGGAAGTCAGACAGGAAAGGGAAGAGGGCCAGTGTTGGATGTGTCACTTAAGAGAAGCAAGTTACCAGTGTGGGCAACAGGAACTCAATCCTGATGGGAACATTTGGAAAACTGCCCCGCAGGATTACCTTACTCGGGGTGAGAAATTGGTAGACAACTGCTCCCAAGGAAAATTAATTTCCCAGCACTTGCCTTTTGCCAACATCCCCTCAGGTTCAGAGATGCAGATGCTGGTAGTAGGAAATCAGGCAGATATGTGAAGAAATAGTAAGTACCAAGGGGAGGGTCCCACAGTGTCCAATACCAGATGTTAGAATAGGCATATTTGTGTTCCAATATGGCCTCACGATACAATTGATATATGATTTCAAAGTGAGATGCCAAACCACTAAGTGGACACTTCTGAGAATATATTCTGAGCCAGTTTTATGATCACTTCAAAGATAGGAAAGTTTAAAGGAGTGAAATTAGGATTTTTTGAGAATTGCTTTTAGAGAAAGCTGTCCTGCGAGCCTCCAAATGTGCCTGCACCTGCCCTCTTATCAAGCCTGGGAGCTCTTTAATGAGATCACTTGGAAAGCCTAATATATGTCTTCTGAAGTTTGGTGACACAATGAACTGGAATCTGAGTCCCACCCGAGGAAACCCAGTGTGTTGAAAAGACCAACTGGTGAATTGCTTTGGAGCTGAAGTAGTAGTGAGCTTCTGCTGTGATGGGAAGTAATAGCACTCTCTGAAAAGCTGTCGGAGGATGCGTGAGTGGTTCCCCATGGCCAATGTGCTGTACTGGAACCATTGAAGTTTTGTCAATTATGTTGCAAGGAAGAGGCAATAAAACAGAGTATAGTTGGATTGAAAGGGAAATAGGACTGAGATACAATGGCCACCTTAAAGAGAGTCAGTGCCCATGTCTGTGTAAGGTAGGAGGGGAAATACCCATGAAGAAGTCCATAATTGTACATCTGCCACTAGAGATATCTACCCTAAGTGACAATTGCGCCTACCATCTAAGATGTGTCCTTTTCTCCTAGTATCTTCTCCCTAACCTGATCCTAGAAGGAGAAAAAAATAGCCACCTGGGGAAGAGGGAGACACATAGGTGGGGAAACAGAAAGGCCCATGTCCCTTCCTCCCACTGTCAGTGCCCGGCCACAGCAGACCCCAGCAGATTACATGTTGAAGCCAGTTTGGCATTTGGATTAATATCTGGAGCTGGATAATTGCTCAAAGAACTTTCTTTTATCAAAGATGAGAAAAAATGTTATGGAACTTGACCAAGATTTCATCAAAGGGCAAGGGAAACTCTTTCTTTAGTCACTGCGAAACTCCTACTTGTCCCTTGAAATTCAGATAAAATGTGACCACTTCTGTAATGCCTTCCCTGACCCCTTATCTTTATAGTGATACCACCTTTAGAGTATGATACAATTGTAAATTATCAAAAGTTTACACATCATACATTGTAACATCCTCAAAGGGATAACATTTTATTTATCATGAGTCTCCAAATTCTAGTGCAGTATTTGGTACATCACAGATGCTCAATAAATTTTTAAGGTTGTTAAATCAATCATTGCCCCCCTCTCCTCCCTGCTTAAATAGGCATAATATAAAGAGGCTCTTTGTCCAAGACCAGATTTACTTTCGGTTTGCATTTCTCTTACCTCAGGGATATTCTTTTCTTACTCCCCTGACTGCTGGCCTACATTTGATCCTGGATATGAAAGGTAGACATTTTGAGCAGAGGAATAACATGCGCAAAGTCATGGAAGTACAATTGTTTATGGTCTTTTGGGGAACAGAGTATAATGTGATGATGCTGGGTCACTAGGTTAGTGAAAAACAGGTGAATAGAGTTTCCAGGAAGGGTCCAGTGGGTAGGCTGGGCCAGCACCGGGAAGCCTTGAATGCTTTATGAAGGAATTTGGACTTCAGTCCCTGTGGAGCAAAACAGTCACATGGTCACACTGGTGTTATATAGAGAAAAGAAGATGCAAAATACCAGGGAGGAGTTACTCTAGATCATTATTATTATTATTATTATTATTTTTAAAGTTTTTTTGGGGGGAATTGGGGAAGGGGAACAGCCAAGTTGTTGTCCTTAGTCTTAGTTGTGGAGGGCACAGCTAGCTCAGCTCCAAGTCCAGTTGCCATCCGGCTGCCTCTCGGCAGCTCACGGCTGCTCAGCTCAAGGTGCTGTGTTCAGTCTTAGTTGGGGGTGTGTGTAACCCACTATCCCATGCAAGAGTTGAACAGACAACCTTGTTGTTAGGAGCACGTGCTCTCACCAGCTGAGCCATACTGCCACCTGTTGCCAGCTCAGCAGCAGCTCAGCTCAAGCACAGCTCACTGGCCCTTGTGGGAATTGAACCAGTGACCTTGTTGCCCAGAGCTCGTGATCTTAACCAACTGAGCCACTCGGCCAACCCTAGACCATTATTTTTTTGTATTCTCAGAAATGATTTATCTTCCAGAATTTAGGCTGCCTAGCTCTTGGGAACCTAGCCTATATCAATGAAGCAATTTCTTCCAATTAGCAGGTTTTTATTTAAGTTGTATTTAATAGAGTTATTCTGATCATATGCTTAGAGTAGAATCATATGTGGGCAATAAATTCTGAGATGCAGTTTATATACAATTAAAATTATTGCAGATCCTTTCAATCTCCTATCATGTACAGCTCAGCAAAGTTTCTCAGTTCATTTAGTCCACAGATACATATTGAGTGCCCAGATTTGTTCTAGATACAGTGAGTGTAGCAGGGATCCAAACAGATTAAGTCCCTGCAGTTGGGAAATGATATAATACAAATAAGCAAATAAGTATATAAATATGTTTTTAATTAGTGATATGCACCAGGAAGAAAAATAAAGGAGGGTAAGCACCTACAGAGTAAAGGATATAAGGAGACTGTTCTTTGAAATAAACAGCCTTTCTGATAGGGTGATATCTGAGAGAGATTTGAATTAGTGAGGAGGGAAGCCCTGTAGGTATCTGAGAAGATTGTTCCAGGCAGAGGGAACAGCTAATGTGAAATCCCTTAGGCTGGACATGCTAGAGGAGCTGCAGGTAGACCTGGGTGGCTGGAGCAAATGATTAATAACAATGGCAGCAGATAAACTCAAAGGATGTAGGCCCCCATCTACAGGGGCTTGCAGGTCCGGATCAGGAATGTGCCTTGGATTTTATTCCATGTATAATAGGTATAAAGGCATTAGAGTGTTTCTGAGCAGGGTGCTAACATGATTAGGTTTGTCTTTTTAAAAGGATTACTCTGACTGCTGTGAGGAGTTTAGACCAAAAGGAGGCAAAAATGGAAGCAGGGAGAGCAGATAGGAGATTATTGTAGTGATTGATGTGAGAGACGGTGATGGACTACAATTGTAGCACTGGAGGACTTGAAAGTGGTTGAATCTGGGTAATGATTTGAATTTAGAACCCAAAGGCTTTGTGGATGCATTGGGTGTGAGTGTAAGAGACAATAAGGCGTCAAGAGGGATGGTTCCAAGGCTCTGGTGTGAGCCAAAAGAAAAAAGAATAGACAAGAAGAAAAGGAGCTATTTATTGAGATGGACAAGATGGCAAGAAAACCAGCTGTTAAACGTAGTGAGTTCACCACACCCAGTTTCTCCTGCAGAGTTGGAGGAGATTCAGAGTTCTTTAGTCAAGCACCAGAGGAGTGGACTGCTGTGTTTTGGAGCCACATTGTAGACAACCAAAAATAAATACTGTGTCTTTAAATGTCAAAACCCCATTCAGTAAAATACCAATGCTATTAGAGGTATGAAGGAATAATGGAGACTGATTTGGGCAATAACAGATTCCTATCTTCCAGCTCATACTCTCTCATTTTATGGCAAACACTATTGAAGGGAAGGGGAATGGCAGAAGGAAACACCCACAGTCTACAGTATTTCTCCCATTGCCCCCTCCCCCACGCCCTCCCCTCCTCCTTTCTTCCTTATTCACCCCTCTTGCTGACCGTTTTTCTTGATAACACTATACTAACTGTCATGGTAGAATTAGATGTTACAGATGAAGAACTAGCATTTTTCCAGGTGAGATGAGCAAAAGTAAAATGCTCTTAATTTTCAGACGCATAAACTGATACTTTACTTATATTCATACACTTTATATGTAGATTCAGAACTGCTATATTGCCTTTCAAAATATTTTTATCAAGCAGTACCCAAGTAGACCACAGGTACACAGAAAACGCCAGTGCTGTCACCTGTGACTGAATTTAATTTCTGCAAACCCAGCACATTATATATTTAGCTGAAAATAATTATTTAGTTTTATCACAGAATATTGTTTCTGACACTCAGACCTTGATGGGTAACGATAGACAATGTCCCCCAGGTTTTCTCCAGTGGACTACACTGTCATTGCATTCATTTCATATTGGCTCATTGGGGACATGTTAACAACGTACTAGACAAGTGGTGGGTTTCTGTTCTGTTGGTAATTAGATCTGACAAGCCATATTGCAGGCTGCCTCAGGAAACAGAAAGATGGCTGTCCACGAGGCTGCGTTAGTATCGTGAGAATGTCTTCATTAGGTATCCCTTTGCGTAGTCAGAGGAAGTCAGCATGATGTGGCTGGCAGTGGATATTCAAACATGGCTCATTAGAAGCCTAGTGCTTCCTGATGTATTTCATGTTTAACACCGTCTCGGCAGTTTGGTACAAGAGCCATATTGAACATTCATCTTCTGTTGACCACTTAGGTATATGCACATGCTCATCCTTTGACATTCCACACCAACCTGTAATCAGTGAAGAGAAGCATTTTAAGTTGCTGGAGAATTGTCTGTCTTCTGGCTGGTGAACCCGCAGATAATGAGCACGCAGCAGATAGAGTCCTCATCTACATGAGGGAAAATAATATTCGGCCTTGAGGGCTATCAAGGAGCTTCTCTCTTGACTCAGCGTATTCTGGCTGGATGGATTTTAACTCATATTCATATTGTCCCTAAAATATTAAAAAAAGTAGGGAGTGCTTACAAAATATGAAAACAGATTTAAAAATAATTTCTCTTTGGTAAAGGAGGAATTATAAACGAAAGTTAATTCATTTTCCCCTAGAAGACATATTAATGCTTTCCATCAATTTCTCAAATTGTTAAGTGGAGGAAGGTTAGATTATTAAGGGCTGTAAATATTCTTAAGTGGATATAATATTAAAAAACCTTCAACACCTTATTGAATAGGCATTCATGTGATCAGAGTAAACAACTGCATTGTTATCAAAGGATTGCTTAATGCATTGTCACTATTTAGAGAGTAAACAACTGCATTGTTATCAAAGGATTGCTTAATGCATCGTCACTATTTAGAATGTGTGTTGGCTCTTAGAATTTTTTAAATTATAATTTTTTTTTAAAGGTTTTTATTGGGGAATTGGGGGGATGGGAACAGTGCTGGGGAATTGGGGGAAGGGGAACAGACAAGTTGCTGTCCTTTTGTTCTTCAGTCTAGTTGTGGAGGACGTTGCTTCACTGGCCCAAGTTGGCACCATCATTGCGCTCTTCCCGGGTGAGGCAGATCAGTCGCTGGCTTCTGGATGGCCGCTCACTGCGGCTGCTGGCCGCTCACGCTGGCTGCTGGCTGCACATGTAGCCCACGGCAACCCAGTGCCACAGGGGCTGCAGCCTACTCCGTTGCCGGCGACTCACGGCAGCCCAGCTCCAGGTTGAGCTGTTGTTCAGCATCTTAGCTGTGGAGGGCTGTGTCACTGGCCCTCATATGTGGGATCCGAACTGGGGCCCTCTGGCGTCCCAATCCAGTTCTTAACCATCGCGCCACTCAGCCGGCCCTAAATTATAATTTTTGGCCAATATATGTAATATTTGGAGTTGAAATTAAATGAAATGGTATACTGTTTTAGTTTTATTATTTTTAGACTGATACAGAATACCTTCCAATTGCATTTGCACCAATAATGATCATAAGCACGCACTGAGCTAGGCACTGTTCAAATTGCACATATTCAATCCTCACAAAACTCTTTGAGGAACGTATTATTACCCTCATATTAGTACACAAGAGTAAACTCAGGCAGAGAGAGATTTTTAAGCAGTTTTCCCAAGGTCAAATAGTTACAAATGAAAGAGCCAGGTTTTGAACCCAAGCAATTTGCTGACACTTAACCCTTATACTTCGCTGCATAAAGGAAAAATCAATTCTGAACATTAAAAAATTAAGTTGTATTTCTATCAAATTTATACATACATGTAGTTTAAAAAGGTAAATAATTCTAGAAGGCTTCTTAAAGATTAATCTCATGGGAAACTTTGTCTGTATCCTATTCCTAGGGGCAACCAATTTCATGCTTTTAAAAGATTTGTTAAGTGTTTTTGTTCATATGTCTAAAGAGCATGTTTCTTTGCTACTTCTTCATATTCCCAATTTTGGCTTTTTTTTTTTTTTTTTTTTGGCTTCTCACCATATAGGATGGGGATTTGGCTATCTTTCACACACCTCTCCACACATCTTTTTTGTTAGATCAATATTCTGTATTTATGTTATCATGACTATGTGTATGCTTGATAAATGAACTATCAAATATGTTTGATTTCCTTCCTTGCACAACTCTTTGTTTCGTGCCAGTGATAATCTAGTTTATCATCTTATTGCTTACTTTACTATGGATTGACCATAACTTACCCCTAAACTTTCACCAGTTGTATAAATACCCTCAAAGACATTAACCCTTTCATGTTTTTGAACAAATTTCTCTCAAAAGTTGGTTGATTTCTAGGCTCACTGCATAGCCTACATCCTGAGAATATCTGTTCAGCACGATTTTAGGGATCCCCTTTGCCTCTCCCTGGGGTGGCAGACTCTGTCTTGTATATTGTGCATACTCTTTCTTGCTTGACTGCCCTGGTTTGATGGAGCTCACTATCCATTAATTACATGACAAAAAGGATGTGGGGAAAAAAATTTTTGAGACCTTGCTTCTCTGAATACTATCTTTTATTGAATGAGTTATTTAAAAATTGCTTAGAAAACTATCTTGCACATAGTAAGCAAAAGATAAATGTCTAGCAAATAATGTTATCTTCCTCTTTGATTAATAATTTGAAAAGGCATTGTGTTTTGGGGTTGTAAATCATTTTTCTTAGAATTTTGGAGACATTGTTTCATTGTTATCTAAGTTCCAATGTGGAATTTGAGAAGTCCAAAGTCTTTCTGACTTTTTATCCTTTGTTTGTAAATCCATGGTTTCAAATTTCATGGTGACATGGGTGTAGTTTTCCTTCATGGTGCTGGGCACTTTTGAATTTAGATATTCATAATTTTTTAAGTTTGTAAATGTTGAATTATGTCCAATACTCTCTCACCCTCACTTCTTTTGTCTCTTTTCTCTCTTTCTGGCATTCCTATTATTTTGATACTGGACTTCCTGGTTCTCCAGTTTTCTTATTTCTTTCCTATTTCCATGTATTTATCATTTTCACCTCCTATTTGGGGATTTCTTCTACTTTATCTTCCAGCCCTTTTGCTGAGCTTTTTATTGCTGCTGTTTTCTTTTATACTTTAAGAACACTTTTTCTCTTTTTAGGTATTTTCATGGCATATTGTTTTTGTTTCATGAGCGCAGTGTCCTTTTTCTCTTAGGACATTAGTGATAGTTTATTTGAAGTGTCCTTCTCTTAATGGAGTTCCTGTATCCTCATCATTGTTTCTTTTAGTTTGTTTTGGCTTCTGTCTTTTATATTAGAAGCTTCCCTCAAATGTTTGACCCTGACTCTTCACTCACACTTAAAAGGTGGACAATAAAAAACTAATCAAAAGTTCTGTACAAATGGGGATGTGATGGTAGACAGTGGGCCATTCTCTTTGGAAATGCTTGATTGTCAATAGCTTTAAATATTTTTAGTTTGTTGTTTTTTTTTTTTCTTAGAAAATACTGTTCTAAACTCCTTCCCAGGCAATCTAATCTCGTTTTTCAGCATTCTGTTTGCCATATAAACTTATTTCCTCTGAATTAATACTGAATGTGCACTCAGTTGTGCATGGCATTCCCCAGTGTACACCATAAGTGTCCCATCTTCCCCTAGGTTGGTAGTGGAGCAGTCCTGTAACTGAGCAGGGGATCTGTGTGTCTGCCTACTTCTGAAAGAGACCTACAACCCACCTTTACCTGCCATTCCTAGAGGGATCTGGTGCTGCCCGTTCCTAGGCCTTTTGGGTTCTGTGTACACAACCAATTATCTCTTAAACTTTTCTCCCTGGTGTTTGGGATTAAGCTTTTTCAGATCTGAAAAGTCAGTCATAACTTCTTCATCTGCTTTCCAGTTTCCAGTTTCCAGTTTTGTTGTCTCCTCTGTCATGCTCGTTGTCCTTGTAGGTGTAGAAGGGGTTGTTGTTGTTTTTAAAGAAAATTTTAAAAACTTAAATATAATTTAACTTAGTGCTCTTCCTTTCCAACTTGAGCCTGGCAGAATGGCTCCCTCAAAGAAGGGTGATGAGCAGAAAAATGGCCATTCTGCCATCAACGAGGTAATAGTAACCAGAGAATACACCATCAAACATTCACAAGCACATCCATGGAATGGGTTTCAAGAAGCATGCCCCTTGGGCACTCAGAGATCCAGACATTTGCTGTGAAGAAGATGGAAACCCCAGATGTGCGCACTGACAGATTCAGCAAAGCCGTGTGGGCCAAAGGAATAAGGACTGTCCCATACCATATCTAGGTGGAGTTGTCCAGAAAAAGTAACGAGGATGAAGATTCTCCAAATAAGCTCTATGCGTTGGACCTATGTACCTGTCGCCATTTTCAAAAATCTACACTTAACGTGGATGAAAACTGCTGATTGTCAAATAAAGTTATAAAACTGTCCCCCCAATAATTTAATGAGGTTTCAGGAAGGAGCATGTGCCAAGTGCCTGCATTTAACCAACCACCTTTACTTGGAAATTTGTTTGTGGATATTTTTAGTTTTACATAATTACAGATTGTCTGTCAAATGCCTGATAGCCTACCATGGGGATTTGGTTTTTGTGTGAGACTCTTTCTTTTGTTCTCAGGGATAGGAATGGGAGGGGAGGGTAGCACATGGAGACATAGAAGCACAGAAGAAAAGCAGCATGGTGCAGGAGAAACTGCACAAGCTTAGGAGAAAGAGTTGCCAGTTTAAAACTTCTGCTGACTTAGGAGGAACTATTAATCCTCTTGGCACATTAGCTTTCTTACTTACAAATTGATGAGAATGACACCTATCTCATGGTTGTATTTTTAGAATTAAGATAAAGTGTTACCTAACACAGCCTGGGATATGGTGCCCAGTAGAGGCCATTTTTCATCCTGAATGAAGAGAGAGCATTTGCAGGGAGGATGATGGGGAGGCTGGAGGGAATCTAGTTGAGAACATTTTTTGGTCTGTATAATTACATTTACTTTGTAATATTGATCAGGGATAAACCAGTTGGCAAAAATTGCTGGCTTCAGAAAGACCTCTCTAATGTCCAAATTCTGTAGTTATTATGAGAACCTTATCGTAGAAATTGGATCACACTGGTTTAACAAGTGTGGAGTGTGTGTTACTGGGACTATGATTTTGGGCAAATTGAAGTTGGGAAATTTTAGGATAATGCACAATGTATAGTTGCCTGAGCTGGTGTCAACAGTTGTGTGGAGTGTGTGTGTGTGTGTGTGTGTGTGTGTGTGTGTGTGTTGAGTGAAAAACTGAGATAGGTGTCACAGAAAGGACTTAATTGACTCATGCATCCAATCATTACAAAGAGCACAAAGAGATTCTCTTCCCATATCCTGGTTAAGAGGAAAGCCTCTAAAATGTAGAATAGTTGAAGAAAAATATTATAGTCACACTGAGAATAGTTCTTGGAAGACCAAAGTCCTCCCAGATAGGGAGAGAGAATTTACAGTGGCATAGTCAAGGCCCCAGGTAGTAATAGGAAGTATTTTTTTCCCCTCTTTAAAAAAAAATATATATTTTTTTTCTTTTTAACTATAGTGGACATTCAATACTATTTATTACATTTCATGTAGAAACGTATTTAATAGAGTTGTTCCTGTGGTTGTAAAGTTTAGTGAGAAGGGAAGATAAAAGGTAAGTTGTTTTTAAGTTTGTGTCATCCTGAGTGTTTGCTTAGCTTCTTTTTAGCAAAGGCAAATGTTGTTGCTTAAGCATCGATTTTGTGACTAGGCTATAAATTCCACTGTTTCAGACAAAAACCATAAAAGAATGCATGGATATGTGAACTTCCCACCCCCATCTTAATAACCTTTGTGCAGGGGGTGGGTGGGGGTGATGTTCCTTTAATAAATGAAAACTATATCCGGAAAGCTGTCTTACTGTAAAAATTAGCGTAGTTCTTCCTCAAACAAGGGTTTCTACACTGGATTTGGTATTGTACAATGTGCATTCTCTTTTGGAAAATAAGATTTCTAGATTACTTTCATCTATCAGCTCTTCTGTGCTTATTAAATAGTGATGGAATGATGGGAGAAATTGTAGTAGTTGTGCAATAGAGAAAATGGAACAAATTAAATCTCTGTGTATTGATCATTTTAGGAAGATTATTGATAAAACAATGTGCATAGTTAGTTGTTTCTGTAGGACAACATGAAATGGATTTCAGGAATTTTCTTAGAGAAGGAGAGAGGGAGAGATATAATGTTTTAAAATCTTTGCTTTCATTAATGCAAAGGTTTAGTTTAAAGAGGTCTTGGACATTGAAAATGACTATATCTCTCTCTTTTTTTTAAGTGCACATTTTCCTTTTTAAAGTAGTATATTTCAAAACCTTGTATTTTTATTTCAAAACCTTAAATATTTCTTTACTGCCTTCAGGGTATCATACATTTTCTTACTTTGCCATTCTTGGTTCTCTGCCCTCTGACCCCAATTTATTTTCCCCATTTGTCTGCCACGATTTTCTTAAATAAACTCTTCCTTTCAGCAGAACAGATGCTTAATATGCCTTATAGGTCTTTCAGTTTTGCCTCCATCTCAGAAATCCTCTCCTTCCCTCTGTACTTGCCTGCTGCTCGACCTTCTTTAAGATTTGACTGAAGCCCTTCCCTAACCCTCATAGCCCAGGTATGCAGTAAGTCTATCCTCTGCATGTCCATGTGCCAGCCGGGTCACTCAGGAACCACTTCACATGTTCACATTCTACCCAGATACATTTAGTTTAACTCTGGCTAGAAGGTAAGCTTCTTGAAGACAGCAGGTTTTACATTGTTTCATAGCATTCCTTCTTTCTGATATTAAAAGGTCCATTTATGTGTTGCTTGCTTTCTGCTTTCGAGCTATCTATCATCTATCTATCTATCTATCTATCTATCTATCTATCTATCATCTATCTATCTATCTATCTATCTATCTATCTATCTATCTNATCTATCTATCTATCTATCTATCTATCTATCTATCTATCTCTGTCATGCTAATCTTTCATTTTCTGCTGTCTGCTCCCACTTGAATATAAGTTCCAAAAGAGACCATGAAACTTACAAAGGTTGCAGAGGTCATACATGGCACACAGTTGGCTCTGGTGCCCATGCTCTCAATTGCGAATTTATACAGCCTCTTAGAGAGTGACAGTGACCCCATCATTGCCACTTCTAATTTTGTTTAACCTCTAACAAGATATTGACCCTGCTAAGCACTCATTTCTTGAGTGTTTCACTTGGCCTCTATGACATTTTCTCTTCATTTTCTTCCTACCACTCAGATCACTTCTGTTATAATCCTCCTCCTCAAATAGTTCAAACGATGATAATCCCCAGTTTTGTCATCATTTTTCTGTGCTTTCTCCACAAGCATCATCCTAGCCTAGTACTTCTTGACTTTAGAGACATGACACATTACCGTGTTATGATCAGTCATGACATATGTCAAAGCCACTCACTTATTCATATACATTAAGTTACAAGCACTTGTGAGTGATTTACTTTTTAAAATAATTAGACTCATCTCAAAGTTACCGTGATAAGAATGGCACAGTCATTCATTTGCATTTTAATAGTGTGTACTTGCTTCTTTGAGGAAAAGTGGAATCAGTGTTAGCCTGTAGTGAATTGTTCAGAATTCATAGCCTGTTTTATATTTGCTGAATATATCCATGAACTATGGTTATTGATGCCTCATTGATAATTTTAGCAATATTATAATTTGTAAAGTGTAGATTTATACTTGTGTTTATTTATTTGATTTTACTCATGGATACATTTTTAATAAGGAGGAGAAATAAAGAAGGCATGTGCATGCATCTTTATAGCCTAGAAATGAGAATGAGACTCTAGTTGCAATTTCCAAATCAAAGGCAATGTGGTCATCCAAATGACATGTGTAATAATACTATTTATGTTACCATCATGACTAAAAACAACTATGATATGCCATACTTTTAAGCATACAATATGAGTTGTTTTTCTTTATCTTTGTTAATACATGCTTACTTTTTTATATTACCTGTGAAGGTCTGAATTTAATCTTGGAAATACAGCTTTATATAGTTTTTATATTAGATTAGCCATATATACAGAGGGTACCAAAAATGTATATACATTTTAAGAAAGGAAAACACTGTATTAAAATTGTAATACTCAATATATACTGATAACAAAAGATGAATACAAGTCATGTGTATACATTTTTTTGGCATCCCCGGTATTTTTTCCTCAATATATTATGTTTTTAGGTCATTAAATAAATGATTTTACTAATCATTTGCTAGTAAACTGCTTTTGTAAATAAGACCTATAAAAACAAACAGTTTGGGAACTCTTTGCTCTACTTAACTAACCACTTTTGTTCATATGTGTGTGTGTTTTGTTTTCGTTACAATCTGTATACCCTTGGGAGTGTGTCTCGTATGAATGCCATTCATCATCTGTCATAGCAGAAGAAAAGTTGAAAACCTCTGCTCGAGGCTATTTCATGTACTCCTGTGTGGTTCACTCCCATATATGGATGACTTCTTAGTCTATATTATCACCCACAATACTTTCTCTGGAGCTGCAGACTCATTTAGTAAGTCACCCACTGGACATCTTTATGTGGGTGTTCTAACAGGCTCCCCAGAGCACATTGTATCTGAAACTGATTTTCTATCCCATTCCCCTACCCAAGCTGTTCTTTCAGTGTTGTACATTTTTCTCAATTGCACCATCATTCACCCAGCCTGTTAGAAAAAACTAAGAATAATATTCAGTGTCTCCCAGGTGAATAGCCCAGTCTTGTTTATCCTTAAATATCTCTGAAAGCATTTCTCGTCTTCCTCACTGCCTTCACTTTAGCACAATGGCTCATCATTTCTGTTGGGACCACTTCATAGCCCAGAGGCTCTTAAGTGTCAGCGTGTGTCAGGATCACTAAAACCCAGATTGTTGGCCAACTCCAGATTTTCTGACTCAGTAAGTCTGGGGAGAGTTCCAAGAAGTTGCATTTGTAACCAGTTCCCAGTGACCCTGACACTGCTGTTCTGGGAATCACTCTTTGAAAACCACAGTGGTAGCCTATCATTTGCATACTTTCCACCAGGCTAGTCACCTTACTGTTTATCCTCTAGATTATCCTCCCAAAGGATCATTTTTAAAATGCAAGTTGGAGCCTATCTTTCCCTTCCTTAAACCTTTTTTACTGTCCCAACATCCCACTTATAATACACTTGGTTGAATTCTTACTGCTCAAATATGCAAAACCATGGCACTCTTGCTCTTCTTATAACTGCACAACATAAACCTTTGTTCCATTGAGGTTAAGGTCTTTCCATTGGCCAGGGACTTTTGGAGGTCAATATGGCTATTAAAATCTTAAGCATCATCCAGTTTATAATCCCAGTCTCAGGGCCTCCTTTCTTCCTCATTCACACTTGTGAAAGATTTATCTCCTTTCCAGTGTTGGGAAGAGGACTGGAAAGCAAGCTTATGTAAAAGGTGGCCCATTGGTAGAAACAAAATTGTGTAGCTAGGTCTGGGTCATTTTTATATCAGTGTTCTATCCTAGCACATCTGCTCTAGCCTCTGGCACTGGTGGTAGACAGTTATTATCTATCTTATTTGACATATTAACTGACAAATAGGTACCCAGCTGGCTCCTACTCTATAGCCATTTTATATCAGTTTTTAGGAGAAGGGAGCAGTACCACTTCCTTTCTTTATGCCCAGCAGGCTGCCTCCAAGCACACAAATGCTGACTGTGACCTGAGTAGACATTGTGTGGAAATAAGGACAGGCCCTTGATATTCAAAGTGTGATAAGGTGGCCAGTAGAATCTGTATTACTAGGGAACTCCTCAGACATGCAGAACCTGCACCCCTCCCTCAGATGAATACTGAATTAGAATCTGCATGTCAATGGAATCCTAGGTTGATCAACTTAGAAAAGCCCTGGCCTAGGCCCCTAGTAGCCCTAGAAATGCTCACCTCACCTGTTGCCATTCTCTGTTCATTCACAATAATATAAATTTGTAGGATCTGTGATAGCCAGTTTCTTCATCTTTAAAATGGGGGCTGTAATGCCTACCTTATGGGTTATGATTATGTGTGTAAAATATCTAGCACAGAACCTTAGATGGGGTGAGTATTCTATAATGGTAGCCATTATTAAATCTGTTTCTTCAGCTTCTTGGATTTTAACAGTCTTTGGAAGTCTTTATAAATAAGTCACCTACCACCCCCAACAACCAGTAACCTGCATCAGAGGCATTGGTATCTGCAAGTTAAATGAGAATGGGATTGTGGCTGATGTATAATTAAAGATATGCTTAATTTTCAATTAAATGGCATAGCTGGGATGGCTTTGGGAAGCATAGAAGTTGCCAGCTTTCCAGTGTTAACTGGTTGATTTCTAGAAATATCAGATATTAATGCTTGTAGCCCTGAGCTGGGAGAATATATTCCAAGACACTCCACATCATAGTGAAAAGGGAAATGCAAATTTAAAACACAGTGAGATACTACCACAACCCATTAGAATGGCTGAAAATAAAAATACAATACCAAGTGTTGGTGAGGATATGAAGAAGCTCTAATTCTCATACATTGCTGGTAAGGATATAAAATGGTACAACCATTTTGGAAAAGTGTTTGACAACTTCTTAAAAAGTTAACAAGAATAAAAAGGAACAAACTCCAGCAGGCAGAAACTCATTCACTAAGGACATACTTGAATTCAGCAATACCATCAATCAACTGGATATATTTACATCTATAGATTACTTCACCCAACCACAGCAGAATACACATTCTTCTCAAACTCACATGAAACATTCACCAATACAGACCACATTCTGGGCCATAAAACACCCCTTAACAGATTCAAAAGAATTGAAATCATAAAATGTCTGCTCTCTGACCACTATGGAGTTAAACTAGAAATCAATAACAGAAAGATAGCTGGAAAATTTCCAAATAATTGTGGAGATTAAGCAACACACTTTTAAATAATACATGGGTCAAAGAAGAAATCTCAAGAGAAATTTAAAAAAATATTTTAAACAAAATGAAAATGAAAATACAACTTATCAAAGATTGTGGGAAGCTGTGAAAGCAGTGGAAAGGAAGAAAGATTAAAATCAATAATCTAAGCTTCCACCTTAGGAAAATAGAAAAAAAAGAATTAAATCCAAAGTTAGCAGAAGAAATTAGTGAAATTTAAAAGATAAAATCTGTTCTTTTTTTTTTCTTGATAAGCCTTGAGTCAGGCTAAGAAGAAAAAAAGAGAGAGGTTACAAATTATTAATATCAGAAAACAAAGAGGGGACATCACTATAGATCCTATGGACATTAAAATGATAACAAAAGAATACTATGAAAATTTTATGCCCACAATTTTAAATTTGATAACCTAGATGACATGGACCAGTTCCTTGAAAAACACAATTTGCCAAAACTCACATAAGAAGAAACAGTCTAAATAGGCCTATACAGCCATCCTTGTTTTGTTGAGTTTCACTTTATTGTGCTTCACAGATTTGTTTTTTACAAATTGAAGGCAAGACCCTCCACCAGCTAAATGATTACAACTTACTTTATTGCGATAGTCTGTAAATGAAGCCTCAATATCTTTGTGGTATGCCTGTGTGTATTTAAAAAATTAAGTCAATAATTAATAGCCTTTTAAAACAGAAATTATCAGGCACAAATGGGTTCACTGGTGAACTCTACAAAACATTTAAGGAAAAATTTATACCAATTATCTGTAATATATTTCAGAGAATAGAACCAGATGGAATACTTTGTAACTCGTTTTATGAGACCAGCATTTATTACCCTAGTAACAAAACCAGACAAAGAAATTATAGGAAAAGAAAACTACAGGCCAATATCTCTCATGAGCATAGATGCAAAATTCCTTAACAAAATATCAGCAAATTGAATTCAACAATGTATAAAGAGAATTATACATCACAGTCAAGTGTGATTTATCCCAGGTATGCCAGGCTGGTTCAGCATTTGAAAATCAATTCATGTAATCTATCACTTTCACAGGTTAAAAATGAAAAATCGCATGATTATATCCATAAATGCAGAAAAGTACTCGACAGAATCCAATACCCACTCAAAATAGCTCTCAGTAAGCTAGAAATAGAGGGGAACTTCATCAACTTGACAAAAATACCTACAGATAACCTACAGCTAACATCATACTCCATGATGAGAAACACAAAGCTTTCTCACTAAGATCAGGTAGAAGTCAAGGATGTCACCTCTTACTACTTCTTTTCAATATCATACTGGAATGTTGAGTTAATGCAATAAGACAAGAGAAGGAAACTAAAAGGTATATCGATTGAGAAGGAAGAAATAAAACTGTCTTTTTTTGCAGATAACAAGATAGTCTATGTAGAAAATCTGGAAGAATCAATTAAAAAAAACAAAAACAAAACTCTGGAAACTAATAAATTATTACAGCAAGATTTCAGGATGCAAGGTTAATATACAAGTCAATTGCTTTCCTATATACCAGCAATAAATAAGTAGAATTTGAAATTAAAAACACAATATAATTTATATTAGCACCCCCCCAAAATGAAATAATTAGATATAAATTTAACAAAATATTTATAAGATCTATATGAGGAAAAATTACAAAACTCTGATGATCGAAATCCAGGAAGAGCTGAACAAATTGAGATACCTTCCATCTTCATGGACAGGAAGTCTTAATATTGTCAAGATATTAGTTCTTCCCAACTTGATCTATAGATTCAATAAAAACGTAACCAAAATCTCAGCAAGTTATTTTGTAGATATTGACAAACTGATTCCAGAGTTTGTATGGAGAGGCAAAAGACCCAGAATACAGAATAGCCAACACAATTTTGAAGAAGAGCAAAACTGGAAGATTGACAGTACTTGACTTCAAGACTTACTATAAAACTACATTAATCAAGACAGTGTGGTATTGTTAGAAGAACAGATGAATAAATCATTGTAAGAGAATAGAGAGCCCAGAAATAGACCCACATAAATAGTAAACTGATTTTTGGCAAAGAAGCAAAGGCAACACAACAGACTTTTCAACAAATGATGTTGGAACAACTGGACATCCACATGCCAAAAAAAAGAGAAGACCTAGACACAGACCTTAAACCTTTCACAAAAATCAACTCAAAATGTATCCCAGACTTTATATGGAAGATGCAAAATTATAAAACTCCTAGAAGAAAATCTAGATGACTTTGGTTATAGTGATGACTTTTTAGATACATCACCAAAGGTAGGATCCATGAACGAAATAATAAGCTAGATTTATCTGCACTTCTTCAAGAGAATGAGAAAGCAAACCACAGATTGAGAGAGATTATTTGTAAAAGCACATCTGATAAAGGAGTTATCCAAAATATGCAGAGAACTCTTAAAGCTCAACAATAAGAAAACAAACAACTCAATTAAAAAACGGGTCAAAAACCTTAACAGACACTTCATCAGAGAACATATACAGATGGTAAGCATATGAAAAGATGCTCCACATCATATGTCATTAGGGAAATGCAAATTAAAAAAACAGTGAGATACCACAACTTGCCAATTAGAATAGCCACTTTCCAGAGCACTAACAATGCCAAATGCTGCCAAGGATATGGAACAGCAGGAATTCTCATCGATTGCTGGTGGGAATGTAAAATGCTCCTTTTTACAGCTACTTTTATAATACAGGCAGTTTAGCAATTTCTATCAAGACTAAATATACTTCACCATAGGATCCAGCAATTGTACTCCTTGTTATTTACCCAAATTAGCTGAAAACTTATATCTACACAAACCCTGCACATGGATGTTTATAGCAGCCCAAACTTGAAAACAAGCAAGATGTCCTTCAGTAAGTGAATGGATAAACTGTGGTACATCCAGACAATGGAATATTACTCAATGATAAAAAGAAATGAGCTATCAAGTCATGAAAAGACATGGAGAAAACTGCATATTACCAAGTGAAAGAAGCCAATCTGGAAAGGCTACAGTAGTATGTGATTGAAATTATATGACACTCTGGGAAATGCAAAACTATGGAGTCACTAAAATGATCAGTGGTTACCAGGGGTTAGGGGAGTATGAGGGATGAATAGGCAAAGCAAAGAGGATTTTCAGGGCTGTGAAACTACCCTGTGTGATACTATAATGATAGATACATCATTAGAATTTGTCCAAACTCAGAATGTCCTATACCAAGAGTAAACCCCATTTTAAACTAGGGACTTTCAATGATAATGATGTGTAAATGTAGGTTCATTAATTGTAGCAGACGTTCTGCTCTTGGTGCAGGATTTTGACAATTGGAGGAGGCTGTGCCTTTGTCAGGGCAGGGGCTCTGTGGGAAATCTCTGTACCTGCCAATCACTTTTGCTGTGAACCCAAAACTGCTCTAAAATATCAAGTGCTGTTTTAAAAAAGTATACCATTCAAAGCGTAGCACATTGAATGTGCCTAATGAACTATTACCCAATTCCAAAATGTCTTTTCTAGTCTATAACACATCACGTCATTCTCTTAACTAGCTCTCTCCCTCTCTCACACTGCAATAGAATGTCCAAAATAGAACACCAGGAAGGAGAGACAATTGTGACCTAGGCAAGGACTATGGATTTAGAGTTCCACCAAAGAAGCCAGTTCAAAACAAGAAGAAGAGCACATGTTTTTACATAAATTAATCTCCACTTAATGATCATGGCACGTAAGATGCTGCCAGCTGCCAGTTGCTTTGTGAAGGCTATGTTCCGACCTACTATTTTCAGCCATTCTTGGGAGATTTTACCTGGCCATGAGATCTCACTGAAGAGCTTCTCACTCAAGTGCAAGGTTCCTCCATCAGCCAAGTATGGTGGACGGCACACTGTGACTATGATTCCTGGGGATGGCATCGGGCCTGAGCTCATGCTGCAAGTCAAGACTGTGTTCAGATATGCCTGTGTGCCTGTGGACTTTGAGGTGGTGCAGATTAACTCCACTTCTTGCGAAGAGGACTTTCAATATGCCATCATGTCAGTTCGCCGGAACCGTGTGGCCTTGAAGGGCAACATTGAAACTAATCACAACCTGCCACCATGTCACAGATCCCGCAGCAGCATGTTGCGCACCATTCTGGATCTCTACGCTCATGTCATCCACTTTCAGAGTCTGCCAGGTGTGAGGACCCGGCACGGTAACATAGATATCATCGTTATCCGGGAAAACACGGAGGGTGAATACAGCAACCTGGAATACGAGAGCGTGAAAGGAGTGATAGAGAGCTTGAAGATCATTACTAAGGCCAAATCTTTGCGCATTGCTGAATATGCCTTCCAGCTGGCCCAGGAGATGGGGCGCAAGAAAGTGACAGCTTTGCACAAGGCCAACATCATGAAAATGGGAGATGGTCTGTTCCTCCAGTGCTGTAGGGAAGTGGCATCCCGTTATCCTCAGATCACCTTTGAAGATATGGTTGTGGATAACGCCACCATGCAGCTGGTATCCCAGCCCCAACAATTTGATGTCATGGTGATGCCCAATCTTTATGGCAACATTGTCAACAGTATCTGCACAGGATTGGTCGGAGGACCAGGCATTGTGCCTGGGGCCAGCTATGGCCCCATATACGCAGTGTTCGAAGCAGCTGCAAAGCAGTACGACAGGGATATAGTCAATAAGAATATGGCCAACCCGACCGCCATGCTGCTGGCAAGTTGTATTTTGCTGGATTACCTTAAGCTCCCCTCCTATGCCACCACCATTCGTACTGCAGTCTTGGCATCTTTGAAGGACAAAAATGTCCGTACTCCAGACATTGGAGGCCAGGGTACCACAATGGATGTCATTAATAATGCCATAAACCACATCAGTGCTATCGATTAAATGGTCAGTACCTTGGAGGCTGAGCTATCCCCCAAAGTCCTTTCTGACCCACTCTTTACCTCAGTCTACCCACTCAGAAACCCCAGCCAGCCTGGCTAGTGTGGACTCCAGAATTAACCAGCTTCTGTTCCAACTCAGAAGAGGTGGGGAGGGGGAGTAAATCCAGTTTCATTTTTTTTTCTATTGAATTAAAATGCTTTAAATGCCATGAACATTGCTTGTTAAATTAGCCAAACCTATTGTACTCATATATGTATTGAAAAGTTCTTCTCTATTTTAATCCACAATTCATACTTCTCTATGAGGTGATACACTAAATAAATCAGAGCTGTTTGCAAAGTACTGGGGCTTTCCCAGAACCTGGCACATGGATTTTCTCTTTATCTGTGTCATTAAAATTCAGCAAGCCAGCCCACAGAGAAGTCTGGCTTCTCTCTAGAGGTTGTTAATGAGTTAATTAGTGCAATAAAATTTTCCTGCAAAATATACATTGTAACCTCAGTAACAAATAAGGTACTATAAAACTGAACTAGTACAGAATGCATCCACTCCTTCCTAGATGCCCCATTTTTCCCCCCCATGGTCTTGTTTATGTTAGGAAGGTGTTTTCTCTGTTGTAATTTTTCATACATGGGCATCCCTGGGCACTGTAGCTCTCCTGGAAAGTGGATTCTTGAATTCCTTTCAGTTGGGTTTGAGAGTCTACAGGTCAAATCTTTAGTTAATAGGTCTTGGGCCCATGATTCTGTGCACTACAAATAGAAGCATGGACTATAAATTTCATGCTCGCTATTTCAGTTTTTTATGGTTTACTTTCTTTTAGTCTCTTTTTCAAGGAAAGAGTATACATAAGAAAACAAAAAGCACTGAACTAATTTAAATTTTTACTGTCATTTTACTATAATATATTTTATTTACAGTATTTTAAGGTCATAGATGAGAAACAAACAAAAATGATAATTTTATTAGTGCTTAGAAATTGTTATTACTCAAGTAGGAAATTAAAACAATGATTATAAATAATTTTATAGTATTTATAGTAGTTTTATTGGCAGGAATGCCCTGCAGATAGAAGTGAGATTAAGAAAAACAGTGAATCCCTAATAATACTTTGGAAATCTCTGTGTCGCAGCTCTAACCTTTGGACCCTGCCATGGCTCATGGACCACAACTTAAAGACATTGGACTGAGAGCTGAGTTCCTTACAGTTTCTGAAAGGCTCTGACTTCTCCTATTACCTTGATCTCACCTATCATCTTAAGTGTAAAGTCAGGGCCAAGGTTTGGAAAACCAAAAAGGTTTTCCAAATTTGAAGGGATTTAGTTTGAGGAGGAAGTGACTCTCTGGAGTCTTTCACACTACCTAGCCTTTCTTGAAGAACAGGCAAGCAGGGATAAGTCAATTGTAAAATAATTATGGCATCCCCTTTATTGGACGATAGACATTTCATTGGCCAGGGCTACCTTTGGCCTATGTAGTGCCTTCTTCTGGGAAGATCTAGACCTGCAACCAGACTCTGGTTTGATCAGTGGAGCAAGGGGTGGAATTTGGCTTGAAGTTCCCCCACCTCCAATACCACATGAACCCATGCTACCTTAACCCATACTACCCATCCTGTAACCCTTTCTCTCATGGCTAGGGGACTTCATTCATGGCACAACCAGCCCAACTGCAGACGGTAGCCAGATATTGACTTCTATTTGAGACAGTGGGAGTTTGTGCTGCTATGTGCACTTGAGCTGAAGCTTCCCTTTCTGTTAAAGATGGTCATTTCCAGAATATTTCTATAGTTCTTGGACCAGACTGCCATGGCACCTAGTACATCATAGTGGAATTTTCTACTTATCAGTGTTAGATTTTCCCACTTAGCCATGAGCGTCTCTGGGACCAATATCATGTATTTTTTTCCCCTTTTCCTCTATAGATCCTAACATAATGACTGATACATATAAATAAAGAATATATGTTAATTGAATCAACCAAAAATTAATAATATGGGGGATGCTCCCTCACATTTCTTATATGTAAAGTGAAATAATAACTGTCTACCTCATTGGGTTGTTGGGAAAATTGAGTGAGAAAATACACATAGAGCTGATAGCACTGTGCCTGTCACATGGTAAGTGCTTGTATTTTTAGAATGATTATATTCATTATTATCCATTATATACCATCCTGAAATCTAATTCTGAGAGCTGGGTGAATTATATTAACTGCTGTCATTGGAGCTTACTGGATAAGTTGCTTCGTTTATTATTATATGGATTTGTAATTGACTTTCAACTAGGGGCGAAAATTATATCTGCTTATCCCTCAAATCTCCTATTTCCTTTTTATGTCTCGAATCCCATTACCTCCCTTGTTTCTCAGTGGCCCCTCCTTCCTCATTAGCATTTATCATCCTTGGTAACTTCCTAATTTCTGTTCCTTCTAACTTATAGTTCTGCTTATAGTTCTTAAGTCTGTTTTCTACAGTGCACTCAGCATCATGTTTCTGAAAGGAGAATAGGACCATGTCACTTCCCTACTTGAAACTTCTTACTCTATGGCTTTCCTTTGGCGTTAAGAGAAAGTCCGCTGAGAATAGCATAAACCTGTTCTGATTGCTGCTTCCTCCTCCAGATTCTCCATTTTCCCTTCTCCTCGCCCCAATAACAACACAGTGTGGTCCTCCAATTAGAGTGCTGAGTTCATTGTTCAAGAGCTATATAAACTTTCCATTTCAAGACTTTTACATGGCCTTGGCTCCTCTCCCCTTCAAGAGACACTCTCCTTCTCCTCATAGAGGACTAAACTTAATCATGCCTACCTTTGGGAAGGCTTCCTTGACATCCTCTCTTCCCATCTCCTGCTGAGATTGAGGGAAGTACCTCTCTCAGCTCCCCCCAGAGCTCCCTGTAGGTCTTTCCTAGTGTTTGATCTCTCTGGTTGTCATTACTTGCTTTCCTTCCCATTAACTTCACCATACAATGCATTCCTTGGGGTGACTGAATCATCACTATAGCATCAGAACCTAGGACAGGGATAAGTTCTTAGTTTATGCTCACTCTAAATATTTATGGAAGATAGGAAGGAAGGTGAAAATAAAAGAAAGAATGGCCTGAATTTACAGATAGAAGTGGAGGACTGGAAGAACTAATTATTGCAAAATACTCCCATCTGACTTTAGTCTATGAACCTTTCTTTACAAGCTTGCTCCTCTCTAAAGAACATGAAAGCCCTCGAGGCAGTAAAACAGGTAGTTGGCAGGCTGCCTCTGTTTCCTGAGATTTCTGCACTATATTTATTGGACAGTTTTACTTTAGTCTTTATCAATTTACTCTACTTTTTTTAGAGCCCTAATGTTATAAAGAATAGCAACTGCAAATTGTTTGATTTTTCTCTAAATTAACTTCTCCTCATTAAGGCTCTATTTTTGCGAATGGCCTTACAAAACACTCAGTCACTCAGGTTATATAGCTCACATTTGTCCCAGCTCTTCTACATAGGAGTTGTGTGACATTGGACAAGTTGCTTAACCTCTCTGATCTCCAGTTTGCTCATCTGTAAAATAAAGGTAAATACTTATCTTCATAGGATTGTTGTAAAAATTAAATAAGATTGCTTTAATGTCTATGGCTGGATAAGAAATCACTTCAAAACTTAGTGACTTAAAACAAGTGATTATTTGTCATTAATCTATAGAGTGACCAGATGATACTTCTTGTCATTAGTATATTTTCTCAAGGACTATTAAAAGGAGTGTCTAATTTCCATTCTGATATTACTAAAGATCAATACAAAGTTGAACAACTAGATAGTACCAGTCTGTAAATATCTCTCTTCGCCATCATCTTCAGAGATTTGCTTTTATAGAAGGGTGCTTTGATATTTTAGCTTCAGTTTTCATCAAGGTCTGATATGTAAACTCTTGTAAGGGAATATCTCTGAATTTTGGGAAGACACTAAATTTGTTTAAAAGGCCAACAGGGAAGACTCCTTTCAAAACTGAGGACCAGGAAAACATGTGTTTTTCACCGAGCGTTTATGTCCATTTTCTACTAGATAATGTGAGGTATATAATCCATTGAAAATTTCCCACATTGCCTTGGCTGCTAGGAAACACAGAAAGAATTCTTGAGCATTTTTTTCCTTTGTGAAATTTTCTCTTTCCATTCTATTATATTACTTGATTTTAATTTATTTTGCTTTATTAATTTCATTTTCTCATATGATTTTTTTTTAAGATTTTTATTGGGGAATTGGGGGGATGGGAACAGTGCTGGGGAATTGGGGAAAGGGGAACAGACAAGTTGCTGTCCTTTTGTTCTTCAGTCTAGTTGTGGAGGACGTTGCTTCACTGGCCCAAGTTGGCACCATCATTGCGCTCTTCCCAGGCGAGGCAGATCAGTCGCCGGCTTCTGGACGGCCGCTCACTGCGGCTGCTGGCCGCTCACGCTGGCTGCTGGCCACACATGGTAGCCCATGGCAATCCACTGCCACAGGGACTGCAGCCCACGCCGTCGCCGGCGACTCATGGCAGCCCAGCTCCAGGTTGAGCTGTTGTTCAGCATCTTAGCTGTGGGAGGGCAGTGTCACTGGCCCTCATATGTGGGATCCGAACCGGGGCCCTCTGGCATCCCAAGCGAGTTCTTAACCATCGCGCCACTCGGCCGGCCCTCTCATATGATTTTTTCATGTTTTGTTTTACTGTAAGCCATGGAAACCACAAGTTAAAAAATGCAAATAGAAAAACTAGGTTTTGCACCATCACATTCTTTTCCTTCATTCCAGTTGATTTTCAACATTCACATTAGGCACATCTCCTTAAAGCAATGCTTAGATGATCATTACTCTGTTTAATCGCCCTCAGAGTTCCCTCAGTTTGGAGTATATTCAGGCCCTTCACAATTTTAGCCCACACTGTCTTTCCACTCTGAGAGGTCCTGCTTTTCCTATATGTGCTATATGTTGATATGCCAAAGTAGACATCTTAATTTACTTAAATATGACCTGTTATTCCCCTCACATGTGATGAAACTCTTCCCTTTAAGGATGTTCCTAACTTAGTCTCTGCCTATCACAAGTCTACCTATTATTCAAGGCCTCTTTCCAATAGTACATCCTTTCTGAAAAGGTCTCTGATTGTCCCCATGCAGATATAGTCCCTTTATTCTCTCTGAACCACATAAAACTTATATTGGACTTTTGAACTCTTTTGTTTCACATTTTGTCTTGTATTTGTTGTTCATCTACTTGACTTGAGCCTTAATAAATTATATGCTCCTTGAGTATAGGAAACATATTTTAGCCAACATTCTAGATCTTGTATTACTCAGCATAATGCCTTGTATATAGTAGGTACTAATTAAACACAGACCAAATTGGATTAAATACAATAATGATTATAGTTATCATAATTTATTATGTGCCATTCATTGTTCTACATGCTTTGCATTTATTTATTTAATTCTCATATCCACTCAAGTAGATGATTATTACTATATTCCTCATTTTACATTATAGATAAGAAAACTGAGGCACAGAGTAGTTAAAAAAATTTGCCTGAGGTCACACAGGTAACAGCAGAGGAAGCATGAGATCCAGTTTTAGCAGTGTGGCTCTAGAACCCAAGTGTTGAAATGGTCATGAGGATTTGTGCATTGTGAATTTCTCCTACTTTTAGGTGACAGTGGACTAGGTCTCAGCCACAGATCAGTGTCTCTTCATGAAAATAATCCCACAGACTCACAAAAATTAAAGA
Organism: Hipposideros armiger; assembly: GCF_001890085.2. Classification (NCBI taxonomy): domain Eukaryota; kingdom Metazoa; phylum Chordata; class Mammalia; order Chiroptera; family Hipposideridae; genus Hipposideros; species Hipposideros armiger. Next base: position 804,391 of record NW_017731509.1, on the reverse strand, counting down.
AGTTTTTAGAGAGCTCACTTATTTTGCATATGAATCCAGGAAAGCAAAATACCGTGCCCAATTTCACAGCTAGTCCATCACAGAGCGAGGAGGAGCGTCCAAGTCTTCTGACTCCAGATAAAGTTCTTTCATTATATGGCTACCTCCTGATGTAACCCCTAGGAAAAGTGATTGCTAACATTTTGTAAACACTCTTTCTGCGTGTTAGGTACTATTCTAAAAGGTTTACATGCCTTACCTCATTGAATCCTCAAGCCAATTATATGCACCAAAAATATGGAAGAACAGAAAAGTTGACTAACTTACTCAAGACCAATAAGATTGTGAATTGTGGAGCCCAGATTACAATCGAGCCAGTGGCTTCAGTGTCTAACCACTGCCACGAAAGCTGCTTCTCAAAATCTTAGTGGCCCTGTACAGCCCAGGATGAAAAAGGCAGAATATCCAGGTAAATGAGACTATTTAGTGCAGAAAGTAAGCATCAAATATTAAAGAGAAATGACATTTCCAAACATGGTAAATCAAGTAGTCAAATGACTTCTTTGTAGTAATGGCAGACAAAAAGAGATAAAACTTATCAGAGAAACAAAGTGCTGTTGAAGCAAGAGAATAAGTAAAATAATTATATGAACTGAGAAAATAACCAATGCTGAAAATTGAAAGTAGGAGGAAAATTTTGAAGAAATTAATCCAGTTCTGGGTCATTACAGAGGTTGCAAAAAAAAAATGATAGTATTAGTAAAGGCACAGCTGGGAATATGCAAAATATCTGCTGGAAGCTGATTACAAAACTAGAAATTTTTTGAAGGGAGACGCTTGGTCTTTTGGAGTTTCCCTGACAACTTGCACAACATGGGAATTCAATGTGGTAAAATGTTCTTCAGATCAAAAACAAATTTGCTTCCTCTGATATGGGAAGCTACATATATTGCATTTGTGATTGCTCCAAGAAACAAAAGGAAAAGAGAAAGGACATATATGTCAAATGGAAAAAAATGACTCTACTTCACAAAAGCAATTAAAAAAAAATGGAATGTCTTGCTACTGATTTTGTAAATGCTTAAAAACTAACACAGCCTGAATAAAAACAGTGTCTACTGAGGAACATTCGAGGCTGGGCTCTAGTCAGCTGAAGCACCTGGGTTGCTACAGTTAGTGGCAAATTTAGTTCATGGAGATGTAAATGAATGAATGTTGCTACAAACGAGAGAAAATATCATATATGTCCAAATACAAAGTGAGTACTTTTTCCCTTTTCTATCCCTCAGAATAAAAGAATTGCTTTAAATTCAAATCCTTATAAATAGTCTCATACTACCAGGTGGTCTGTTAGTTCTTTTATCTTGAACAATAAGAAACTATTTGGAGGAGGGAAAAAAAGTGACATTAGTTATGCCAGTTTGGGATTTGTGTAGGAATTACCTGCAGAATAAATTTTAAAAAGAAGAAGGAAAAAAAAAAAAAAAGATCCCTCAGCACAGAATTAGTCATTATTCCTGGGAGGGTGTTTTCACAATTGCAAGTATTGAGTGTCATTGTATATATGCCTTTTAAAAAACACTTAATAACACCGTTTAGTTTTTTAGTCACATTGTAGAGATCACAAATATTTACCTATTAGACAAATGGAAAAACAAGAAGTCCTAATATTATGCAATTGGATTCTGGAAACTTCGCTTGACATTTCCAATGAAATCAAATACAGATTCAAAAAGTGCTTTACCTCAACAACTTAGACAGATGTGATGATGATCGGTTTGGAAAACTTTAGAGAAGTTGAAAAATGGCTGTGAGTAGGGGAAGGCCCTGAAGTCAAGATTCATGGGAGCAGATTAAATGAAATTATTCTGTGACATCATGGTAAAGGAAAAGTGATATTTCTGAATTAATCTATTATTTAATATAGCCTATTAAATAATGTATTTAATACAACTGTGAATAATAAATGAATACATAAACATTATACATATGTAGTTATATACGATTCCTCAGTCATTCAACTCTGCCTAGAATATTTTGCTTTCTTCCTTTTTTCTTTTTTTTCATATCTCATCATGAATAAAAAGGGAATCATTTTCCTTATTTTGGGGATTGCTTCCTATTTAGGCATTTACTTTATCTCCTCAATGGAACATCCTCTGGGAAAAGGAAAGAAAGGTGATTTTGAAGTTATTGTGCAGAAATCTATAATAACACAGGAAGAAGTTGAGGTTTCTGGAGATACAAGTAGTATTGTGGAAAGAAATGCAAAGGAATTTCAAATGAAATCACATTTAACTATTTAAGGTTGTGACTAGAGCACATCTAAAGTACTTCATCTAGTTTTGATCTTTCAAATTGATACAAGATACAATTTCTGTGAAAAAGTAATGGTGTCAAAAATCAACTTTAGGCCAAGCATCAGAAAAAGATGTGGGAAGGCCTAATTTATAAAGAACTTGTTTTCTCTAGGGTAAGAAAAGTCTCTGGGATGCATCCTTTTCAAGACATCCATGTTGTAATGGAATTAGGTT
>NW_017731509.1:798344-799343 GCF_001890085.2 Hipposideros armiger | reverse complement strand
GGAGAAGGTATGGGTTGCTTTGGCTGAACAGGGAAGGTTTCTCTGAGATGGCGACTGCGTTGACCTCCGACCGCTGCCAGGGAGACATGAGAAGGTCTGGTGCAGGTAAAAGGAACGGCAAAGGCAAAGCCCAGAGTCAGGGTGAGCTCGGGGTATTCGAAGAAGCAAGAGGACCGGTCTGGCTGGAGAGGACATTGCAGAAGGGAAAGAGGACGGACACGCAATGAGAAAGGAGAACAGTGACCCGCCGAGTAGCACTCTGGGCCAGAGGAAGGGCTTCCGGGCTTATTCAAGTTTCAGTGCTAGACCATAGGTAGGTTTAGAGCTGGAGAGGGATGGGAGATGGCTTCGGGCTTTGGATAGGTCACCTTGGCTGCCATGGGAATGAGGGACTGTGGTGAGGGAAGAAATGTGGAGGCCAGGAGGGCCGTCAGGAGATTCGTCCAAAATAGAGGCTTTCCCACTGACTCTTCTAACACTTTTCTTACCATGTGAATCTGGTGAGGCTAAGGAGAAGGTAATAAATAGTGACACAGTGTTCTAATATGCAGCTCAGATCAGACTACCAAATGAGATTTTCATCAATAACACTACCAAGAAATGAAGCCCATATTATTTATATTACCTCAGTAATGCTCACAATCACAGCTGACTATTTGGGGGTGGGGAGGGTACTTGCTAGGTGTGACATTTCATTTAATCCTCACAGTGATTCTGTGAGGTAAGTGTCTGTCTGCTTTACAGATGAAGAAATGAGGGTACTAGCAGGTTCGGCGATGGGCCCAAAGGTATGAAAACGAGTTGGTGGAAGAGGGAGTCTGGGATCCATCACTGTCTGGGCTCTTAAGCATGTGATCTTTTCACTGACAGTTCAGTTATCTATTTCAGCACATCAAACCAACCCCATGTGTTATGGCGTAAAACAACGATTTATTATTTCTCGTGATTTGGAGGCTGGCTGGGCTCAGTGAGTAGCTCTGTTCCATGTGTCGTTGACTG
>NW_017731509.1:793488-795159 GCF_001890085.2 Hipposideros armiger | reverse complement strand
AAAAAGAACCCAAAACACATTATAATTAAAATGCTAAAGGTTAAATACAAAGAGAGAATCTTAAAAGCAGCAAGAGAAAAGCAGTTAGCTACCTACAAGGAGCCCCCATTAGACTGTCAGCTGATTTCTCAACAGGAACTTCACAGGCCAGAAGGGAGGGGCAGGAAATATTCCAAGTGATGAAAAGCAACGACATACAACCAAGATTGCTCTACCCAGCAAGGCTATCATTTAAAATCGAAGGACAGATAAGGAGCTTCCAAGACAAGAAAAAGCTGGAGGAATTCATCACCAGCAAACCAGTATTACAAGGAACCTTAGAGGGACTTCTTTAAAATAGGAGAGGGGTAAAGGATGGATGAAAGAGGAAGGGATTAAGAAGTACAAATTGGCTGGTACACAGTAGTCGTGGGATGTAGGTTATAGCATAAGGAATATAGTCAACAATATTGTAATAACTAGGTATGGTGCCAGATAGGTATTAGATCTATCAGGGTGATAGATGGGAATAGGGTTGGGGGCAGGGTGTAAAAGGTAAAGGTATTAAGAAATACAAATTGAGAGTTAATACAGTATGGGGAATAGAATCAACAATGTTTTAAAGGTCATGTAAGTTGCCAGATGGGCAATGGAATTATCAGGGGGATCACGTCATAGACTGTGTCCAATGCGCTATACACCTGTAGCTGAAGTAGAATAATACTGAATGTCAGCTATAACTATACATACCTCTATATACTGTAGGTGTATATAGTCACAGGATGTGGAGTACAACATAGGGAAGATAGTCAATGCTATTGTAACAGCTATATAAGATGTGAAAGGGATAGTAGCTTGGGGGGGGTGGTTATCACTTTATGAGGGGTTTAAATGTCTAACTATTATGTTGCTTTGTACACCTGAAAATCATTAAAATTTTTTTTTAAAAAACTACAATACCATTTAACATGTGCTTGCGATATTTCAGACACTGTCTAAATGCCTTCTATGTATCATTTCCTTTATCTTTGTACATGTCTCTGATGTAACTACTATAATTAATTCATTTTCTAGATAAGAAAGTTTTAGGTAGAATTAAGTAACTTGCCCAAGACAGAGCCAGAGCCTAAACCCTGTCCTTTTGATGCCCCTATCCATTTTCTTTACCTCTATGTAACTCAGAAGTAGTGATAGGAAGTTTTAGAGTGGACTTCAGGTGACTGGAGCTCTTCTAGTCCTAAGGGCTGAACTAATGAGCTCTGTGATCTTGGACAAATCAATTTCTGTTGCTTCCAAAAGAAGAAAAAAGGAAAAGAAAATGAAGTCCCTTGTGTAAAGCATAGACATTTGCAGCCCATATTTCTATGCTAATTTAAAGCCCACATTTTCTTCACAGTTTACATTGTATCTTCTGCATTTCTAATCCCCCTTACTCTGCTCTTTTCTTTTCTTTTCTTTCTTTCTTTCTTTCTTTCTTTCTTTCTTTCTTTCTTTCTTTCTTTCTTTCTTTCCTTCCTTCTTTATTTCTTTCTTCTTTCTTCTTTCTTTCTTTCATTCTTTCTCTCTCTTTCCCTCCCTCCCTCCCTCCTTTTTTCTTTCTCCTTAGCATTTATCACCTAATATTCTACAATATATCATCTACTTAGTTATTCTTTATTGTCTATCTCCTCTTCTGTAGGACTCAAACTCCAA
>NW_017731509.1:782215-792093 GCF_001890085.2 Hipposideros armiger | reverse complement strand
AGTCATTTAACGCATTTGCAACTAGCCCCCAATACAGACATATATGCATACATACGTGTGTGTGTTTTCATAAAAGTGAATTAAGGAAACAGGAAAAATGGACAATTCCTTCCTCCTTTTAAAAAGTTATTTCACACATACACACCCACACACACAAACACTCACACTACAGATACACACACAAGAAAACTGTCCCCAAAAGAACAATGGCTCACAATAAAGGTATATTGTTTTGAATTCAGCCAGGCATGGTTTCTTTCTAGGCTCTCTGTTCTGAACATCCAGCTACAGCAATGGTGCAGAGACCTAACAACATCCCTCAAAAGTCGGCCCAGGACAGAAACATTGGTTCAGTGATCTATACTATGATGAAGTTTAGTAATACATCTCCCTAGCCTTAATTCTAAGCTAAAAGCCAAAGGCCTTTTATATTCTTTCAAAGGAGAGACTTTACATTTATTTTTAAAAATCAAATTGAACGACAGACAGTTCAGCAGCCTGGCAGACTCAAATGGTGAAGAACTCAAAATTAAATTTTATTTGGTGAAACAAGGAAACCTTGTATTCAGAATTAATTTGTAAAAAATTATTAGGTGAGCATGGTTCGCTATTCTTATTTCCCCTTTGAAGGATTCAGGGCTATTTGTCATATATTGGAGCCAAACTAAACAAAACGTTTCTGTGAAACCAAATACTAAGCACTGTTAGGCACCTGTGGGAAACAGTGTGAGCCGTATAGTACCAGCCAGCTCTAGGTTGGAACCTTGGCTTTGTCACTTCTGGTGAGCAACTGTGAGCAAGTTATTCAAATGATCAGTCTCAGTATCTCCATCCTTAAAATAGGGACAAACCAGTAAACACCCCCTGAGGTTGGTTGTTGTAAAGCTTAAAGGAGATTATGCATGTAAAGCAGGTTACAGTGTATCATGTGAGGGAGTTCTTAAAGATAACAATGTTGATGGATATAGCACCTGTGTGAAAAGAAAACAACCAGGCTGGATAATCTAATTTCTGAGCTAAGACACCAAGGAAAGCAAGCTTCCGAGAATGAGGGCAAATTAAGCCTCCCTAAACTTGCCCTCTGAGAGAGCCCATAGTAGGTCACCAGGGGGACTGGGACCTGTAAGACTGGCCTGTAAGACCCTGCATTTCCTTGTTAGAGTTTGAAGAGATACGCCTAACGAGTATATAGGCATGGACATTTGATGGGAGCAGCATAACCTGCTTCTGTAAGGAATAATCGTGTCTTTTTTTCTTATTATAGACTTTATGGTTCTGTTTCCATGATTACTGTGTCTTCTAGGAAGAAAGCTGTTTTGGAAGAGAACACCAAAAACATTTCATCTTTGTCTTTCATTTCTCCAAAATTCTACTTTTGTTTTCTCTTCCCCCTCCCCAACTCACTAACAGTTCTTCACCTTTACTTTGAAGTTTATCTAGCCGTGAGAAATCATTTTCTTATGACCCTCTCTTGTGATAGCATCATAAACCACTGCCATTATTTCTAATTATGCACATGGTAAATGGCTTAATTTCCTCCTTGAACTGCGTTTGCACTCCTTTTTATCACCTCATAGGGTGGATGTCACATTATAGGAACTTGACATAGGCTGGCGGTTTGGAAGGGTGGCAGCCAAGCAGGGAATGCTGTCACTGCCTGTGTGCAGGTTCAAAGGCAGGAAGGACTTTGCATGTTGAGTTGGAAAAGGAGGACGCAGGTAAGTTTACAGGGCTGAATCCTGCAGAGCCCTGAGTGCATGGCTGTCATTTTCATCAGTACCTCATGGGCGCTGAGAATCCACTGAAAGGTTTAATTTGTGTACCATCTGTCGTTCAAGTGGACTGAGCTTTCCTTTCAAACTTGAATGTATGGGCTGGAGACACCGGGCAAGTAACCCATCTAAGTGGCTTTATGAGCTAAACATTAATCTGGGTTTCAGTAACAAAATATGTAGCTTTTCTGGTTTCTCACATAGTGTTTAATGACTCTGAAGCAGCTTATTGATGCTATCAAGAAGTGGATACATTTGTAAAAAGAAATGCATTATCCATGCTATAAAATTAAATGTTGCATTGCAAAGCAATACATTAAGTATCTCTTTAGTCAATTTTGGTAAACTAAATGTTATAAATTTTACTGGAGCAAAGAGGCAGCATAAATCCATGGGGAATATATTTCTTCAAGAAGTTTATTTTGTTAGCCTGTATTGATAGGCAGGTTTTAATGACCTTTTTACAAAAGTGTGTTTTCCATGCTTGGGAAAAGATGTAGGTTCTTTAGTCCATATTCTCCTTTAGGTTTCTGTATGTCTAATTGGGGCCTTGAGGGCATATGCATTTTAGGAACTACTTTTTTGCTATATTGGCATAAAATCAAATACATATTCTTCATCTTTTTTTTTACACTAATATTAATGACATTTAACTGTTTAGCCAGGATTCTGTTTTAAAACCCTCTAAAAAAGATCATGGTCATCAATGCCTAGATTAACTTTTGGTGCAAATATTGGCGCTATCCCCATGATATTCTGAACATATACTGTATAATGCATTGTCTAAAATTTTGCATAAAAAGTGACTGAATCGCCTCTTCTGGTACCTAAGGAAATAACAGCTAGAATTTATTGAACACCTGCTATGTGTTAGGCACTATATATTGTCTCATTTAATCCTCACAAAATAAGAGGCAAGTACCATAATTACTCTATTTTATAGATGAATAAACTAAGGTACAGAAAGGTTTTGTCACTTGTTTTGTCCACACAACCTGTAAGAGTTAGAACTTGGATACAAACCCAGGCAGTCTGACTGGAGAGTTCATATCCTTAGCTTCTATCTAGCAATATACTAGTCCCATAGGGGAGAACTCTTTTTTAGAACAGATATTTCCTTTTATATGGTAATTATTTTGGTTCCCTTTCTTTTCAGAATGACTACATTGTGCAGCTTGAGGTTAATCCATATAAACAAACTCCCCCAGAAAAATAACTGAATGATAGCACTGCTGCTGATGAGAATAATAGCAGCTGCTGTGAATCAAACCCTAGTTATATGACAGACATTGGGCTCAGTACTTTAAACTTTCTCATTTCCTTCTCAATTCTATGAGGAAGGCATAACTATTCCCTTCTCACAGATTAGGGCACAGACACTTAAAGCACTGAGGTAAACTGTCCTTTGTATGGCAAAGGTAAGAATGTGTTATACATCTGAGCCAAGTGCAAGTCTACGTATGCTCTTAACCCAGCACATGAAATTATCTCAATTGTACACATTTTTTGCATGCAGTGTACACATGGATAGGTGTAAAAGCCAGGGCTGGATAACAGAAATATTTTAGAGTTTATCAAAATATGAGGTCTAGCACTGCAATGTTTTAAGACTCAAATATCACTGCATTTAATTACGCCTTCTCCTCTTATGCATTTCTCAGTGGAGATGGAGATCAGACGATTGTCCTGCTTCTGTATAAGTAGCCCTCTATATCAGGGGTCTCCCTTACCAGCCTCCCCCACTTCTACCTGATGAATGAACATGAAACCACTTATGCCCCTGCACCCTTTAGATTTTTTTCCTGTTAGATTATTTGTCAGCCCATTTTAAAGACCTTGCTAATTTCTTCAGTTTTGTTTTTCAAATTCAAATGCTTAAAATCTTCTCTGGTAATGGAGCCTGACAATCTGCCGACCTGTCCCCTAGCAGTTACCAAGGGACAGGCCCTGTGCCAGCTCTCCTTCAGCATTCGTAGACGTGAGTGAGGAGCGATCCCGTCTAAGAAGCATCAAATTCAGTGAAAGAGTTAGAAAAACGCAGGGTGAATGTGGCCTGGTGAATCGTCTATCAGGAAGAAGACCTCAGATCCCCTTCAATAAGAATCTTGTTTTCACAGCTTTAACCTTTTGACTAGTTTCAAGCAACTTCAAAGGCCATTAACATGAGATACTTCTCAGTTTTGCTGATGCACTGATTTGTGTCTTTTACATTTCAGAATCGAGTCATTAGGCACTCTGCAAACAGACAGTTATTCAATTAATCTTTCAACAGAGGTTTATGGAGTATCTCTCATAGTGGCTGAGAACACACACACTGGAGCCTTCTTTCCTGGTTTCAAAAATCCACTGTCACTAACTCTGCAACCTTGAGCAAATTTCTTGGCATTGTCAGCCGTAGTTCCCTATCTGTGAAGTGTGGAGAGTAATCGAATTGATGCCATAGAGCAGTGGTGTGATAATATAAATATAAAGCAGTTTAGCACAACATCTGAGGCACAGTCAGAACTCAATAAATGTTAGCTGTTATTAAGAGCATCATTTTCCGGGTACTCCACAGGGTGCTGGCACAAAATGATGAGCCAGCCCAGATGTGGTCCCTGTCCTCACGAAGCCAGTGTGTGGGGAGCGGAAAGAAGACTCTGTGTGACTGGAGCCCAGAAAGCAGGGAAGTGATGGTACATGAAACTGGAGAAGGGGACAGGAACCCTGCAAATGGAACATTTAGCCTTAATCCTTAAAGCAATGGGATGCCATTAAAGTGATTAAGCAAGGGAGGTGACATTTCATATTCGTTTTGGGGAAGGTCGCTAGATGACAGATTGATGGCTTCTAAGCAAAAGGCATGATGGACGCAGCATGAGGGCCTTGCCCGATACATGAAATAGTTATTAATAAACGCTTTGCATGCAGAGCAAGTGCTGACAGGTGTAAAAGCCAGGAGTGGGTAAGAAACATTTTATAGTTTATTAAAATATGAGTCGTCCAGTGTCACAGAACTAGTAAGTGGTGAAGCTGAGGGTGGACTCCATCCTCTTAGCCACATGACGTTGCTTAGTTCAGTGATTCAGGCAAGACCAGTGGCAACCTGACTAGTACGGAGGCAATGATGGAGAAAAGTGCCACAGACTCAAGAACCATTGACGTCTAAAAATGGACAGAACTTGGTGAAGGGTTGGATATGTCAGACAAGCCAGGCTCTCTCTGCTGAATTTAATGCTTATAAAGGGTCTGTGGAGGTCACTGAAATTTCTCAGATGTCACTGAATTAGGTGATCTCAGTTATGTTGTTTTAAAAGTATTTACAAATCTTGGAGATTTCCACAGTTCTTGGGCCATCCTCTCTAAATGGTTGCCACATTTTGGGAGAATATTTAGAACCTTGTAATTGTTTCTCCACAATTACTCTCAAAGTTGGATATAAACATCATTCCCCACCCCCATTTATTTGGTGGATTTTTTTCCCCCTCTCAATATTGCAGAGCTTTAAAACTCTTGGCCAATTAAAGGAATTACTGTATTATTATTATTATTATTATTATTATTATTATTATTATTAATTATTATTATTATTATTATTATTCCTATAGAGAGGTTTAAAAGGCAATGTTAAGTTTCAAATGCATTGGCTTTTCAACTATTATCTTATACTCTTACCAAATTGATATATTACGTTTGCTTCCTCTAAAGGGTCTAGCGTTTCTCAGTACATATTGGGACATTTTCTGAATATGACTTTGTCAAAAATATGTTGGCTTTTAGTATATCCTTAATGTGCCAGCTTACTCTTCCCTTTGTGTCTTTCACAGCTCTAATCCTCTCTGTTCCCACAGCTAAATCCCTGATTTTTAAATCTGCTGATACCCAGGGGACTTCTTTTAGAAAATTTCTAACATGAAAAAAATGTCAAGTTTTGACTTTTAGTTGATATCATGCCATCTAAACTTTCAAACTTGAGGAAGACCCATTTTTTTTTTACACATTTAAAACGTTATTTTTCCCCATTATGAAGATTAAAATGTGGTCAGTTAACCAATCTTTGAAAACAATGAAGAATAAAAGGAAGGAGGAAAAAAATCACTCATAGCATAGTATTTCTATGTGGAGAATACCACTGCCTACATGTTGATATATTTGTCTCCAATCTTTTTGTTCTGTCGTTAGTGTCATGATTATGGTGGAGGTCCAGTCATAGGAGTAGCATGATCCACTTCTGCCCTGTCTTAGTGAGACATCTCAGGCTGATTTCATCTAGTCTCCCCATGGTCAGCTGTCCCCACCCCTGTTGTACCCCTAAGGTGTTCAGAGCTTTCTTCTCTAATCCTTAGGGTTAAAGAGCATCCTAGATCACTGAATGGCGAGTTGTGCCCATAAGAGATGGGTTAGATATGAGTTGGGGAAAGTCTCAGGATACTGACAAATGACATGCCTAATGGATTGTTTTCAGGAAGAGTNAATACAAAGACCAAGTGGAGAGGGTCTTCACTGTCACACAAAAACGTCCTGATTTATTTGTTAAATGATAGAAATCCAGTTTGATCACCAAGACTTGTTAGGACATCAAAATTCAAGGGGTGCAATGGTTGGTTCTAAGAGACAACCCTTGAGGCTTAATTGTATTTAGAAGTAGCATTTAGCTTTATGCTCAATTATGTGGTCAGTCTTTCCTGGGGAATGACAAGAGCAATCAAAGAAATAAGAAATGATGTTGTACTCTGAGCTCAGTGAGAAAAATGTGCAGATGCAGATGTGTTATTTCTTATTTATGGTAATTGAATTTTAAATTTAATTTAGCTGTAAAAATCTGCTATTTAAAGGATTATTACACTGTAAAAGACTTGAGAAGCACATAGATTCTAAGGGTCCTTAGAGCATCATTTGATTCCTGATGGGTGACAAGCATAAATGCATCCAAATTAATCATAATTGCCATTCTAGCAAGTAAAATACAGCAATGTGCTTATCAAAAGGATGCTTCCAGAAGATACGAAAAGAATGTGATGGATAGCAGGACGAAAGACTCATGCTACAAAGCCATGTGGTAAACAATGACAACCAAACTATACACTGCATGATCCAGACAATATAGAGTTTTGTATGTATTACATTTATTGTAAACATTTCATAAGCACCATATAAGAAAATAGCTGCATATTATTTTATTTTGTGCATTTGCAACCATCTCCTTAGCCTTTTACACACCTTTGGACATTTCAGTTTCTAAATTTTCTTGATCGTAACTAACACTGCAGTGAATATCTTTATGTACTATTTTTTTTTCCATATTAAGGATTCTTTTCCAAAGAGACCATACTCACTTATTAGGTCAAAGGATGTGAATTATTTCTGCAGTAATTCTGTCTGCTAATTTGGCCAGTGAAAATTGCTACTTGTTAATGTTTCTTTTTTTTATTATTACTAATTAAGCTGAGATTATGTTTACTAGACAGTCGTGTCCTCTTCTGTGAAATGTCTTTTCATGCCTTTGGACCTATTATCTACAGGAGCCTAGTGTTTTTCATTTGGATATCACATTCAGAATTCTGTATATGCTAAGGCCAAGTCTTTCGGGCAAGCCAAATTGTCAATATACTGAAACAATTAATCAATTCATTGAAACAGTTGGTCAATCTTCTGACCTGATGGGCGATTTCATCTATACGAGTGGATCAATTTAGTGAACCATCTGGTGGAAAAAGGTGTACTTGATAAATCATGTCAGAAAATAGAGCTGAAAATCAAAGCTTAAGCTGCATAAACTAGCTCATGACTTGCTCATGAGTTCACGCACACCTCCTTCCTGATTCTTTTCAAAGTATAATAAAAATGATAAAGAAAAGTTCAGGAAACATCTGTTTCTCCACGTCCACTAGGAGCCTGTGCACTAATTACTGCATGTCCATGTTCTTTCTGGTTGGACATCTTGAGAGTAATCTTCCCCTTGAAATTAACAGTCTCGATGCTCTCCTTTCAGTGACCCTTCGCCAGATGAAATTCTCATTGACTTCGTTTAATAAATGAGGAAGCTTGTTCCTTATTTCAACATGGGTCGTACTCTGCAGTTGGATTCATGCCAGATCCAGAGATAAGATTATAGGAAACTATCTGAAATAATGAGTGCAAGGTTACCATACTTGAAGTGAAAGAGGGAAATTTTTTTGCCACCTGACTCTGGGGAAGTTTTTTTATTAGTAGTGATATCTCCCACTCTTGACATGACAACCCTGAGGCGATGGGAACAAACCAGAGGCAACAGGAGCTGTGGTCAGCAGGCATGAGGGGTGTCTGAGTTCTTTTAATCTCGTCCCGTGCCTTGAATGGGAATGAGATACTTTAGCTATAGGTTTGTTTTACCAAGAATGAGGGTGCTGAGTTAACAATGCACCTTTTCCCATGATTTCCTATTTAGTTACGCAATTTATATATGTGTTTCTTTGGATGTTTGTGCTAAAAATAGACACTAACTGTATTATTGCTGCATTATTATTCTGCTGGAATGAGCCTTGGTGTTCCTGCATCAGGGGACACCATTTCGCCAGGTAGCTATCATGGCTGTCAACATCAACAGCCCTTTGGCGAATTAAAATTTAAAAGATGTTAGTATCCATGGAGGCTTAACAGGATTATACCTGATCTGTCATGGATGAAAATATCCCAGTCATTTAACGCATTTGCAACTAGCCCCCAATACAGACATATATGCATACATACGTGTGTGTGTTTTCATAAAAGTGAATTAAGGAAACAGGAAAAATGGACAATTCCTTCCTCCTTTTAAAAAGTTATTTCACACATACACACCCACACACACAAACACTCACACTACAGATACACACACAAGAAAACTGTCCCCAAAAGAACAATGGCTCACAATAAAGGTATATTGTTTTGAATTCAGCCAGGCATGGTTTCTTTCTAGGCTCTCTGTTCTGAACATCCAGCTACAGCAATGGTGCAGAGACCTAACAACATCCCTCAAAAGTCGGCCCAGGACAGAAACATTGGTTCAGTGATCTATACTATGATGAAGTTTAGTAATACATCTCCCTAGCCTTAATTCTAAGCTAAAAGCCAAAGGCCTTTTATATTCTTTCAAAGGAGAGACTTTACATTTATTTTTAAAAATCAAATTGAACGACAGACAGTTCAGCAGCCTGGCAGACTCAAATGGTGAAGAACTCAAAATTAAATTTTATTTGGTGAAACAAGGAAACCTTGTATTCAGAATTAATTTGTAAAAAATTATTAGGTGAGCATGGTTCGCTATTCTTATTTCCCCTTTGAAGGATTCAGGGCTATTTGTCATATATTGGAGCCAAACTAAACAAAACGTTTCTGTGAAACCAAATACTAAGCACTGTTAGGCACCTGTGGGAAACAGTGTGAGCCGTATAGTACCAGCCAGCTCTAGGTTGGAACCTTGGCTTTGTCACTTCTGGTGAGCAACTGTGAGCAAGTTATTCAAATGATCAGTCTCAGTATCTCCATCCTTAAAATAGGGACAAACCAGTAAACACCCCCTGAGGTTGGTTGTTGTAAAGCTTAAAGGAGATTATGCATGTAAAGCAGGTTACAGTGTATCATGTGAGGGAGTTCTTAAAGATAACAATGTTGATGGATATAGCACCTGTGTGAAAAGAAAACAACCAGGCTGGATAATCTAATTTCTGAGCTAAGACACCAAGGAAAGCAAGCTTCCGAGAATGAGGGCAAATTAAGCCTCCCTAAACTTGCCCTCTGAGAGAGCCCATAGTAGGTCACCAGGGGGACTGGGACCTGTAAGACTGGCCTGTAAGACCCTGCATTTCCTTGTTAGAGTTTGAAGAGATACGCCTAACGAGTATATAGGCATGGACATTTGATGGGAGCAGCATAACCTGCTTCTGTAAGGAATAATCGTGTCTTTTTTTCTTATCATAGACTTTATGGTTCTGTTTCCATGATTACTGTGTCTTCTAGGAAGAAAGCTGTTTTGGAAGAGAACACCAAAAACATTTCATCTTTGTCTTTCATTTCTCCAAAATTCTACTTTTGTTTTCTCTTCCCCCTCCCCAACTCACTAACAGTTCTTCACCTTTACTTTGAAGTTTATCTAGCAGTGAGAAATCA
>NW_017731509.1:755375-779160 GCF_001890085.2 Hipposideros armiger | reverse complement strand
GGTCCAGGCCTCCTAATCGCTCTCTCACTGTCTCTGACTCTTCCTAGCAGACTTGGATACTCACATATATGCTTCATGTGGTCCCATTGCCAGCTTGAGAGCAGCATGAAACACCTTCTTTACCTGACAGGAAATTCTGGCTTTCTTTGTACTTGCTGTTCTCTAGGACAAGCCCCCTGAAATCTGCTTTCCACACACACTTAAATATTTTATGTTAATAGTGATTGAAGTCAGATTTCAAGGAATACTTCCTGTGGTTTATTGACCCAGTTAATTTAACATTAAGAAAGAAATGAGAATGAATAAAAACCATTACACATTTCCATATGCAAATGTGTGCCTGGAGGAAGCTGTTAGATGTGGGGCAATCAATAAATTCCAGAAATTTAGTAGAATTGCACAGGACTCTGACATCAGTTTCTGCAGGTTTCAGGGTTTGTTTTAGGGCTCTTCCTTCCTCTGGTGCCTTCAGTTACAGGATGTGGTGTTTTCTGCAACTCAGAAAATCCCTGGCTCTGAGACTGCCTCTTCCGTGCAGTAAATGAACTATGGGATGCTGTCCCCCAGGTGATTTGTAATTACAAGGCTCTGACAGTTGCTCATCGCAGGGCTTATTTCCTACCTGGCCTCAGCAATCCATATCAGCCTCAGCAGTAATCCTGCCAGGGAGAGGGAAAGGTCACGGCCCGCGGGAGTAATTTTCATGCAGAATTCTGATTAACCCTGGGATCCTCAGAGGTGATTCAGGGTTCATTACTGGGGGCAGGAAGGAAGCCAACCAGCAGCTCTCCAGATTACGTTTCGTTTTTTCATATATGTATTCTTTTAAAAACAGAGTTCTATTGAATTAAAATTTAAAAACCACTGATCAAGAATGAGAGAGAAGGGTGGCCGGATAGCTGAGTTGGTTAGAGCTTGAGCTCTTAACAACAGGGTTACTGGTTTGATTCCCACATGGGCCAGTGAGCTGGGCCAGTAAGCTTTGTGAACAATGGCTTGACGTGGAGCTGGGCTGCTGTGAGTGGATGGCTTGAGCTGCCATCAGCGGCCGGCAGCCACCATAAAGGGCTGCCCCATGGCCGGCGACCGACTGCCTCAGCTGGGAAGAGCGCAGTGATCGTAATACCAACATGGGCCAGCGAGCTGCGTCTTCCACAACTAGAATGAGAACAGCGGCTTGGTGGGGAGGGGGGTTATGGGGGATAGGCAGAAAAAAAAAAGAATGGGAGAAAGCTAGTAATAACAACACACATTGATGTTTGCTATATTCTGGGAACTAAGTCTGGATCGATATTCTTGCACTCGAGCCTCCAAATAACCCTATGAGTACTTCCTTTTGGTAGATGAGAAGGGTGAGGCTCAGTGATGTGAAGTCACTTGTCTAGGTCACATTGCTAGGAAGTGGCAGACCTTGAACCCCTTTCGTTTCCCTTGTTTGTTTTCACAGTCCTGCATTGGGCATCAGCACCATCCCACATGTAGTGTAAGGTATTGAGGTTACAGCAGTACACAAGAAAGCTATGACTCCACCCTCCTGGGGCTTATATTCTGCAGAATTTGAACCAAGGTCTGTGTGACTATGGCCCGTGAGCTCTTAATTCATACCATATTGCTTTTAAACACCAAATCACAGGATCTCATCTTGAGGTAGTCTCTGTGGAAGATGTGAGACATGGACAGAAAGAGATGTGTGCCAAGTGAGCCACACTGCACTCATTTACCGGGAGATGTGTGAGCAGAAGTTCCCATGGAATGATGGATTCTGTGCTCCTAGCCTCGGAGTCAACTCGTCTCTTTTGCAGTGACAGGAAAATCCATGGACAACTCTGATTCTCAGAACAACTCCTTTCCAATGTTAAACTATGAATTTAAATATAGTGTAGTGTAAAGATTACTAGACAATTAGTTAAAGAGAATTTGGTTCAGGTCTTGAACCCCTTGTCATCTTGAGAAAGTAATTTCCCTTCTTTAGCTTATTTCTGCATCTGCAAAATCACATGTGTGGACAGTATCTTTGGTTTCTCCTAGCTCAGATGCTCTGATTCTGAGTGAGTACAGTGGATATATGCCCTGGGATTGGGTGGGATGTCCCCTAGAGTAGGGGCTTTAAATTGTTTTTTGAATATTACCAATGATATGAAATACATTTTAAATTGTGACTTAGTACAGAAGCATACACATACATACACACACATCAGGGAAAAAAGTTTCATAGAAATGCCATTACTTATGTAATATATTCTTCAATAATCTATTGTATTCCACTATATTCTAGTCAATTCTAACTCATTTTTTTGTAAAAGTATTGACCATGATCTAATAAGCTGATTTCATATTTATTTTATAACTCACTAGGTATGCCTGGTCCCCTGAGACCAGACCACCAAGGAAGGTTTCTGAAGGTCAAGCCACGTCTGCCTCTAGCTTGCTTTGGGAGATTAAAATTTTGTACACACACACACACACACACACACACACACAGTGTCAAAAAATGTATACACACTTTAAGTAACATCTCTTAAAATGTGTATACATTTCTTGGCACACACTCGCCGCCGTGCCCCCCCCCCAACTTATGATGTGTGTGTGTTAAGTTCACAAACTTTTTGCAACGATGTTGCTAACCTTTTTTTTATATCAGAGGGATTATTCATTATGAATTTGTACAAACTGGACAAACAGTTAACCAAGTTTACTCTTTGGAAGTGCTGAAAAGGCTGCATGAAAAAGTTAGATGATGAGACCTTTTAGCCAATTCATGACTCTTGCATCACGACAATGCACCAGCTCACATGGCACTGTCTGTGGGGGAGTCTTTAGCCAGTAAACAAATAACTGTATTGGAACACCCTCCCTACTCACCTGATCTGGCCCCCAATGACTTCTTTCTTTACCCAAAGTTAAAGGAAATATTGAAAGGAAGACATTTTGATGACATTCAGGACTTCAAGGGTAATACAACAATAGCTCTGATGGCATTCTAGATAAAGAGTTTCAAAATTGCTATGAAGGGTGGAGTAGGTGCTGGTGTCAGTCAATAGCTTCCCAAGGGGAGTCCTTTGAAGGTGACCATATTGATATTCAGCAATGAGGTATGTAGCACTTTTTCCAGGATGAGTTCGCAACCTTGTCAGACCTTGGGTGTGTGTGTGTGTGTGTGATATTTTTATATTTCATACTGCTGAACAATTGCCCCATTGCCCTCTGGGTTGGTTGTCCCTCCCTCTTTCACTAGGGAGGCAATCTCTCCCAATTTCCTGTTTTGTCTCCAAGATGCATTAGACCCTCGCTATCCTTTAAGTGAATGGAAAATGCCCCCTTAGGACAGAAGCACAAGCCATTGTTGTGTGAAGAAGTGATCAGCCAATCCAGCCTGAAATAAAACTGCTTCACTTAGTCATCAAATAGCTCTTTAAAATTCTCTAATGCATGGAGCTTCACTGGAGAGAAAAAATAATCACCCATATACAACAGTGCAATAAAACACAGCTTGTGAAGTGGCTCTGTTGTTAGCAGATTGGTCTCCCTTTTGCTTGATGGAGAAATTATTGTGCTACTTGACAGGTTTGTAAACTGAGGCTGAGAGCCTTTAAGACTAGGGCGTCTCAGACAGTGACTATGTCACATACTGGGGCAGAACAATGTTTATTGTTCTCCATGAAGTCATTCCTCACAGGACATCTGTTTTGTTGCATGTGAAGCTATTGACAAGGTCAGGGGAAAATGAAAGGGTCATTTAACCCAACCTATTGGAATACTTAATTTCTGGTCTTCTCTCCTGTTTCTGTTCATCGTGAGCGCCATTTTTATTTTTACCGCAGTTTTTGGTGACTTAGAAAACACCTGTAAATGTAGTGAGACATTTAGCTCTATTGGGTTTTCTGCTCTAAGCCAGCGTGATTTACTTCTGGTAGTGCCTCTCATTTTACCTCTGACATGGCCCCAAGATGACGGTCCTCTTCATTTAGGTCTCAGCTAAAATGTCACCTCAAAAAAGCCTTCTCTGACCATCTCACTTCCAGTCTCTGCCCTATTACCAACTTCTATTTTACAGCCCTTTTTTACTACCTGAAATTTTATTTATTTGTATACATGTGTGTCGTCTGACACTTTCTAGTTGTGTATAGGTTCCTCCCCACTGTACCCCAGAGCCAGAACAGTGCCTGAAAGAGGTTGGGGCTCAGTAAAAAATGTGGATCATATTAGGTGTTTAACTGTGCATCCCCTAACTCCAAACTCAAAATAATCTCTACTTTCTCCAATTCTCAAAGAACTTGCCCTTGTACTGCTTTCTGCCTTGGATGGTCATTTCTTATGTAAGTGTTCACACCTTCTGCTAGATCATAAGCTCCAAAGGAAAGATCAACGTTTTATTTAGGAAGTTTACGTTTATTACCTACTTATGTAGATCCTCACCACAACCCTTTGAGCTAATTATTTTTACCTCATTTTGCAGATGAGGGCCCCAGGCTTAAAAGCTTAAGAGATTTGTCCAGTTGATTTAGCTAGTAAATGGCTGAGTTGGCATTTAGGCAAAAGAGTGTTTCTGTCTACTTTTTTCTTTTCATTCTTATATCGCTTTGGGTCCTGCACGGTGAATTATCTTAAGTGTTTCAAAATTAATGAATAAAATTTTAAAATAAAATAGCTTCAGTCTTGATTCTCAAGAGTAGTATTATTGATGTCCTGCAAAGGGATCTTACATTTTCTTCTACTTTATCCTACATGTTCTTCGGATAGTGTGGTGCTGGTCGTAGAAGTACCTGATTCCCAGAGAAATCCTAAGGCAACTTCCTAGAAACAGATTAAAGTTGTTCAGTCAATATTAATGTTTAGTAAGTGCCTATGTGGTCCAGACAATGTGGTGTGAATCTTGTGAAAAAAGACTAAGCAAATACAAAGTCTGCTCTCAAGTGACTTACAGTCCAGTGGAATCATATTGGTTAATTGAGATGTGGTTAATTGAATGTTCTGAGAAATCTGTGTAATCTGTCCATTGGAGCCTCCTCGCCAAGGTGCCAGAGAAGAGAGGTCACTCAAAGTACAGTGGTTGTTCTGTGTAAATTACACGAGGAACTAAAGGGGCAACATTAGTAGGCAAGTGAGAGGGAAAAGAATAAAGGTGGGACCCAGACCGAAAAGGAGGAAGACATGATGTTATTGAACGAGGTCTTGGAAACATTTAATCTCTACCAGGAAATGCATTTTCTTTGTCCTTTTAGTTAAAGAGAGTCATGTATTACATTTCCTTTTTCTTCCCTGTCTGCTAAGAACTTCTTCTTCATATTTGCTTTTTTTTTTAAACATTTGCATTCTATTTTTGTAAGTTGACACTGATGTTCTTTTTAGCCTTTCTGTGTGGTTTTTTTGTCTTTCATTTTTTTTTTTTTTAAATAGGAGTTTTCTTTTCCTTGTTGGAGAAATCAAAATCTTTGAGAAAACTTGAAAAATACAAAAAAGTGCAAATACATCTATAATTTCCTCATTCAGAGAAAATACTATCATTAATTCCTTTACAGACTGACTACTTTGTTCTTTCTGTATAACATGTTTTGTCATAATGAATATATGATTCTGTTTTCTGACTTGTTCCTCTTAGAATTTATTAAGCATTTAAGTTGTTTCCAATGCTTTCCCAGTTATAAATCATGTTTCAGAGGATATCTTTTTACATTAATCTTTGTCTACATCTCTGATTTATTTCCTCTGAATAGATACTTGGAAGTAGAATAAATTAGATCAAGGCTTTCCACAGAGGCTCAACCAATTTAAGTTTCGCACCAGTATTGCATAAGAATGCTTGCCTTGCCCCTCCTCGCCAGCATGGAATATTGTCTTCTAAATTTGTTGCCAGTATTGGGGTAAAAAAATTAGTTTCTCATTTTTTTAAAATGAGGATTTTGATTACTAATAAGGCTGGTTTTTTCCCCCCACTTGTATATCAGTCTTTGGCATGTTTTCCTGTTTAAACTTTGTTGCCTATTTTAACACATTTTAATTGGAGGTATTATTTGCATATCATTAAATACACAGATCATAAGTGTACTTTTCAACACGCTATGAAAAGTGACTGCACTTGTTTAATTCCGTTCCTATCAAGCTCTGATTGTTCCCCTCATTCCAGAAAGTTCCCTTGTGCCCCTTTTCTGTTGCTGCCTCCACTCAGAAGCAACCACTGCTCTCTCTCCAAAGAGTTGTTCCTATCCTAGAACTTCACATAAACATGCTTTTGATGTTCACCCACATGGTTAGGTGTATCATTAGTTTATTCCATTTTTATTGCCAAAGGCATTTAGTTGCATGGATATACCAAAATTTGTTTATCCAGTCTCCTGTTGATGGATATTTGGGCTGTTTCCAGGTTTTGTTTGTTTGTTTGTTTTTGTTTTGGCTATTATGGGTAAAGCTGAAATGAACACTCACACCAAGTCTCTTTTTGGGATTAAAGCTACCATCTTGCTATTTGGTTTCTATTCCACCTGTTCTTTGTTCTTCTTTTATTCATTTCCTGACTTTTTAGATCAATAGAACATTTTTTACTATTTCATTTTATCTTTATTATTAGTTTATTAGCTATTTCTCTTTGTTTTATTTTTTTCAATGGTTGCACTGTTGTTTGCAATATACATCTTTAATTTATCACATACTTCAAATGCTATTATTATAGTTCAGGTTCAAATTAAAATCTTCAAAGGAGCATACTTCAATTTCCCTCTGCCAGCATCTGTGTTCTTATTGTTACACATTTTATATCTATGTGTATTATAAACTATGATATATATTATTATTTTTGTTTTAAATTGTCAATTTTTAAAAAAAGTTTTAAAAATGGAGAAAAATATCTTCTGTGTTTGCCCACATATCTACCATTCCTGGCAATCTTTATTTATTTTTGAAGAATCAATTTTTTATCTGGTATTATTTTCCTTCTACATGAGGAACTTCCTTTAGTAGAGTGCAGGTTTGCTGGTGAAGTCTCTTGGCTTTCATCTGTCTGAAAAATTCTTTATTTTGCCTACATTTTTAAAGGATATTTTCACTGCATATAGAATTGTAGACTTTTTTTTTTCCTTTATTACTTAAAAGATGTCATTCTTTTGTCACCTGGCTTGTTTGGTTTTTTTGATTGATTATTATTATTTTTTTTAAATTCAGTTTGAAAATCTTTGTATTATGACTGGATGTTTACTCAATTCACACTTCATGCTTTTTTTATACGTGGATTTATATCTGCCATTTTACTTTTTGTTTTTTCATGTTCTGTGTGCTTTTAAACAATCGATTTCTTATACTTTTGAATTAAGTGAATATTTTCTAGGGTAGTATTTTAATTAATGACTTTGTCACTGGATGTTGTGAGTTATTTTATAGTGGTTGATCTAAGGCTTACCATATGCATCTTAACTTATGAGAATCTATGTTGGATTTATACTCATGTAATTCCTGTGAAATACAGAAATGTCACTCCTACATAGTTTATTCCCTGTTTTTATGGCATTATTATTATACATATTACATATATATGTTGAAAACCCACTAATACATTTTTATTGCTTTATATAATTTTATATCTTTTAAACAGCTGGGAGAAGAAAGGAGAACAATTATATAGTTATAAGTTTTGTTATAGTAACCTTCTTGTTTACCTTTCAGATAGTCATTTTATCGGGGTTCTCTTTGACTGCCTCTCATCTTTCTGGTAAGCTGCCTCCCTCTGTTGGTAACACACAGCTAATAGGCTCAGCTAATCTCTGGTTGATTTGCTCCATTGTTTTTTGAAAATGCCGTGGAACATAAATGTAGACTGATCCAATTAAATTCAGGCCTTTTTACAGGGGAATTTTTTTGAGGCCAGTCTTTGGAGTATATTTGGACCATAGGATGTCTCTCCTTAGTTGTTTCTTTCCCCGGTTTTCTCTGGTAAAAGTATTGTCCTGTGGTTTAGCTTGTCTCTTCTTTGAAGGTATCAACCTCCTCTTAATGACTCACCATTAAAATCTACCCCTGCCCCTCTTTTTTTGCGAGTGCATTAATACTTGAATGTCTCCACATTCTTTTCTCAATAAAATCCATTCTTTTGGGCAGAGCTTTGGAGCTTTCTGTTCTCATGGCCTGTGGAGGCTTGTTTTTGAGCTTAGTTTGAGTGAATCTCACATTGCCTTTACCTTAGGAGTCAGTTAGCCCTGTTTCTTAAGTCGGCCTTTCTGGGGTCTCTACTGAATGCCCTGAGTATTCAGTAAGGTCTCTCAACTTTTAGAACTTTAATGTCTCCCAACCCTATTAAGCTCCAATAAGTTCTTCAGGTCATGGTGCCCGTTAGTTGTTCTTTGGTTTCCCTCTGTGTGTAACTCCAAGGATACACAGCTTTGTGTGTAAAAATTCAAGGGGAACCCTATACAGGTTCTAAAACTTTCTCTTTGTATTTCCTCCCTGTGCGCACGCTGCTCTCAAATTCCAGTCACTTCTGCTTCCTCAAACCCTCATTTTTGTCTCTTACCCTCAGCAAGAGCGGTGTTCTCTGCTTGGCTTTCCTCTTCATGTCTAGAAAGTAACCCCAGGCAGAAAGCTGAGGGAATCTCAGGGATTTGCTTATTTGTTTTCTTTATATGAGTTATCATTTCCTATGTTTTCCATTCTTTGATGTCTGAAAACAGTTGTTCCATACATTTTACGCAGTAGTTGTTTATAGTAGTAGGACTACTCTTATATTATCTGAACTACCCTCTCAAGAAGTGTTAAGTCCTGCCCATTCTTTTTTAAACTTAGTATTTTTCTTATTTACTTGAGTGAGCACCTCAAAAATCTAAAAATTTGAACTTGTCGGTTATATTAGCTGACATTTTCCTTTTATATCATTTGCCTTTAAAATATTTTGTGCATTTTTTTTACCTTTGTATTTTAATTTTGACATAACCAAATCTATTGCTTGTTTTATTTGTAATTTCTTCCAACTAGAGATAAAACACTTTTTTTTGTATTTGTATTTTTTTTCCCTCTAGCCTGTCTCATCTCATTATATTCTTGGGCTCTCACTCTGACTCCTATTTTACAGTTGAAGAAGAAGCGAGTCCCAGAGAGAGTAGCATGTTAAGTTATGGAATTGGGATTCTACTCAGGTCTATCTAAAGCCAAAATGTATGTTGTTTGTTTGTTTTTTATCCTGTAATTTTTTTTCATTAACAGCTGATATACAATATGATATTAGTGCTAGGTATACAACAGAGTGGTTAGACATTTATATAACTTATGAAGTGATCACCCTGATAAGTCTAGTACCCAGCTGATGCCATACATTATTATAATATTATTGACTCTATTCCCTACGCTGTACTTTATATCCCCATGGCTACTTTTATAACTGAAATTTGTACTTCTTAATCCCTTCACCTCTTTCGCCCATCCACCAACCTCCCACCCATCTGGCAACCATTAAAATATTCTCTGTATCTATGGGTTTGTTCCTGTTTTGTTTCTTCAATGATTTTGTTTTTTAGACTCCACATATAAGTGAAATCATATGGCATTTGTTTTTCTCTGTCTGACTTATTTCATTTAGCATGACACCTGCAGATAATGCTTTGTTTAGAGTTTCTTTCATGGAATTTGGGGGGGCTTCATCTTTTCTACTAATTATCATTCTACTGAGATTTGTTTTGATATACGCTATATGATGGTTTCATGTCTTTTATTGTAATTTTCTTTAAGTCATTTATAAAAGAAGTGTTGTATACATAAATAAGTTAAATATATATCACTGGAAAGTGGTTAAATGTTATCAATTAATTTAGAGTTCATGCATATTAATCTTGTGTCATGAATTTAAGTTCATTCTTGGGTAATGGAGTTTAAGACAGATCATACTGCATGCTTCTAGTTAAAAGATAAAATATGCTTAAAATCAATAAAAATGGAAATGAGGACATAAAGACTAGGACAAGCAGGGAGCAAAGCAGCAACAAAGGTGATAATTTAAGGCAATGGTCAAAATGACCAGACTTGTAGTCAGAAAGATCCATATTTTAATTCTGGACCTCTCTCTTACTACCTTTGTGAACTTTAACTCCACTTTCTAGGTTATGGTTAAGGTGAAATCAGACAATGTAAGTAAAGCAGTTCCTGACACATCACCACCATGGCCACTGTCATTGTTGTAGTGATGAAAATCAGGAGGATAAAAAGGTGGTGCTGCAGTTTGAGTGATGTGAGTGGGTGAGAATGAAGGAGTATGGTCTGGCCTTTCTCTCTTTATAATAAAACAAGTAGATTTGTGAATTATGTGCTTCTAAGCTTGCTTCTGTGTGTGTGTGTGTATTTAGGATTGTTAGGTGGTTCCCTTATATCTATCTCTTTCTGCTCATTGTTACCATAAGTTGTCATATAATTCACTAAGCACTGAAGTATTTGGTGGGAAAAGGAGGGTGGAAGGCACAGAAAAAACAGAGGCTGGCAGGGTTTTCCTGACTTCCTCTGTCCCAGTGAATAAATGCTCTGCCTGGTTTATCTGTTCTCTATAGACATGTGTGTAAACCAGATCTGACAAATCAGTTCTTTCCTCCTCCGCTAAAAGGAAACTGTAGTGAAAACATACTGTAACGGGAGTAAGGGTCACTGAATTGAAATTCCTTTTTCTCCACTGTTGAGTTGTGTGATTTGGGGCGGGTCCCTTCTCCTCTTTGGTTTCTACTTTGGCGTTAGGACATTATAACCACTTAAGAGCCAGAGAAAGTGCTGCATTCATTAACTTTTTAACCAAATCCTTATTGAGTGATCTCTATATGATAGGTGCTGTGTTTTGTGCTGAGGACACGACTATGTAAAAATTACAGAGCTTGTCCTTGTCCCTACCCTGAAGGAACTTGTTGTCTAAAAGGGATAGACAGAATTAAGTAAGTGAGCTGATGGATAGGGAATACTACACAAGTACAAGTTGTCATAGTTGATTAATAGTTCAGGCCAGGGATTGGCAAACTTTTTCTGTAATGGGATAGATAGTAAATATTTTAGGCTTTGTGGGCCAATAGGCAACATGGAGCAGTTGTTCTTACCAAAAAGCCAATAGTCTGTTTTATATTACATTTAGAAATGAAAACCATACTTAGATCACATGGGCGTTACAGAAACCGGGGGTAGGTTGTGGTCTGCAGACCCCTGGTTTGGCCAAGTATGTAATACAGCCTGCTGGGTATTATACCTCTATCCAGACAATGTTAATGGTCACTGTTCTCTCTAGGGATTTGTGTGAGAGCCATCTCCCTCTCTCTGTTTCCACCCATCTCTATTTGTTTCTATTTCTTTTGTATCTTTGTAGAGTTAAAAATATCAATGGTAAACATGCTTACCTATCCTTTTTTGATATTTTAATTTGGCTGCCTGTGTGTATCCTCTGAAAGCAGATCTAACCATATAATTAATTTTCGTACAATGCTCTGGTACCTATAACTGTAAATTACTGCAGTTGTGTAGATTCTGTGACAGTGGCTGGGTTAATCCATCAATATGGGGTGCTGTATCTGCTGAGGCAGCTGGAGAGGGCGATTGAGAGTAGGTGTTGAGAGAACAGATGGAAAGAGAGAACGGCTAAAATACCTAGCTTCCCTAGAGCAGAATTAACAAACATGTTAGTTTTGACTATCCATTGTTTCACAGGTTAAACAAAAAAAAATCTACTTCTACATCGTCAGAGTCATGATATGCCCTATGAACACACTAAGTTATTTGGAGGTCCCCAAAAGAAAAATCCAAATCAATTAGAAAAAATAGGACATGGATTACTTTTTAAAACTCATAATATAAATGATATTGCAGACCACAACAACCAAGATTTTTAAAAATGACACTTAAAATGCTGGAAACTTTAAAATATTCTGAATTTTATTTATTCTAAGTCTATCCTAAGTTTTCAATTCAAATGCCCCTATAGATACCTCTAAATATTTGATTTGCACTCACACTAAGAAGTAGAAAAGTCCAAAATGAATTCAATTAGACTTTATGCAATATTTTCTTTATTTCTCTTTCTCTCCCCTTTGCTCTTTCTCATTTTTCCTTCTCACTTTCCCCTTAATTATCTAAGTGTCTCCCTTTTTCTGATCATATTTTATTTAAACTGAGAAAAAAAGCTATGACTGCGGGAAATGCCAACAATCTAATCAAGGAATTGTCAATAATAACCATGTGACTCAAGCCATAAATCACTTAGGATTAAGCATCACCACCCTTCCTCTGGGTTTGAAATGTCCAATGCCAGTTATTTGTTATCTGCCAATGGAGATTAAAATGTCCCCTTCCCAGGAGATCTTTCAGAAACACATGGATTCCCACTGTCAGGGCAGCTGGGAAGCTGCCTGCCTGAAGACAGTCAAATAAAGTTGATGGCATTGCCAGGTCCTTTGCTTCCATAACACCTGAATCCATTTCTATAGAACATCCAGTTAGAGAGTGCAAGTTTGTTTGGTTAAGCCATTAGGTTTTGTGTATGAAATCCAATGCATTTTAACTAATTAGGGGAATGGCTAACCAATGATCTTAAAGTTGTGTATGTGTATATCACATCTCTGTGTATGTGATTTGCCATCTGGATGTATTTGTTTAACAAAATGAACAAAGCCTTTCTATGAAATTCCTGCGGTTAAAATAATAACAAATGTTTACTGAACATTTTCTGTGGTCTAGGCACTAACTCCTTTACTTACATATATTATCTCACTTGATTTTTCCCAGTCACCTCCTGAAGTAAGAAATTCATTATTTTCTTTTGCGGAAGAATTTCTAAGGCTTAGAGTGGTTAAGTTATCAGCCCAGAGCCACACAGTTTGTTAGTAGGAGGGCCAGGATTTGAACAAAGCTTATGCTCTTAAACACAACCATTAATCCCTATTTCCTCCCTTTATATATTTTTCATAATCTGTACTTCTATATTTTTTTGTGTGAGTATCTTTATATAATGTACACCTCCACCCATGATTGTGAGTTCCCTGAGTATAAGATTGCAGTATTGTGTTCACTGATGCATTTCCTCAAATGGTGACCAGCTCATAGTGGGACAGCCATAAGTAAATACCTGTTGGAAAAATGAGTGAGCAATATTCTACAGGCATGATGTTGTATACCAATAATACCAAAGATAATATTGGTATCTTGTTTTGGGGATTACAAAGCATTTTTATCACAGTCACCAAGAACTACTCCCTTTGTAGCTTGTAGGGTGGCTGGCAAAACTTCAGGGTATCTCATTGAGCTAATAATGCCAGGCATCACCGTGAATACTAATTTTGCCTCATCTAAAACCTCACTCTCAGAATGAGATATCCACAGAGGTTTTTTAAATGAGCCTCTTACCTCCCTCCCAGTTTCCTGTTTCCAGGAGACTCTTCCTCATTTCCTAATGAGAAGCAGAGACAAAAGCTTTTGTTTATTTTTTTCCTTTTGAGGGAGATCATCTAAAACGCTTTTCTTTAAGTTATTTTTAACCTTTCCTAATGATCATAATAGTCCACACCTTGCTTACTGACCGTTCTCAACATTCTACATGTATTAGCTCATTTAATTCTCACATGAACCTTATGAAGCAGATACTATTATTATCCCAATTTTTTAGATATAGACACAGGTCCAAAGAAAGTTTAAGCAAGATTTCAGATTGAGCACCCAGTAATTCTGGCTCCAGAGCATGCAATCTTAACCCCTACACTACTACAACAGTAACTTTTATGACCCTTAGCCACTATTTCTCTTGTTGAGCCTATCCTCTGCTAAGTGCTTTACACTTTTTTCTTTAAGATATTCCGCAGTGTCAGCCAAGTAGATATTATAATTTTCTACATTTTGCATAGGCGGAACCTAAGATTCATAGAGATTAAATCAGTATGTCCAAGTTCACCTAACTGATCAGATCAGTTCACACGGCTAATCAGAACCAAGCCCGAATGCAGAGGTGACAGACTCCATAGCCTTCCACTCTTGAGCAAAGTTTGCTTCAGCTCTGTTTGAATATTGGGTCTTACCACAGTTCATTCCAAGTCAGTTTCAGTGTTAGTCTCATGCAAAATCAACAACTGACATTTACGTGCATCGGTTAATGCACATTATTTAATACATTAAAAAACTCCTTCGACATTCTTTAGATGGGACCTAGGTCTGTTATCAAAATTGTAATTGTGATTTCAAAGCCTTAGTTTCTTATAAACTTCCTCAGGTTAGGACATAAACTTGCCCTTGAATATTATGTAGAACATTTGTGTGTGTGTGTGTGTGTGTGTGTGTGTGTGTGTGTGTGTGTGTGTGTGTGTGTGTAGAATAATAAAACTCCATAACTGTGTAGCTCTTACAGAAACACATTTATTTAGTGTTTTCTATCAGCCAGGCTCTGTGCTGAGCCCATTTACATATATTATCTTACTGAATCTCATAGTAACTGTATGGAGAAGTTCACCCCCTTTAGTACAACTGAGCCATTTGAGGTTTGCAAAGGCCAGTGACTTGCCCAAGCCAGAGTAAATAAGGGAAGCTAGGTTTCATACCCATATCTGTTCCATTCAGAATTAGGATCTTTCTACCTTGCTTTCCAGTCTTGCTGTGTTCTCTCAAAATTTTTCAAAACAAACAAACAAATAGTGTAAGTGACTTGCTCAAGATCACAGTTAGTAACAAGCAGAGGCAACATTAGAATTCAGATCTGTTTTCTTCTAATCTGTTGCTTTTGGCATGATACTTACTGCACCTCCTACATGTACACATAATATGCATACATATTAAATAAATATGAAAATAAAAGGCTTTGCATTTAAGCTTTTGTTAGTTTGTTTGTTTTATTGTCTGTTTTTCATTCAATACTCAGATGGTCCTTTACAACTTCTAATTGCTGAGAACTATATGATTTCACTGATATGTGGTATATAAAACTGAAAACAAAGGAACAAGACAAATGAAACAAAAACTCATAAGACACAGACAATAGTTTAGCAGTTACCAGAGGGTAAGGGGAGAGGGGGGTGGTAGATGAGGGTAATGGGGGTCAAATATATGGTGATGGAAAGAGAGCTGACTCTGGGTGGTGAACATACATTGTGATATATAGATGATGTATTACAGAATTATATACTTAAAACCTATGTAACTTTACTAACAGTTGTCACCCCAATAAACTTTAATTAAAAAAAGAAAACTTGTAATGCTGAAGTTATTGCCCTCAAGTATTATAGCAAGAAAAAGTTAAATTCTAAAAATCACAGGAAATAAAAGGTATCCCTTGAAGATTTTATTGAGATATGGACAGGGTAATTCTTAAATGGAGGAATAATTGGGTTTAAATTTGAAACCAATCTTGTATGTGAAAACTCAGCAAGTATTATTTTCAGTTAAACAATAATGTGATCATTAGAACAGATGATGTTTTGAGAAGGGACTCTCCTGTACATTGTTTTCATGCAAAGAATTCTTCATGCAAGCTGAGAGGCAGATGGCTAGGGTTTCTCAATGAAATGGCTGTTTTCAAGATACTTGGCTTAGAACCACAAAGTACAATATGTCCTAAAAATGGATCGGAAATGGAGGAGCCAGGAAGTAGTAGTCAGTCTGTATCATTTTTATCATATAATAAAGTAAAGGTTATTTTCTTTTTGGTTTTCTCCTATGATCCAAATAACATAAAAATATCTATATAACTCCATCACATGTGATGTGTCATTGTATTAATCAGGATGAAAGGACTATGCCATTCTAATAGTAAACCCCACAATCTCAGTAGCTTATACTATAAAAGTTTATTTCTTGCTCACATAGTCTGATGAGTTGGCTTTCCCTCCTCTATCTTATAGTTATGCCATGTATTCCACATGGCTTTCAGGATCACTACAGCTGCAGAAAGAAGGATAGACAAGACACGTTGACTCTTACATGGCATATGTCAGTTCTGCTCACAGCCTATTGGCTAAAACTAGTCACATGACCCCAGCTAAATGCACGGGAGACTAAGCAATGTAGAAGAACAAATGGTTATATGGTGAGCTGTATCTCTGATCCATTAACTATGATTCCTTCCTTCCCTTTTTTCTCCCACCCTGCTTTTTCCCCTTCCACTTTTCATTCTTCTCATTCTGTATTTCTTTCAGTGCTGGTCTTCCTTTATCTTTCCTTGTTTCTTCTTCATTCAGCCACTGTTTAGCATATTATATATCTATTGTGCAAGGCAAACAGCACAAATTTATATTTATTGTGTTCTGTACATATTTTTTTAATTCTCACAAATGGGTTTGTGTCAGGCAAAGGGGAGTATTATTCCAAATGGGAAACTCAGGCATGTGTAAACAAGACCCCATGTTGGCAATTTAGACAAAGTAATTAGTGTTTATGACGGTAGAAGTCTGGAGTGTATGTGATGAATTGTATTAATCAGGACTGAATTGATACTGGAGGGTAAGGAAAGATAACTGCTCCAGCTAAGTATACACGGCCAGTAGCTGAAACTATTCCCCAGACAAAGCCATTATTCCCATCAAAAGACATTTATTAAGTGCTTTTTCATACATTACACGATGGTAAATGTAGAGCCAACCAGCTCTTAGAGCCCACACTCTTCTGTTAAAAGATAAACTAAGGCAGATTAAAATTTATGAGTTTATTTGAGCAAACATCTATTTGAATCAACCAGTAGTCC
Source organism: Hipposideros armiger (assembly GCF_001890085.2). Lineage (NCBI taxonomy): Eukaryota > Metazoa > Chordata > Mammalia > Chiroptera > Hipposideridae > Hipposideros > Hipposideros armiger. The sequence continues at coordinate 762,506 of NW_017731509.1, read as the reverse complement.
ACCAGCAGGAGCTAAGGGAAAAGACTTTTATAGAGCAGACATGGAAGCAAAGCAAGGATATTATTTGATTGGCTATAGCTTAAGCACCTGCCTTATTTGGGAAAGCCTGGTCAGTTGGCTGATTTTGTTTGGTTCTTAAGTTTCGATTTCTTAACCTTGAAGCATTTACAGGAATTGACTCTGGCTTAGGTTTTGTTTGCTTACGCAGGCTGCAGATGCATTAGAATCACCTCAGTCTAATGGCTTTCTTGTTTAATTACTTTACCAGTTGACATGTGTAATCTATGCAGATTTGGAGCAAAGAGCAACCTAACTTCACATGGAGCTTAGAGCGGCAAATAAAGAAATTTGCATCTTTAATACCTTTTTTTGAGAAGAAACTAATTGATCTCGTGTTTTCCTTGTTCAGAGTTTCTGAATAGCACCATAGTTAGGGGGCTATGTGAGCTTGTTTATGTATGTAAATGATCAAAATGTGGGATTGACTGAAGCTCTCTGTTTTTTGCTTCCAAACTATACTCTTACTACCCTAAGGGAGATGCATACAGCAGTATCGCAGACTGGAGCCTCTGTGAGACCAAGGCCAAGTCTGAACTGTCTTTACTGGATCCTTAGTACCTGCAGCAAGCTAGGATGAGAGGCGGCATATAAAACCATCAGTTGAATGAGAAAGCCCTCACTTGTGGTTGGATTCAGTAAGGATAATTTCTTAGGGCATTTCCCTAGGAGAAGACACCAAAACTTTGTTGAGCACCTGTCATGTCCCAGGCTGTTTACTAGAGACTTTACATAATCCCAAGGAGACCCTTTCCTTCATTTAAAAATGGGTAAAATAGCATTCATTCATTCACTCAGTCATTCCTTTATGTATTTATTTTAGGCAGTAGTAAGAATCAAATAATAGTGTGTATGTATAAAGTTGGCACGGTGCCTGGCACAGAGCACATTTGTAGTTATATTTCTCTTCTTTTATTCAGCTGTTGTTACCTTTCTCTTCTTTCCCTTATTGTATTCAGAAGCTACCAAACATGTTTCACTGTGATTTTCTATGTCCCTATTTAGATCGGGTGCATGAAAGCTTGACGGAGACATTGGCTATGTTTTTGGTCAGCATTATTTTTAAGGCAATTCCTCAGAGACTCGTTTTCCTTTTCCTTGGTCTCCTCCTTTTAATATTATTGAATGGAAATTTCACCACAACCACAGCCTAGATCCCTAATATCTGTTGTTGGGACTATTGAATTGTCTCACAAGTCTAACAGCTTTTAAGTTTGTCTGTTGCAGTTCATACTCCTCTTTGCTCCAAGAGAGATCTATCCAAAATACAAATTTGACTATGTATTCCCTTCTTTAATCCCTTCAGTAGCCTGGGATTTCCTACAGATAAAGGCCACCATCCCCCCACCCCACCATGAAAGTCTCTGCCACCAGACCCCTACCTTCCTCTTGAGACCATAGAGTTCAGTGACTCCCATGTAGGTTGCATTTCCGTGCATGTACATGATCTTGTTCTACAACTCCACCCTTTTGCTTGTGCAGGTCCTTCTGTTTTGCACCTTCCCTCTTTTTCTTTATCTATCTTCACCTAGCCAGCTCTGCTCATTCTCTCATAAAATGCTCATGCATCACTTCCTCCTGGCAGCCTAAGGAAAGCTTAGGGACCCTTCTGTCATGGTTTCTTATCACTCTGTGTTCTGATTATCAGAAATGTAGGATCTTGTATTCAAATCACCCATTTGTACCTGTTGCTCTCACAGCAGTGTAGCCTACAGGCCAGTACACTTTTTCTGTAAAGAGCCAGGTAGTAAATATTTTAGCTTGCGAGGCATATAGCCTCTGTCACACACTCAACTCTGCCACCGAAGCACAAAAGCAACTATAAACAATACATAACTTAATGAACTTGATTATGTTCCAATAAAACTTTATTTACAAAAACAGATGCTCTGCCATATTTGACCTGTGGATTGTATTGGGTTGTTGGAAAAGTCATGACGTATTTTGTCTGTTTTTCAAAGGTCATTTATTTATATAAAGAACAAAGATCAATTGATATATTGCCCGTTTTGTTCAATAACCTTTTGCCATATTTCAGTGAGCTTCATAATTCCTCGTTCATTGAAGGACCTGTCTTTATTTGAGAAAAACTGAACAAGGTGCTGATTTACAGCGTCATCTGAATTGAACTTTATACCACACAAGGAGTTTTGAAGAGAGTGAAACAAGTGGAAGTCTGATGGCTCAAGGTCAGGCGAGTATGGTGGGTGTGGCAACACATCCCACCCAAGCTCCAATAACTTTTGATGGGTGATCAAATTTGTGTGTGGTCTCGTGTTGTCGCGATGGAACACAGCTCCTTTACAATTAACAAGCTTTGGACGTTTCTGGAGGATGGATTCATTCAAACTGTCCAGTTGCCAACAGTACTCATTCCAATTGATTGTTTCCTTGGTAGGAGCTCGAAAAACATGACGCCTTTAAAATCCCACCACACTGAGAGCATAACCTTCCTCTGATGCACGTCTGCTTTCAATGTCATTTGAGGCGAATCATCATGTTGGGACCAAGACCGTTTGCGCACCACATTGTTGTAAACAATCCACTTCTCATCACCAGTTATCAGTCACTTCAAAAAAGGATCATTTTCCTCATGTTTAATGCCATATTGCAGATGTTTATACGCACTGTCAAATGAACTTCTTTGAGTTCATGTGGAACCCAAATATCGAGCTTGCTTATGTATCCCAGCTTCTTCAGGTGGTCATGAACGATTGAATGATGGATGTCCAGTGTTTCTGCAATCTCTCATGTCATGTAACGTGGGTTTGACTCATCAATGCCTTTATTTTGTTGTCATCAACCTTGGTGGGCCTCCCTGACCAAGGAGCGTCGTTGAGATAAAAATCACCAGCACAGAATTTCATGAACCATTGTTGGCATGGATGTTCTTATAGAGCATTGTCACCATAAATTTTATGCAACTTTTCATAGCTTGATGCGCGTTCTTCCTTTTATGGAAGTAAAACAGTAAAATATGGCAAAAATGCACAGTTTGGTCTTCCGTCTTCACCTTGTTGTAAAATCTCCAAAACTTAACCACATCATTCAATTTTTCTTTTAGAATGAAGCCAGAACTGTCAGCTGTCAAATGACATAGCAATAACATAGATGCGAATGCTCTAGTACTTCCAAAAATGAACTAGTGCCATCTGTAACAAACATGTGTCGTGACTTTTCTAAAAACCCAATAGTTTGCCAACTCTTGATAGTGAGAATCATGTCTTATGTTTCTTAGTATTTGCAGTACCTAACTTGGTGCCTGGGACAGAGGTGTTGCTCAGTTAGCCCCTCTAAACCAGCACATGCCAAGTGCTTATTGTTTTTGTTTGAAATACAATTGGATTGCTGTTAAACGTTTTCAGTTTTGTACCCAGCAGATGTGCTTCATTTGAGGACCAGAAGCGAGTCAGTACTTGCTAAATTACCAGGTCCCATCCCAATAAGGAGACCCCGACATTCCACCAGAGTATTTAAGACTTCTTGCTAATTTTCTCAGTATCTCATTGCCCTCAGGTTTTTTGCTCTCCTGGAAACCAGCCACAGTGCTGTCTGACCTGTTTATTGAAAGCTGTGTAACTAAGTATAGTAATAGAATTTTTCAATCAATACCCAATTGTAGCAGGAGCCAGTGGAGAGATTTCAGGGCAGCTGTAACATGCTGAGATAACTTGGTGTCACTAAGAAATCAGGCAGCAGGGAGAAGCATTAATTGAGTTCCATCAATCACATATGTGGGCATTGGGCCTGAAATTTGGTGTAGAAGCAAGAGTATTGTGTGATGTGTAAACCCAGACAGCAAACTCATCTGCTATCTGCTGCATGACACTCAGCTGGTCTAGCTCTCTCATAATACCTTTCATTTTTTTTTTCCATTCAAAAACTCAAAAGTATCCTCTCGTGCTTAACATAAAGGAAAGAACAGTAGCACCTAATGGTAACCCTGGGCTAATTGGTTCCAAGAGGAAATATATTGTAAAAGAGACTCAAAAGTCAAAAGACCTAACATTCAACTTCCACCTATTTCACCTGCTAACTGTGTATTTCGGGGTGGAAAGTAAGGTTTCATTCAGATCATAAGTGTTCCTATCTTTACAATGGGGGCAATGCTTAACTGCCTCATTACCGTGTTTCAGTGAATTTCAAAGCAGCTTTTGGCTGTGACAGCACTGTACAATGATAGCTGTTGTATTATGAGCACCTCAATTATTCTGCTTCTCCAGGGAATGACAGGGGTGAATTTTCCTTATAATTTAATTCGCTAAGTGCCAGAAGTTTAATTTTAACAATTTTTATGGAATCATTTTTCAAAGACTGCACAAGGAACCAATTGCTTTATTAAGCAAATAGTCAATGAAAAGTTAACCCATTTGTTGCTCAGACTTAACACTGGGAAAGCTGTGTGTGTATCAGTATTGTAGCTGTCACTCGCTACTGACTTACCTGTGATTGGGCTCTGGCTTCCTAAGTAGCTTGGCTTTTGCCTTCTGGAAAATCCCAATTGGATGCTTTGTTAATTTTGATGATTCGCCTGTTTTCCATAAAAGCACAGTGCAGACTTGGAGAATTACCAAAATAATGTTATAGTTGGAAGGAGCATTCAACACCATTGAGTTGTCTCTTCTTAGAAGTCAAACGAGATCCCAAAAGGTTTAATGCCTTGCTCATAATCACACAGAAAATGAGTGCCAAAGCTTACACCCAGTCCCTGAAATCCTGATGATGTGAACAATCATGGATATTTGCATAGAGCTTTACAGCTTCCAAAGCATTTGCTAATCTATGTCTCTTTTGGACCTTTCTGAAACCCTGTGAAGTTGACAGGGTGTAGGGGTCATTCTCTCCATTTCAACAGTGTTAAGTGACTTTTCTAAGGTCACCCAGTTGGCATATGGTCAGGAAGAGATGCTAAGGACATGGACACATATGTTCTGACCCTAGGTCCCAGTTTCATTTGAAGCCATCATGTTGTGCTACTGAACTGTGCCATGTCTACTCTAGCATGCACTATTGGTACTGCATGGCAGCAGGGGCAGTGTGGCTTTTTGCTGACTGCTCTAAATTATCTTCCCAAAAAGGAAGATGCCTTTTCCCAGTGAGTTCTTCATGTTTCAGAGCAGTATTTTCAATGTGGCTGTTGGTGTGCCCCAAAATGTTCACAACACTTAAACCCTTGTCTGTGAGGTATACACCATTAGGCAACAGCAACATAGGCACCTTCGTAGCATATCAGTTTTACCCACTTGTTTTCATAGTCGGCTTCTGCCCCCAGCCTCATCTCCTGCCATGTTAGTTCCTACCAATACTGAATTCGTTGAAATTCCCAATACCTGGAAGTCTGTTTTTTGCCATATTAGTAAAAAGTATTGCAGTTATATGGGAAGCTAACCCAGCTCAAACTGGATTAAGCGTATCAGGGAATGTATTGACTCCTGAAACTAATAATGCAGGGACCGATCAGGCATTGCTGGATTCAATGTTTTCAAATTACTATGACAAAAGCGCATCTCTCTCTCTCTCTCTCTCTATTCCTTTAGTCTGAATTTCCTGTGTTAGATTTCTTTCTCAGGAAGATTCTCTCAGGTGGGAGGAAAGATGACCACTGACAGCCCCAGACTTACATTAGCTAAACAAGCCCATTGGAGTGAGAGTACTTCCTACTTCCACCAACCCCACAATAGCATCGAAAAAATGTTCCCTTTGAATTGGCTTAGTTATATGCCAGGGGTGCCCAAAAAAATGTGTACACATGACTTGTATTCATCTTTTCTTATTGGTATATATTATTACAATTTTAATACAATTTTTGCCTTTCTTAAAATGGGCATACATTTTTTTGGCACCCTTGGTATGTCCATTATTAGAACTGGGACATGCAGTGAACTCAGCCCAAACCACATGAACTGAGAGTAAGGCTAAGAGAGATTCCTGAAAAAAACAAAAATGCATTTGGTTATTGTTAATGGGGAATGGATGCAAACAGGCAAAAACAAAAATATTCACGACGTACACTAAAATGCTAACACTCAATGTTCACTCTCCTAAAATATTTTGCTCTGTTTTATTCGCCTGAAAAACTTCTATTTATCCTTCTAAATCCTACTCATAATCATTTAGTATGTGGATGATTTGGGCTAACTTATGTAATCTCTACATGTTTCAGTTACCTTGCCTGCAACATGGTATATAATAGAAATAATCAACCGTTAAGCTAGTTGGGGAGATTATATACACAATTCCCAGGGCCAACTGCTACTTAGCCCAGCCTTTGGTAAAAATTAAGGGCTCCATAAATGTCAGCCATGCTGCTGCTGCTGACACTACGGTATCTTGGAGAGGCAAGTGCCGTGAAGAAACACAAAGTAGGGTGAAGGCATAGAGAGTGGCGATGGTGATATTTAGGAAGTTATCAGTTGTGAAAGGGATTTCTGAGGAGATAGCTTTTGAGAGGAGATCGGAATAATGGGAAGCTGTGAGCCCTGTAAACATCTTGAAGAAGACTATTCTAGGCAATGGGAACAACAAATGAAAAGGCCCTAGAGTGGGGAAGAACTGGTTTATTTAACAAATAGAATCGTAAGAAGATATTTATCAGAGGTGCCATTTCCCTGAAGGTACTCAGTTTTAACCTTTAACAGAATTATAGACACACTTAACATGAAGCACCGAGGCATTCTTTTTAACAGGAAATTTCTATTCATTTAATTTCTCAAAAGTTTAGAGCTGAACCAAGCACAGGGTTTTCCAGGTGGAATCTGGGAGCCCTAGCATAGAGTACTTACCAGATGCTTTCCACTGACAGTGGTGGTATGTGAAACCCACAGAACAAGACATGTCTAGACGAAGTGCCCAGGTTTGACTGGAGGTAACTGGTTCAAAAGAAGGTTAAGCTCATAAGAGTTGGAAAATGAGTGGAGGTAAAGGCTTACAACCCAGACAGGTAGAGCCACCAGTGATGAGGCTGAGCAAGCGGTATTAAAATGACCCAATATGGCTGCGAGCTCAGAAGCAGGGCAAAGTATTACTGTGCAACTTGGGTTGAAATATCTTCTGGGGGGAGAGAGAGAGAGAGAG
>NW_017731509.1:731046-755245 GCF_001890085.2 Hipposideros armiger | reverse complement strand
GAGAGAGGGAGAGAGGGAGAGAGGGAGAGAGGGAGAGAGGGAGAGAGTTAGTTAGCTTAGAATAAGGTATTTTTCCTTAGATTGAATCATTTCGGTAACATTAGGAGGAAGAAGCATGATCAAGCTATTTCCCAAAGCTGGATGCTCTTTCTTCAGCATGATGAAGACTTTGGACATGAGATGACATATAAAAATAGGATACAACATGTTATAGCAAAGATGTTCTTTGCACTTGTCATCCTTTTGTTCAGTCATTAAACACATGCTTTTATCTGACATGTACCAGGCCCTGTGGTGGGTACTGGGCAAAATACAGAAATGAAGATTTCAGGGTTCTTGATTTTTTTGTAAGCTTGGATAGTAATAAATTGTATGTAAACCAATAATTAAAAAAATGTGACAGGCAGGCACTCCACTACTTAAGAGTTATGAAAATTTGAGTAGATATTTGTCCTTTTGAAGTCACTATTTCCTATTTATAAAGTTGAAAGTAATAATGGCACCTAACTTATTATTTTGGGGTGAGATTAAAGGAGATAAACAGTGTTAAATGCTGAATGCACCATCTGAATATAGTAAATATGCAGTGCTTTTTCTGTGATGACAGCAAAGGTTTGGGGGTAACAAGAAGAAATATTTTCTCTGGAAAATCCCTATAGAAAGATGCCATTTAAACCAGGTCTTGAAGGATGGATTGATAAGTTGGGGAAGAGCATTACATGGTGGATGGAGACTCATGGGAAATACTACGATGTGTTCTGGGGAGAAATTTGTTTAAGGTAAATTAGGTAAAACATTGAGAAACTTGGAGAGAAACTTAAGGAAAGTCAGAGTGGGGTCAGATTATGAATAGCTTCACGTAGCATTCTTCTTCAGGTGATGAAAAGCCTTCTCAGGTCTTTAGGCAAAGGAGTGAGGTATTTAGAAATGACATGTATCCGAATAAGTAGCGATGAAGTGGAGAGGAGAGGACAAAAGGACATTTGGTGACCATGTGTGAGTGTGGACTGATGAGGGATGATATTGTATTAGACCTACAACTCTTAGACGAACGTTAAGAGAACACAGCGGAAGAACAAATTATCTTTGCTTTGAAAGCAGGAGGTACAGGTGCGATGGCTTAGATGACTCTGTGCTATGGAACTTACCACTCATCAGTGATGTTATTTTATAGGTGCTGGCAGCTTTAACATGTTTAAGAATAGTCTGTAGAGTTGCAGAGAAATGTAATTCACCAGCACCTGTCGGAGTCTATGTGGGAAGTATTGGAAGCATCTACCTTAGTTTTATCAGCATGAAAAACTACATTCAGGGAAGAGTTTGCTGAAAACCCCTGAAAATGGTTTTGGAGTTTCATGGTGCTCAGGTTATTTTTGTTGTATTTATATCTACAATGCTTTGTCTCACTCTGAAATGCCTTTCTTTTTGGGGAAAAGAAAAAAACAACAGAGAACTTAGTCTATTGCATTTGCTCAGTAAAATATTACCCTTTCTTATTTAGCAATGAACCAAAGGTACAGATTGATTTTAATCATTCAAGTTTTGGAAAGTATATGTTACATTGTCTTTGATAGTAGAGGCACCTTTCTCTGTTTGCTACTTGTGTAATGAAACAGTGTAGGTTTCAGTATGTTATTGATCACAGTTTAGCTTGATGGTGTGCTGTACTGAGCATCAGCCTGAGGACCTAGATTGGTCAATGTGTCCTCAGGAGGGCTTTATCTGATTACAATATCACCCTATGCAACCAATAAAAGGAACGTGAATTGATTTGGCCTTTCATTATATAGTTCACAATCTGCTAGATTATCATCATTACAATTTACTATACAGCTCTTGAAATAAGTAAAGGATTACTCCTTTCACCAGCTGTCTTGACACAGCCAGCAGCTTTTACAAATCGGATAGACATTATGGGACATTTCTGCAGTCATACCAGGAAGCTCCTAGCCTGAGAGAACGGCTCACCCTCTATTCTCTCTCTCCATGTGCCCTTGTCATTTTCACGTTGATCGATGCCATCAGTCCTCACCTCCCTGCTTCTAATCTTTGACATGGCTTCTGTTGCTGCCACCTGATCTCTACCTCTCTTCCCTTTCTTTCCTGTCTGTTGTTCTCAAATTCTCAGCTTTTATATCTAGTGATCATCAAATCCCTTTTTCCTGATTTCCTAACACATTCAATATACACGTTGGGATGATAATTTCATTCACTTAATTTGGTTACTTAGGTCCTTTCTCTCATGTTCACTGCTTTGACACTTTCTCCAGTCCAGTAATTTCTTGGGTATAACTATTGGATGTCGTGCCGTTCTTGATGTTGGGGGTTCCTGTTTCTACTTTTGAAGAGCAGCAAATGGAAAATGATAGCACCATGAATGACTAGTGAAAGAAGAAGAAAACAATTTCAATGTTGAGATAGATTTAATTTAAAAGTTTAGAAACCACTAATATTGAACCAATGCCTTTGTTCTTATGGTTAAGAATTCTTTTTCTCCATTACCCAATGCATAGGTATATTATTTCATTTATACTGTATATTCTGTGATGTTGGAGAAGAAAATAGAAGCCAAAGCATTTGTTCAAGGCCAATGTCAGATGCAAACATCCGGGTGTCTTTTGTCATGATAATAGGAAACTTAAACTACCTGGTGAGAGTGAGCTAAATCTTTTGCTAGTTTTATTAAGTCTACTCTATGATCTGTAATTAATTTATTCAATAAGGATAAATTGATTATATATTACATGTTTGGAACTGGAGAAAGAGTGATGAAAGACGTGGTCTACACGCTTGAGGAGCTCAAATCTACTAGGTCAAACAGATCATTAAGGAGAAATTAGAGGACAGCGTGTAAGTGCTCTGATATAGTGTGCCAGATGGGTGTGAACATAAGAAATGTTGAAACCTATAGAGAATATTTATAGGAGTTTATTTGAGCCAAAAGTGACAACAGTTGCTGGGAAGCAAGATCTCAAATGCTTTGGAGAATAACAGTTTTGCAGTTTCTTTTATGCATTTGAAATTAAGGAGAGAACATAAGGAAGGTTACTTGAAGGTGGGAGAAAAGCAAGGGGATTGGATTGCAGGAGAGTTAAGGTAATGCGCTCTCTTGAGGGTGGTTACACCTTTGAGGGGTATTACCTCTGGCATTGCAAAGGTGTGTTAACCTAGATGCACAAGAACAATGGACAGGGCTGCTTACAAACCTTTCACCATGACCTCCCAAGTTAGGAATTTGTGATTTATTACAGCACCCTTTTTTCGTCCACAGGAAGAACAGAGGAGGGGGACCTGTAGTGGGTGAAATAAGGGCCCCAAAAGGATATGTCTGAGTCCTAACCCCCAGTGCCTGCGAATGTCACCTTATTTGGAAATAGGGTCTTTAAAGGGCTAGTTAAGGATCTTGAGGTGATATCAACCTGGATTTAGCGTGGTGTCATTAAAAGAGAAGTGAGAGGGAGGTTTGACACAGGCACCTGGGGAAGGCAATATGAAGACGAAAGCAGAGATTGGATTTAGGAAGCTGCAAGCTGAGTAATGCCAAGAATTGCTGGCAGCCACCAGACGCTGGGAGGGAGGCATGGAGTGGATTCTCCCTCGGAGCCTCCAGAAGGAACCAACACTGGTGACACCTTACTTGCAGACTATGGGAGAATAATTCTGTTTGTTTGAAGCCACCACATCTGTGGTAATTTGCTATGGCAGCTGTCGGCAACTAATAGAGGCCTTCAACCTAGAATGGAGACCTGGCGTGCGAGAGAGTCAGCCATCATTAAATGCTTCCAGGTTCAGGAGAGATTTCAGCTAAGATTTGGAGGCCAAGCAGGAGTTACGCAACTTAACCAATGGGGAAAAGAATTACAGGCAGAAAAAATACATGTAGATATCCATATTATTGCCAGAAAAAAAGCCTCCTTAATTCCTAATTCTATTGGAGAAGGGCAAGTGACATGCTGCTTACCCGGCTATGTCTCTTCTTGACAAATATTGCCTCTACTATGCAGTCTGTTTGGTCCATAAGTATTGGAGGAATCATTGCCTTCCCTCACATGTCCACTACTATAGCACTGGTTGAGGGGACTATTCTCATTTGAACAATTGTGATAGCTGTTTAACTTGTCTGCTTTCCCTATTGCCTGGCCCACCCCACACTGTATTTTCCTCAGCACAGGAGCAGGAAAGATCGTGTTAAAACTGAAGTAACATGTCACTCTTTAGCACAAAACATTCCAATAGTTTGAATTTCTTTCAGAGCAAAAAATCCAAAGTCTGTAAGTGTCCTAAAGACCCTAGGAAAACTGACCTTCTATGAACTTTCTGTTGCCATCTCCTGTGACTCACCTTCCGACTCACCTGGCCACCTTGCAATTCCTGGACATGCTCGGTATGGCCCTATGTTAGGACCTTTGCCCAAAACTGTTCCCTTTGCCCCAAACATTCATCACCCCATTATCTGCCTGGACTGCTGTCTGTCATTTTTTATGTTTGTGTTCAAATGTCAATTATTAGGCCTTCCAAGGATTACTGTAAGTAAAAAGTAACCCTTCTCCAAATACTTCTCTCTCTTACTCTGCTTCAAAAAAAATCTGAATTTTTTGTACTTTTATTTGTTTCTTGTTTGTTTTCCCTCCACTAAAGAAGCTTCATAACATCAGGGACCTTATATGCTCTGATCATTGTTATATGTTAACTGCCTAGCAGAGTATTGGGTGCATAGTAGAATTTCAATTGATAGTTCAATGGATGAACAATTCTTAGATTTTTTTCTTAACTGAGAAATTTATAAAATGAAGATGTTTGATGAGAATTGCTAAACCCATGTTTAATTATAATACTAAATAAATTTTAAGTGTAGTTTTATAGAACATAGCTTCCTAAGGCCTGCAGTGTGTTCTGATAGTAATCCCACATTCCTTCTCCAAAAAGTAATAAACAAATAAGCAAACAAAAAAATTAAGGATGGTCCTTAATCAGTGTAGTTTTAAATAATAGATTTGATCCATTCTGGACCCTGGTCAGTGGTGTTTGTATTGCAGAATACTTTTTTTTTTTTTTACTTGAGTCTCTTCCTGTTCCTCTTCTTCCTCTTGGATATAAGGGAAAAATATAGTCCTTGAGGCCGAATGGTATCAAATGATTTCTGTGGAAGGCTTTGCTTCTCTCCCGGGGACTCTGCAAACACTGACTGGGCCTGTGACATGCCCTGTCTTTCTGTTCCTCTGTTCCTGGTACTCTATAGCTGTTGTTTCTTTGCTGGGATCATAGTGCCCTGATTAGATTCAGCATTCTCTACACACTGTGGAGATGAGGGAGATATTTTAAAGTTCTGTCCATGAGAGGAATCTGTTCCAGCTGAGAATCTGAGCCAGGAATAGCTCCCCAGCTGAGCAGAAAGATGGGCATCATGAAATCTCCTTTATAGCACCCTCAGGAAATAGTCACCCAGGGTGTCTTGCTTAATCTCCTCCAGGCCAGCCTCATGTGGGCTAACCATATGGATACACAAAGCAAGCTCAGAATGATTGGAGAACTATACCTGGTGGGATAAGGCTGCTGGTGGAACGTGGCAAGGGACAAATATGGAGAGGGAGGCGATGTATCAGGCTCTGTGCCCCTTGTTTTCATCATTATCCTGTCATTTAACCTTCATCCCAAACTTAAAGAAGAGCCATTTGTGTCCCTATCTCACAAATCAGCAAACTGAGGCTCAGAAAAGGTGAGCAATTTGCTGAAGGTCACACAGCTCATGATTTAATCCAAATGGCTCTGATTCCAAGGACTTTGCTTTTTTTTTTTTTTTAAAACCTCCACTATGTTGCCTATAAATTAGAAATACATTGGGAGGGCCTTGAGCCTAGATATTTCAAAAATAACATTAGCTCAGGAATGAGAGCAGCTCATGTTATAGATGAGATATAGCTAAACATCTAGAAAGACAGATAACTGGGCAGTGGTGAAGGCTTAAGGCCCAGCGGGTGTATGCAGCGTGAAAGCAGCCATCAATCAGACATGCTCACTTACTTGGACCCTGGCTTTTGACTTTGAAGGCAGCCAGAGAGAGGTCAAATATATGGTTTTGATTCCTCCAGCAAACAGAGCTCTTTGGAATTCTTTGTATTCTACAACGTGCTAATAATTCTAACTCTGAATTTCTTGGTTTGAACCTTCAAGGAATTGAGAAATAGTATACATCTGTAACAAAATGCAAATGACAGCCTAACAACTGTGAGTTAGGGTTTCTTTTCCTTTTTGTTCCCCACATCAGTGTATTTTTTCCCCAAATGGGTTTCCCCACCATGTATGTAAGTAAATAACTAATAATAGTAATAATGTCAATAATAATTCATATCTTTTGGGCACCTGGAACTAAGTGTTCCACCTGCAGTAACCTTTATTCCTCATAGCAGCCATAGAGAGAAGGTGGTGTTTTTACTTCCCATTTTGTTATGAGGAAATAAGGTTTATAGATGTTTCTAGATTAGCTCCAGGCTACAGGGTTAGAAAAAGGCAAGCCTGAGATTTGCAGACCTGAGGTTCCCCGTGTCCCAGAGTCTGTCATCTGACACTCTAGGTGTGCCTGGCTGTGTAAGGTATTGACAGGGTAGGGGTGGGGGGAGCAGTGTTTGCTGCAGTGTCTAATTACTAATTCTTTTTCTTTCCTATGCTCATTTTCTCCTTTCACCTTTCTCTCCTCCCTTATTTATCCCTCCTCTCCTTTCTGCCCTACTTTTTAAAAACCCTAAAACAGCTTTCTCCCATTGGGTGAAGTTGGCATTGCTTCTCAGGCACCTGATGCTGTCAGAATCCCGGAGCCTGGAATTCTTAGTCTCTGCTTCATAATTAACTTTCTCTTGGGCAAGTCATCTAACTTCTCCCCTCTCAGTTTCCCCATTGACTACAGAATGAAAGTATCCTTACAAATTACCTTTTAAGATTCTTGTGAAGCACTTTTTAAACAAAAGTGCCAAATGCTTTACAAGTATGAGAAGTTGCTCAGGTTTCAGGATGAAAGTAAGGAAGTGGTAAAGCCCTGTCCAGAACTCAGGTCCATCCAAATTACCCAGCTACGATCACTGCAGCTCGCATTCATATCTCATTCAAGATTTACCATCTAATTCCATGTGGTTATAGAAAATCGCAGGAAGCTTTTGCCTCGGAGAACTTGCTGAGATTTATTCCTTCAAAGCCTCTAGACTGTGACCTCCAGGGTTAATTTATGTGTTGGCTCCATTATGGCAGTGCAGCAGAAACCTTCTGACCTGCTCATCCCGGGCTTTCTTCTCAACTGTTTTCCACAGATAGCACTTTCAGGCCCCCATTTTCTTAGTGCTGCTGGTAGATGTTGAATACCAAACCCTGAATTGCTTTCAGAGTTTTTGTTGCAAAGATGTAATTTGACCATTGCCTTAGCTTTTACATCATAGGGTATCCTGACCTAACTTCCTGAATTTTGCTTTTGGAAATTTGAACACCATCTCTCATTCTGTTCCTCTTCTTAGGTTTTGGCCTTAATCCTTCATTATTTTCTTTGCAGTTGATTCCATTGCTCAACAAGCTCTCAAACTCTGGCATCATTTGGGCATCAGTTAGGGAAGGCAGGCTGCAAAGGATTTTGATATTTGAGAAGGAAATGCTACACTATATGAATTAACCTGGAGAGAAAGAGGCTGACAGATTTAAGACGAACTAACATCTATTGAGCACTTACTATGGATGAACACTATGCCAAGTACTTCACATGCACTCTCCTATTGAATCCTGGTAATACTTTCATGGCATAGGTTTTCTTATTGACCTAATTATACAGATAGGGGATTTGATGCTCAAGGAGATTAAGCAAATTTCCAAAATCAGTCATGGTGGTAGTCATTTTGCAATATATACTGGTAAATGTATCAAATCAATACGTTGTACACCTTAAACTTAAAAAAATGTTATATGTCAGTTATATCTAAATAAAGCTGGAAAAAAACCTAGCCAGCTAATCAGGGCTGGAACCATGCCTGGAACCTCGGTCTCTGTTCCCAGAGTCACGCTCCTCACTTCTCGCACTGTTCTGTGTGGGAGAATTATGCAGGTGCCAGGTTGCCTGGATATGTGCCAGTGATTGAACCCCAGGCCCAGGCACACAACGTCAAGACTGAATAGTCCTCATGCCCAAGTTCTTAGAAATTTCCTGTTGAATTGCTCTTTCTCTTATATGATTTTCCCATTTATACATTATAGCGATTTTAAACTCATAATAAAAACTGATTCATATTCAACATTTCGACTCTACCTTCCTAGGAAAAAGCCACCACTCTTATTCTGAATGAAACTGAAATTGTGGAAAAATAAGACAGTATCAGCGGTCCTACATCCTTCATAAGACCCATGGGTACCTGGTGAGAAAGGCAGAGAAGAAGTAGCTCTTCTGTGAAATAGCGCAAAGCCTGGGTGTGTAACACACCAGCTGTGGTCACTGCCCCTTTTTCCTCACTGCATACCTTGCAGCCAGCCGAAGCCACTTTCAGTTCTAGCCAACAGTGCTCCAGGCCTCTGTACCTTTGCTCATGCTGTTCCTGCCCCCTAACTACAGCATCCTTGGGCCCAGTCTGCCTAGTCATTATTTTTCTGATTCAGCTCAGGTCTTGGCTCCTCTGTGGAGCTATTCTTGACTTCCAAGCAGAAATAAACCTTTCCTTCTCCCTGCCTCCACTTGACCATGTGCAGACAGTATAGCTAGGATCTACAAGGTACTATGTGCTATGCACACTTCACTCCTCAAGGCCTTTGTGCTTGCTGTAACCTCTGCCTGGAACGCTCTTCTATTTGATAACCTGCGTGACTCACTCATTGTCCCCTTTGGGTCTTCACTCAAATGCCACCTTCTCAGCGAGGCATTTCATGATAATCCTATTTAATTACACCTTCCCCACTGGCACAGTCCCTGTCCTGCACTGCTCTATTTTTTACTATATCATTTATTATCATCTAACTTACCATATCACTTACACACTTATTTTGTTATTTGGTATCTATCTGGTAGAAAATAAACCCATGCGTTGAAATATTTTTAGCTGTTCAGCGTGAGCCTTGGTTATCAGGATGACGCTTGGCACAGAGGCTGCTCAATAACTATTTGTTGAATGACTGTGTGAAGGACTGTCTGTCTTTTCTCAGCTTTGGTACTGTTGAAAGTTTGGGCTGAATAATTCTTTGCTGTGGGGCTGTCCTGTGCATTGTAGGATGTTTAATAGCATCCTTGGTCTCTACCCACCAGTAAAGCCACCAGTAGCACTCCCACAGCTGTGACACTAAGAATGACTCTAGACATTGCCAAATGTCCCCTGGGGGGAAATTGCCTTTAGGGAGAACCATTATATTAGTCTCTCAGTTCCTAAAGTACAGGGATCATTTCTTATTAGAGTATCTAGTGTGTAGCACATAGTAGAGGCTTGATCAATTTTTTAATCTGAGTTGATCTAACTTGATAACTACATGTTATATATAACTACATGTTATATACTTATTTCAGATTTCATAATATAGGTAGTTTTATATACAAAACTGTCTTCTCAAACTTCTTATTTTCTCCATGTAATTAATTTATTCTTATCAGCAAATAATAGATTTAGTATCAGTAGCATTCAAGATGCTAGATCTAAAGAGTTGCAAAAAACCATAACCATGATCCTTCAGAATTTCACAGATATATATTTATATATCTATATATCTATATATCTGTGTATATATATATATGCCAAAAACAAAGCAAAAGGATGAATTATGTCACCCCTCAACCAATGCCATCCCCATCTGGTTCATCCTCTGTAATAGAGATTATCTATAAAGGCCTCCCTGGATAGTAAATATTTCACCTTTGCCAGCTATATGGTTTCTGCTGCAACCACATCCATGGAAAATAGCCCTTGTAGACATTTTCCTATCATATCAGTCTTTCCAGAGCTCAGACCAACATCTCTGTTTGAAAATGTCAAGATTAATCAAAAGTGACTCTGTGCCCCCATCCTGTGACAGAATGCTGTGGACTAGAAGAATATGACAATTACCTAGAATGTATGAAACAAG
The DNA here is from genome assembly GCF_001890085.2 of Hipposideros armiger. NCBI lineage: Eukaryota > Metazoa > Chordata > Mammalia > Chiroptera > Hipposideridae > Hipposideros > Hipposideros armiger. The sequence continues at coordinate 745,174 of NW_017731509.1, read as the reverse complement.
CACACAGTTTAAACGGCAGGTTTAGTGGGTTGTGAAAGCAAGTCGCATGACAATAGCTGCATTCTATAAATGATATAGAATACAATACAGTGAATAGAATAGAATACAGTGCAATGCAATGAAGGCAATACAATGGAAGGCAATACATTGGAAAATATCAGAATGCATTACACATAACTAAGAGTAAATTTTATATTTCTGGTTGTCTGTATATGTGAAGATTTCTGATTTAAATATATTTCTTACCATTTAGTGTAGTAAAAAGGGATTAGCAAAGTACTGTCTTCAATGAACTGGAATAATGGCCAGAGCAAAAGAAAAGTCTATAAGCAGATATCCAGGCAGTACCCTATAATGCCTTAAGATAGCTCGCACATCCGGGAAGTGGACAGAAATGGGAACGCTGGAGAGCATGGGTCGCACATTCTAAAACGTTCCTCCTCCCCCGCATGGCTTGCTGCCTTCCCTTCTGAGTTCAGTCTTTAACCGCAATGTGAGTTATAAACACCTCTTCATTTTCTTCTTCTGATCAGCATCTTTCCGCAGGACAGAACCTTGACCTGCACTGTCCCTTGTCCTGTGCTTCTCTGCTTGGTAACAATCCTATTCATTTTTCCGGGCCCAACTCAAATCCCAGCATTGTTGCAAAGCTTTGCCTCAGTCATGAGGCAGCGTTAATCATGTTCTCCTCCGTGGTCTCTCAGCGTTTTATTCATACTGCTACAACAGCATTTGTCACATTTTATTATGCTTGGTTTTATGCATGCCACCCTCTGCTACCTGATTGTGAGCTTCTTGGGACTGGGGACACTTTCCTGCCTAGCTGTAGACTTCTCAGCTCCCAGCACATTATTGGTTCATAGTAGGTGGCCAAACCTTAATGGAAATGACTTAGTGATGGGGTTAAGACTCCTAGTTTGAAACCCAGGAAGCCACTTAGTGGCAGAGTGACCGTAGATAACTTATTTAACTTCTCTAAGTCAGCTTTCTCTTCTGACAATGAGAACAACATGACTAATGCACAGAATTGCTGTGGGAATGAAATGGAATATTGCGTATGTACAGCACTTAGTAGGTCTTCAGTAAATGGAATTTACCATTACTGTTGTTATTATTGTTGTTAAAAAGGAGAGTGGGAAAGGCTATTAGAGCTGTGGATAAACACACATATAGTAAGTGATAGGGTTGAAGGTGATTTGGGGGCTAATAATTATTAAATTATGCAGTATACTGTTTGCTTCAGACCAAAATGATGACATGAAAAGTGATAATTGCAGGCATCTGGATGTTTGGTTTTACATATCAAACTAACCATCTGGATGATTTTCATTCTTACCTTTTCTCTATATTTTTAAAATGTGTTTTGAAGAGAGGTGGGAGTGGATGGAAAAAGAGATTCAAATAAAATAATTTTGTTCCTGGAGATACCCAGTAGACATAATTGTATAAAATTGGAGCAGTTTCTTAGCCTCAGCACTATTGACATTTTGGGTCAGATACTTCTTTGTTATTCAGGGCCGTCCAGTGCATTGTAGGATGTTTAGCAATATCCCTATCTTCTGCCCACCAAATGCCAGTAGCACACTGGCATGACCCCACATGCCATCTTGTAGCAACCAAAATATTTGAGGGGCCGTTTGGTAAATATCATGTTATGAACAAAGTAAGGAATTAAACCAAAACACAAACATGGAATGTTGGTATCACCTTTATTATTAACAGAGCAGGACTGGAAAACATGAGTTTAGGTCAGCCAAGCTAGTTTGCTGAGAATAAACACAGAATAAAGCTGACTCGCCACCAAGTCCCAGGGAGGAAGGTATTATCAGGAAAGTAGAGAAAATTGATACAGTCCGAAGGCAGCTCACTCCCAAGAAAGAAGTGGGGTGGGCATGGAGTTTTGCTGAGCATGACCAGATTTCAAATACCGCCCCCCTTTGGATGTAGGTGCATATAATCAAATTAATTACCATCTTTGGTACGTGACACCCTGCAACAATTAGTTCATGGTGAACAGCTTTTATTTATTTAGTTTGAAATCTTGATAGTTGTTTTAACAACCACACCTAGTAATTCACACCTGGTAACTCACTATCCCAAATAAATGAAAAATGTTACAATTACCTATTTCTGACCATACAGTGCTTTCCAGCCCATCCTCCTGCTTTTACCATCGAAGAAGCATCATTCTGATAAACATATTTTCCCAAATTTACCAATAGAATAAATCCCTCTACCTCCCCAGAGGTGGAATGAGCAAAGCTGCCAAGAGAGGTCAGAAATGATCTTAAGAAAAATGCTTCCCCAAGGAAACCAGGAGGGAAGAAGAGGGTTTCCTTCTAAATCTAACAGATGGTGCTGTAACTTTGTTTCCTTATTTTGTCAAGACGCAGGGTGTCCCTTGGAACTAAATACATGCCAGTAAAATTGTGAGAGGATCTTTTGAAGTGGATATAGAACTCGAAGGACTATTAATTTTTTATTAGTGTAAAACAATTTTGGTCAAATTGAGCACATGGTGGTGATACATGTGCAAACCCACCTTCTCACTTTGTTCCCCTTCACAGTGGCCACGTTTCATTTCACATGCTGAGAAATCCTGAATATAAAAAAGTAATCTTCCTGTGGATTACCTCTACCTCAACGTGGAGTTTTGTGATTTGATTTTTCTTGTACAATAGAAAGAAAAGAGTCCTTTCAAAAACAGAAATCATACTGTTTTAGAGCGGACCCAATCCAACATATCCTCCAGGGCAGTAAGTTAATAGCCAATCGCACTATGAAGGCCGATTCAGGTGTGTAGTCTCATTGTACACCTGCAACCTGTTTGCACGGTGTTCCAGAACCTGGAAAGTGGTTGACAATGGAGCCACATACTCATAATGCCTGAGTTTTTCTGAGTTTGCAGAGGAGCTGTGATTCCAAGTTCCACTGCAAACCACATGATGCTACTTAGGGCATTAAGTCCAGCGAGGAGTGATAATGAGCCCTCGCTAAAGAATAAACTCATTGCACAAGGACCTTTTTAATTCACTGTTGCATATTCAGCACCTGGAACAGAAACTGGTGTACAGTAGTGTTGTTATTCAGAAAAGCAGAACCCTGGTGATACATAACAAAAGTCATATCTTCTTTTTGAGCACATGCCACTGGCAGTGTCCTGTGTTGGGCCATTTATGTTGGCAATTTAATTTAACCTGCACAGCATGTCTGTTATCATCACTATCATTACTGCTTCACTCTTGAGAAAACTGAGGTCCAGAGGGGTGAAATAATTTGTGGTGGGTCACACGCTAATAAATATAGAGCAAGTATTTGGACCATGTGGTTTCTACTATCCCATCCTCTCATAAGCTAGAAAGATAGGAAGTGGTGACATGGCAGTTTGTTTTGGTTCTGTCATCAACTAAGCAATGCTGTGCAGGTTATAGGTCCTCTGAGTATCAGAGTCCTTTTCTTTCAAATGCTAGGCTTAAAGTTGATGAAGGGGAGCCTATTCAGGTATAAATAATCTACCCATGATTTCTAGCCTAGGACACAACAGTATATTTTGATATTTTATGAGGTAGTCAAAGAAAACTTGCATTGATCTGAATTTCCCAGTAGTAGCTTAAGTTTTAGATGACATGCTTCTTCTTAATTTGTTTTTATATCTTTTTTTGAAATTACGTTGTTATATGCCCTAAGGTTTAGATAGGCAATGAATTTCTTCTTTATTCCAGATAACTTCCATTAAACATAGTATGTGCCTATTTGGTGACATGGGACTAGGCTCAGACAAAAATGGAGATTAGATTATAGGTATGAACTTAAACACCTGCTTACCTGCCTTCTTAAATAGCACATGTGCAATTTGGACATATATTTTTCCCTTCCAATTTGTAGTCAGTTCCATTAGCCCTGATGGAACTACTCAAAAAAGCAAGAAACCTGCCGTGTGAATAACAGATTGCGGATAACTTGCACTATAACATAAAAAGAGGAGGTAAGACTTTGAAGGCAAAGAAGTATTTACTTGAATCTTGGCTCTGCTACTTCCTATCTGTGTAGCCTTAGATGGGCCACTTGATTTCTGAGCCCCAGTTTCACCATTTTTATAGGAGAAACAATAACACTTTTCTAATAGTCCCATGATAAAGGCTACTACTACTCTTAGTAGAAATGAAATCAAACAGAAATCACGAGGTCATAACAACCCACCCTGGTGAAGCTGATCACCTTATAGGATGGATTTAATTGTCTGGGTATTAGACAATTTGTTCCTGGTCCATTCTGCAGTCATAATGATATTGCTATCAATCAATTTTATTTAATAAAATACTTACATAACACTGTGCACCACACACTATTTTAAGTCCCTTATAAATATTAACGCATTGCATCCTCATAGCACCCTAGTTATTGTTTTTGTTTTGTTTGTTTTTTTTTTAGCTGAGCCATCCTGCCACCTGTTGGCAGCTCAGCAGCAGCTCAGCTCAGGCTGGGAATCGAACCGCTGTTGCTCAGAGCTCAAACTCTTGAGTGAGCTCTTAACCAACTGAGCACTCAGCACGCCCACACCATATTTATTATGTACATTCTTAGAACATCACAAGCATCTCATGCTTTCTTCAAAAACCTCCTTTTATCATTTGATTTAAGGGATGAGTAAATCAAAAGCACACGGGTATTATGAAACAGCACCGAGTCTCCTAACCAGGTCTACAGATCTGTGTGTGTGTGTGTGTGTGTGTGTGTGTGTGTGTGCGCGCGCGCGCGCACACACACACGGGCAAACAGATCTAAATCAAGTGCTGTTTGACTATATTAATAAAGAAACCCTCCTTCCAAGCCCCTACTTTCCTTTGATGCAACTTGAAACTTTCCTCAACAGCTTTTCATCTGTCATCTTTAGATGATAGGTGAAAAGTTTACTGTTTACTGTTCTGTTATTAATTTTGATGTGGACCTACACTTTAAATATCTTACTTGAAATGTCAGTGTGACTTAGGGGACAAGAGGTTTGTATACATATATTTCTCTATGTTTTTTTGGGATGAACATCCCAAGGCAGATACTGTCTGAATCTTTTTTTGCACAGGCTTAGGGGACTAAGATGTTGAAAAGAGAAAATGGTTTTAAAATTCCAAGGTACATGCTGTCTCTCCTCTGGCAGGAGCAAAGAAACTCAGAATTAATTGCTAAGCTACGAAATGTTGAATCATACAGTGGATATTAAATGATGTGGAAAATGACAATATTGTGAGAATATTTATGAACTTGAACTAGTGTTCAACCATCTAAAGATGTTATGTGGCTTTTTAAAGTTAGACCCATATTATTTATGTGGTGATGGCAAACTATAACCATGACATTTTCTAGCTGTAATTATACATTTAAAAATGTTCTCACCTAGCTCTCATGTGAATAAAAGAAACTCTAGGTTAGCAAGTTGCAATCATCTTCGCTAATGAGAAATTTTGCAACGTTAGTACACTAAATTATTGGGATTCTAGCAAGGTTGGATAATAAATTATTCTGGATGGAAGTGTTGCAGAATCGTTAGAGGAAAAGTTCTTTTCTGTCAGAACAACCTGCATAATATAAATTAAGTCATTCAGCAAGTATTTTCTGAGCATCTACTATGTACTCAGATACTAAGGCTATGACACAATGGGCAGTGAAAAGAATCATGGCACTTGTCCTCATGAGTCTTACAGTCCAATGGATGAGCCAGGAAATGATAATTATATATAAATAAACAATTATATTTAATACTGCAAAGGAGAGGTGTGTGGAGCTATGCTGTGCTATTCTAGAATGTAATCAGGGAAACTAAGCTGCTCTGGGAATCCTAGCAAGGTAGCACTGAGGTGAAGTTGGGATAATTTTGCAATGCTCAGCCAAAAGCTTTAACTCCACACCATCTGAAACAGTATTTTCACATTGAGGCATTTTCCCTAAAGGAATAATTTGGGGTGTGTTAAACAGTCTAGCTGTACAGGCATTGTTTTTATCACAGAAATATTGGAAACATCTTAGGTTTTCAAAGGTAAGGGGTTAGTTAAATTTATTATGTTATCAAAAATTATATCTACCCAAATCTTTTCAAAATAATGTGAAAAGTTTTTTTCTTGTAATAAAAGATGTTCAGAGAAAAAAGTGGTTACAAAATAGTATTTTAAATGCCTTTGCCTTTATCCCAACCCTATCCTTTTTAGTTATTCATTTATAATAATAATAATGGAAGAAACAGTAATACCTATTCGTACTAGTTACCATTTAGCACATGGCAGCCCCATTATTTCATCCATTATTTCAGTTGGTCTCAGTGAAATAGGTATTAATCCATTTATCTTTTTGGATACCAAAGTTTTAAAATATGTCCACACTGATATGTATTCCCAATGCAACAAAGAAAGAATGGCTCGTGCTGTTTGCCATGAATTTTCTTACCGCCATTTTATCTAAGCGAAATCTCTCATTCTTTTGCAACAGCATTCTGCGAAGAGGGCTGCAGATTCGGTGGAACATGCGTGGCACCCAACAAATGTGTCTGCCCTTCTGGATTCACAGGAAGCCACTGCGAGAAAGGTAACCTTGCCCTTTTTCGGGGCGAGGGAGGGAAAAGAGAATTTCCAAAAGAGAATGGAAACTCTTTCTGCAGGAGTACAATACTGGGGGTTGATGTGATACCTTATATTTCAGTGGTAGGTGTGGCTCCCCAAAGGGGATATCTTTTGATCACTGCATAATAGGTGTCCTCCCTCTGAAAATAGACCTTCATTTGCCCTCCCATCAGAGTCTCTAATTTAGCAAGGTTGAATCTTTCTCTGCTATTGTTGGAAGTGTGCGTTTTTAGTGCTAATTAGAGGCAAAGCCTGACGATCTGACCTGCCCCAATTGTTATCTGTTGGGGGTAGCATCATGCGCGACTATTGGAGTTATAACAATCTGCTGTGTCAACAGAATCTAAATTAGAACCACATGCTCCTTGCATAAAAGCACATTAAGGAACTCCAGCAGCAGGTTTATTGGTGTACTTGGGATTTTATTCTAATATTAGCTTATTAGGAACATTATCATTCATGAACCTGATAATATAAGCCAATTAGTATTTGTAAGATTCCATTATGTGCACCTTTCTATTTGAAATAAATGTAGTGTTTACACTTGGCACTATTTGGTGAAACCTGCTCTCTTATTAATTCAAGAAGTCCTGCGTGCATGTAATTGAAATTGACATTCAATGTTAATATGCTGATGTATATATCAATGCTAGCAAGGGGTCTATGCCACGTAAGATTGGATATAGCCGAGTATTTGCCCACGACTATTATTGGGCTGAAATCACAGCATTGTGTTTTTCTGAGTCTGAAATGTCACAGTTTGCACTTCTCGTAGTAGAGCATAAAAATACGGCAATACAACGCTGTAGTCATTATTCCTATTATTCAGTGAAGAAGAGGAAGTCTTTATCCAATGCTGGAAATCTGAGCAGAGCTCTTGTTTCCTTTCCTTCATGTTTAATGGTTTCTGAATTTAGATAATACATTTTAAAAATAAGCTTATTTATTGTGCTCCAACTAGCCCAACATAGTACATTGTACTGCCTGTATATTTATAAGGCATCTTGATCCTTTATGTCAAAACATGTCAAAATTTAACTGTATAAATTAGTTAAAAAGGAAATCAACAAGCAATATGTGCACCATTGTTTCCATATTTTTGATATTGTCAATGAGTCAAATTACATTTCTTAAATTATTAATTGGTTTGTCCTTAAAAAAGACACATAAAAGAGCCAAGTACTGCCTCTGAGCAGCATTAGAGAATTACCACATGGAGCTGGAGATTTCTTGCCAAAAGCATAAAAACTTAATGGTAAGTTAGCAAGTGTGACCTTATTGCAATGCATTTGATTTCAATTAGGTTTTCTAAAGTAAAAAAAAAAAAAAAGATATATACATATATATCTAAAGGTTTCTCATCATTTCCTCTAGAACTACTATGTTCCCCTAAAATGAGTGTACAGGAATTAATGGGGACAGAGTGGTGATGATGCTAATGTAGATGATGAAGGTTATTACTGCTAATGACATACCATTTATTATGTACTAATTATGTGTCAGGGCTTTCAAATGAATATTTTAATATTAAGAATAAACAAAAGAGATAGATACTGTTACTCCTGTTGTACAGATGACAAAATAAAGCTTGGCTAGGTTAAGTAACTTCCGCAATGCTACAGAGTCAGCATTAGAACCGAGACCACAATTCAAGTTTCATTCCACAAAGCCAGCATTATAAACCCTTGCATGTGTTTCTCAAGGTTCATACATGAACTTCCTGTTAAAATTCAGATTCCTGGCCCCGTCACCCCAGAGCTGGTGCATGAGAATATTTGGGGGATGGCCCATGGATCTACGCTTTCACCAAGCACCTCAGGTTGTGTTATAAACCAGTTAGTATTATGTTATTATTGTGATGTTTAACCAGACCATTCACTCTAAAGTTCTTATTCTTTTTACTTTATCAAGAATTGAGGGAGAACATTGATTATAGACCTGGGTCTGAGTCAGCGGCAGCCTAGGAGGAATTAATTATGGGTTCTAATGGCTTGTTGATATAGCATCTATCCTTTTCTCTGCTCACTAAGTGGTTGGTTGAACTAGTACTTATGTTCTGGTCCACAATGTGGGACAAGAAAAGTAGAGATAAAGGAGAAAATCAAGACTAGAAGCAAAAGTAAAACAGAGCCAGGCAGGACATGGATTCCAATATAAATGTTAAAGTTGAGACTGAAAATTGAGTATTCTTTCATTCTTGCTCAGTTATTATAGTTTAAAAAAAATAAGGTTTTTTTGGTTGCCACACTATCTCCCATCGGTAGCAAAGCCATTCCATTTAATATCAGCCAATATTCTAATTCTATGAAATTTTTGTGGATAGGATAAAACACATATTTTCCAATCCATTGTGTGCAAGGGATCAAAATGAAATCTAAGACAAATACTGAAAACCTATGCCCTGTCTTGTCTGAATTATTTTGTCATGTTGCTCGTTAGCAATAAACATTAAGTAATTCTATTTGCCATTCAATAGTGATGCTGCATGCCTTGAGACTTAGGGTGCAAAGGAAAAATGCAGATGCATTGTGAATGTCTACGGCATGATTACACTAAATCTTTTATTTAGTTTCTTTTAATTTCAGGGCTAACTAAATGGTCCCCTTTGAGCTATATAGAATCTGCTTATATTTAGTCTTAAAAATATTTCCCTAGGCCCTGCTAGTTACTGGTTCTATTCATTGCTTGTGATATTCCGCCTTTGAGAATTCAAGTACACTTAGTCATTCATTGAAATCATTTGTTAAAGAAAATGCCTATCTGAAACTTAATGGAGTTAAGAATCCCACTTGTGTTTGGTATGTAACATAAAGATGAACAGCTCTGCATTTATTTATACTGATGAGATTTTAGTAAACTTAACCTTTTCATAACCCCACTCAAGATAAGCAAACGTTTTACCTCTCTCGGTTTCTGGATAACACGTTATATTGATTCTCCTCCTACCCTTTGTTCTTTCTCTGTGCCATTCGCTTTGGTTTGGTTTCACATATAACATCAAGATATATAAAGAGAGGGCCGGCCGAGTGGCGCGATGGTTAAGAACTTGCTTGGGATGCCAGAGGGCCCCGGTTTGGATCCCACATATGAGGGCCAGTGACACTGCCCTCCACAGCTAAGATGCTGAACAACAGCTCGACCTGGAGCTGGGTTGCCATGAGTCACCGGCGACGGTGTAGCCTGAGGTGGAAAAAAATATATATATACATATATATATATATATGTATGTATATACGTATATATATATATATATGTATATATATATATATATATATATATATATATATAGAGAGAGAGAGAGAGAGAGAGAGAGAGAGAGAGAGAGAGAGACGAGTAAGGAGTCAGTAAGAAGTGTAGTTTTGCTACTGTTAGCCTAGAAAAGGGCTGCTGGTAAAAGCTCTCTTCTTAACCCTAAAAGAGCTAAAAGCATGTCGTGTCACACGGACATAATGTAGCCAAGCACATTATGAAACAACACAAGTCCTCCTAGAGACTTTTCAAGTGTGAAATCAAAGAGCTATGCTAAATCCAGAAATATGTTACCTACCATAAAATAGAGTATCTTCCTCTGGGAAGTAAATAAAACTTAGTTTTTTACTTGGCATTAATCAAATTTGAAAGCAACAGTAAATAGGAATTAAATATGAGGTATTAAACTCTGTCTTGGTTAGGGGTTTCTTACGCTTGACACTTTCGACATTTTGGAACAGATAATTCTTTATTGTGGAGAGCTGTCCTACACGTTGTGGGATCCTTAGCAGCATGGCTGGACTCTACCCACTAAATAACATTAGCTCTCTCTCCCACCCCCAGGCATGACAATCAAAAATGTCTCCTGACATTGCCAAATATCCCCTGAGAGGCAGAATTATCCTGGCATTGTTGACAATGCCAGGTCTAGATGTAGCTTTTTTAAAAGTCTTAAAATGTGTGTGTGTGTGTGTGTGTGTGTGTATCGTACAATTGTATAGACATCAGGTACCCATAACCAGTGTCTTGTGAATCAGACACTGAGAGTTGGACAAGACTAGTCAAGCTATAGACTAGACTGTAGTCTCATGTGAAAGAATTAGTAAAAACATGCTAATATTATAAAAATAACAGACCTTGACTTTTTCCCACAGTTGCTCCAGAAATGTGTTCATTTATTATAAATATTATTCAGTCAACTCACATAACCATTGAACCTTTCACAGTCTCCAAGCTCTTCCAAAACATATTAAGGATCTAATTAAGAATATTCAGGAAAATCAATAAATAATCACAAAATTTAACAGCATTATCTATTCATAATATAAGTTCTAGTAGTTACTATTTTTCTATTGGGGTATCTGAATTTTTAATTTTTCTATAATAAATATAGATTATATTTGTAATAAGAAATGATTTTTTTTTAAGCATAAAATAAAGAGAACATAAAAGTCATGAAAAAGACTTCATTTTTTTCAAGTTACTGGGGGTCTTTTAACCTTTCCTAAAGGGAAATGACTTTTTATAGGATAATTTATTCTGTGTTTTCCCTGTGTCTCAGGGACTTGCGGATATGTAGACAGAGGGTAATTGTTTGCCCTGAGTATATTATCCATCCACTAGGTGAAAAAGAATGGTCAGAAACGAAGACTTCTTTAATCTTCCAAATTTTAAATCTTGCCCCGATTTTGAGAGAGCTCTACTGGCATTCATCTATTTGTCATTGCTCTGCCTGTCCCTGTTTTAGGGAAAAAATTTAAGAGCCCTTAGGAAGGTGGATGATAGGTCCATTCTATTAGTAGAGAAGAGAATGTTTCTTCTCTTCCTCTCCTGCTATCACAGGACTTTGGGGAAGGCTCCTGGGAAGAGGGTGAGTGCTAGTGTGCCTCTTCAGCTTGTTAGCAGTTGGGAGATTTATTTAACTTTTCTCAACATGAGCTTTCTCTGGTTGTCTGGCACATGTAGATGGCAGCTTCTATTAATAGGATTGCTGTTGTTGTTGTGTAGCTAATACATACCCTGAAAAAAAGTAAGCAGTGCTTTTGTGACATCATTTAAAAGGGGGAAATAAGAGGATTTGAGGTTTTTCTGAATTGCCCATCCAGTTGAACCCACCAAAAAAGAGTGGACACAGATGGTCTTTTAAAGTGTCATTAAAGTCAGATGAGTGTGAATTGGAGGAGCTATTACCTGGACTGGATGTCTGCAGAAATAGAGAATGGTAGTAGAAGCCAAGTGGAACAGAGCACGAGAGGAACCCAAACCCAGTAACACAGAACATCCATCTTTAGAGCAGCTGAACCTTGAGTTCAGGTACCACACCTAGAGTACTTGTTCAGGACCCTTTTTCTCCCCTCAGTTCTTTCTCCCTTCAGCCTTGATGGAGAAATTGTGCTGAAGATTCAACACACTTCCCCACAGAGTTGCCACCTACCTCTCAGAGCTACTTGGAGCGGTTTCAAAACCCTGTTTCTGACACTGCCAGGACCACCATTTTGCCAGGTTTCAGACCTATGGAAAAATACCCTAAGCCATTTTTTTCTCATCTTGGTACAGAGTAAGGTTTTTTAAGTCATTTCAGTACAACTGGAAGGAGTGATATACCTTTTGTTCAGAAGCAGGGATTTTGGATAAAGATGTGGCCTGGGATAGTGAAAAGAGTACTAGACTGAAGGGCAGAGTCCTGAGTTCTGAGAGATGGGCCACCGTGAATTATTTAGCCTATTATCCATCGATTGTGAGTCCTAAACTTTTGAATTGGTTAATTTTCGTGAGGCAGCTAGTTTCACCTTACTGAGCATGTGTAAGTGTTACTCAGCCAGCCAGTAGTGGAGTTGGGGTTCTAACCCATGTATGACTGAGTCCAAACTTTATACACTTTCCAATATCGATCGGCTCTAGATAGCATTACCCTTGTACAGGAGCAATTAAACCTAACAGATTGCCTGGGAGGCTAACTAAGTTACGTTCCCCTCTGAGCAATGAGCCATGATTTCCTGCTTGATTATGTACATGGTTTAATATCTTCCCTTCAGCATCTTTGTTGTGCCTAAGGCAGGAAGAGAGTAAAAAATAGGGGTTAAGATCACCATTTCTGAAGCTATGCTAGCTCAGCTTAAGTTGGGGTTCCACTATTGACCAGAATCTGAGATATTGGATCAGATATATGTCATCTTTCCAAGCTTCAGTTTGCCACTAACAAAAGGGATATCAGTATTACCTATCGCATAATATTATTGTAAGATTAAGTGAGATAGTCTATTTAAATTACTTAGTAGAGTGCCGGCACACAATAGGTGCCTAGAAATAATATCTATTGTTGATTCTATCCTCGATTTACCTGGTGATAAAACCGAGACTCAGAAATACTAGGCTACTTTCCCAAGGACACTCAGCAAGTAAATGGTGGAGTTATGCCTTATATCCATCTTTTACTACTGAACTTGCTATTCTTTCTACCAGCTCATGGCCTCTCACTGTACCATTCAGATGTAAACTGGTTTTATTCATGTCATCTTTGCTAATTCATATTGTCTCAGTTCCCATAAACATTTTACATAATTTTGCATCAACTTAATACATATTAATTAAAGCTAATACATACTAATTTATTAGTTTTGCTCAGGGAAAGGAGTGAATTAATTCAGTACCTGAATGTGACATGTATAACTTAGGTATGATCCCTTGAGAAGGATTTTTTCTTAGCTATTGTTTTTTTCCCGTTTCTTGGAGTTGAAATTAAGGATTCGACACCAAGTTCTGATTATATTATTGATGGCATAGACAGCTTTGTACATAGGCAGATCTGAGGCCTCATTGAAAAGGCTACCCCACTTGTCCTCCTGCAAATATTTCCTTAGCCCTTTGTTGATTCCTCAAACTCATTTAAGAAACACAAACATTCTACTTCTCAATTTGGCAGCAGGGAAAGCTGGATTCTATTCCCAGATTCCACTATTTACAAGCCATGTGATGGCGGGCAGAATCAGCTTTTCTATGTAAAATCATCCAAGAAAAACCTTCAAGTTGTGCATACTGCCCTAAGTATCCTAGGACTTTACTCTGAGAAAATACCCTGAGATGGGCACATAATGAGGTTTGATGATACAGTTAAATCTTAAAGGAATGGCATTTTAAATAATAATACATCAGAAACAACTTCAATTTATAACCATAGAGAATTAGTGAAATCAATTATGGGTAACCATTCTACGGAGCCTTTAAAACTATGGAGGAAGGCTACTTAATGACTGGGAGACACTGTGTCTGGTGAGAACGAACATAAACTCTGGAAGCAGACTTTCCAATTTTGACGACCAGCTTTAAGATTTTGGGGAGGTACTTAAAATTTTTTGTGCCTCCATTTCTTGAGTTAAAGCATGAGAACATAAACAATACTGGCCCACGGGAGAATTATTATTATTATTATTCTTGAATTTCCTGGTATCTGGTGGCACTCTATAAGCACTGGACATTATTAAGTAAAAATGACATGTTTACTATGATTCTAATTTTTATGCACATATATATCATATATATACATATATATA
>NW_017731509.1:712648-730983 GCF_001890085.2 Hipposideros armiger | reverse complement strand
ATACACACACACACACACATTATACACAGAGGAAGCACTGGGAGGATATTGATCTCACTATCAGGTCCTTGTGTGAACATTTCAGGACCCCCCCGAAAAAAAGTCTCATTTAAGTGATTAATTCAATATTGTATTAAAGCTAAATAAAAACTTTTTACCTTCTCATCAGCTTGCCACAGTCTGAGCATTCTGCAGTAAAGAAAAAGTATGGACAGTTTTCCTTCTTTTATTTTAATATCATATTTTAAAATTCACAGATGTCTTGACTCTTACCCAGGGTGAGAGAGTTTTTTGGGGAGAGAGTCAGTAGAGTATCATGGAACCGGTACAGTGGCGTTCTAGCACCGAGGCCCTCAGTGGGAGGTGTGCACTTGCTGGTTCTTCCTTTGGGAGGTGCTGTGGTAATGGTGTTCAGTCACTAGGGCCTTCCAAATGAAGTTCCCTTAACATGGACAGTCCTTCCATCCTTTGGAAGCTCTGAGCTTGTGGAGGTCCACTCCTCTGTTGTGGCTTCTTTGCCTTGCAAGATTTACACCTGATTAGGCTGCCAACCTAACTCTTTGTTTTGTAGATTCCCCTACACAGACATTTTCCTCCTCAATCAGTCCAAGTACAGCCCTCTCTTAACGTATGTGTATTTTGTTTAGTTTTGTTTTGGTTTTCTTGCTTTCCTATATGACTGAGGCAGCCCCAGACCCAGGCACCGACCTTCAGACTTCTAAGGCATGAGTCAAATACCAGTTGCTATGTCCCTCGCCATCCAGGGAACATTTCTAGGTTCCCTAGTCTGTTGTCCTTGGATGAGTTTACAGGGGGAAGTCCTTCCCTCTCTATCCCAATAAAAGGTGACCTATAAAAGGTGACCTGGAACTGGCAGGATGCCAAAGAGCTTTCGCTAATCAAGGTCTCACTTTTGGTCTCATCAACATCCCTCCCTGAGTTTCTAGTTGGTTAATGGATAATGTAAGCACAACTGATTTTTAAAAGTGGTGTGAAAGCAGTCTAGCACCGAGCTTTGGACCGGGGGACTCCTTAACATATTATCTTCCAAAACTTTGATACGGGAAAAATCCAGTTTTAATATCTTATTACATTTCAGTTCAATAAATATTTGATAAATGAGTGAGTATAGACAAGGATGTTAAAATTCACATGGTCTAATCTTTTCATTTAATAAGTGAAAAGGTTATAATAACTCCAATTCAAATCTCAGTTAAAAAAACACCTAATTGAAAGTATATCATATTGACAATGGAGGAGAGAAATGCCATTAATAAGAACAGTATAGAAATTTTGTGTACTTTCAGTAAATTTGTCAGCATGACTTCCCAGAAAGCAAAGTGAAGGGAGTCATATTTTTTTTTTTAAGTAGATTGGCAATTCCCGTCAAACAAGTACATGCTATTAGGGATTACCTTGTCTAGTTAGTAATGCAGAAAATAATTTCTAGCTATTTAGATGACAAGCAATTCATGCTCCCCACCAGGCAAGCTCATACTATTAAACTGTGAAAGTCAGGAGTTTGCTTCACGCACTCATTTTTAATTTTATGCCCTGGGGAATACACACAACATTGTAACTTGCAGCACAATGGCTGAACAGAAAGAAAACCCAGGTTTCTGTGAATATAGACCAGCTGGAGTCCAGACATTACAAAGTTTCCCTAGTAACTAGTACCCAAGAATTCTTTGTATCCAAGAACATGTACTGCATCGCAAATCATGTGGAAAAAGGCTAATTGAAGCCAATAGACTGAAGGAGAAGGAATATAATTCTCGTGATTCGCATCATTCTCCCCTAATAGGATCCACTGATTAGAAAAGGTAGTTTCCTGAAAATGTTCACTTGGGTCCAAAATATGATGAATCAGACATCAAGATCTATGCATTCACTTTTGTGGTGGTTATAAGATAAGCAGTTTCTGGCTTGGTGAGCTAATGTGGTTTTAAAGCCTTCTCCAGTTTAGAGACCTTGAAGTTATCTCAGGATGGCAGCAATTTTAGCTTAGTAGACTGAGTCCCTGAGGGGACATTCTGGAAGATTATTTTATTAAAGAATATTTTGCTAAGAAATCCTTTCAGTGCCTCCTCAGTGCTTACAAGATAAAGTCCAAATCCTATGGTGTGATATATAAAGGCCTCCGTGATTGGTCTCTGTCTACCTTTCAAGCGTTATCTTCTGTTTCTTTACATACATCTGAAATTCCCGCCCATTCTAAACTTCTGGCTACTGAAATGCACCTTATTTTTTTAAATTTCCGAGTTTTTGTTTGTAATTTTCTCTCTGCCTGTGACACACACACCGGCTCTATTTGGTAACAAATATGTGATGTTAATTTAAAATAATAGAAAAGCTTGGTTATCGAGGGTCTCCAGTAATCTAGAAAACTCCAGTAATCTAGAAAACTCTTGACCGTCTCCCTCTCAAATTGTTCCTCTTATGACCGCCCTCCTTCCAGGTGATGGTGAAATCTAGCCTTTCACATTTTCTGTATCAAGATCTTGAAGTCATCCTTGACTCCTCCTTTGTTTTGTACTGCACATCCAAATCCTTGCTCCGCCTTCATAATATATCTAGAATCCACACTTCATATGAATTCCACCACTACCACTCATGTCCATGACATCGTCATCTGTACCCTGTTGGGTTGTTGGAAAAGTCATGATGTATTTTTTCTGTTTTTCGTTGCAAAAATATGTCATGACTTTTCCGACAACCCAATAGATTAATGTAAAAACCTGACTCATCTCCCTTCCACTGTTGTACAATGAGAGTCTCTTTTCAACATAGCATTCAAAGGGACATTGTTAAAAAAAGAGAAAAAGTTAGACCCAGTCACCCCTCTGCCTCAAATTCTCCATGGCTCCCTATTAGCACTCAGTAAAAGTCAAACTCATTACAATGGCCTATAAGACTGTGTGCTCTGGGCCCCCTTCCCTATTACTTCTCTGCTCTCACTATTCCACGTGCTCCCCCTTACTTGTATACCTTCCCTTCCAATCATAATGGTATCCATGGTTTTCCTAGAACATGCTAATCATGTTTCCCTTGCTGTTGAGTTTGCTTGGAGTTTTCATGAGCAGCTCCTTCATGTCATTTAAGTTTCTACTTAAATGTTATCGCCTCAGAGAGACCCTCACTGTTAGCTAAAATACCACGTCTCCTCCACCTTGACACTGTTTTATTCTCTTAAAGAGCCTTTATCATTCTCTGACACAATAATGCTTTTTGTGTGTGTGATCTGACTGCCTAGCCAGAATAGAAACTTCATGAGGACAAGGTTTTTAATGTCTTATTGCCAACTGTCTAAAACATTTAGATAAACATTTAGGTAATTTAATAAAGATTTCTTTTAGTTTTTGTGTTAGTCTCCAAAACCACACAATACTGTCATCATGATATGTCTTGGGAAGAATGAGAAAATTATTGCTGTCAATCATACACCTTCATCCCTGATATTTTTAGATCATATGTAGTCAGAGTTATCCTTGATGCTTTCTTCTCCCTCACTGTCCCATCTAATCAAGTCCCCACAGTCTGTCTGTTTTCTCCATCCCACTGTCATTTGTATTTTTGCCTGGAATGATAACAGAAGGCAAGATTCCAGACACCAAGTCCTCTTCCTCCCTCCCCAAAAAATGTCCTTCCTGTTTTGCAGTCAATATAATCCCTAAACACATGAATGCAATCAAATTAGTTCCCTGCTGAAACACCTTAAATGGTTTCCAGTTTCCTTGGGATAAACTCCAACCTCTTTTCAGTAGCTGTTGATCACTCTGACTCTGAGCCTCTGCTCCATTCAATTATAATTAATGCTCCTCCCACACCAAACTTTTTCAGATGTTCTCAAAGCAACAATCTCACTACTTCAGGCCTCTGTCCAGGATATTTGCTGTATCTGGAACTCTTTGACTTCTCTTTCTTTACTAGCCTTCTTCCCCGCCATTTCCAGTACCCATCTTTCCCTGTTCTCTCACATAGATCTTAGGCTTTTCTTCAGAAATATTTTTCAGACTCCTTAGCCAAGGTCAAGTCCTCTCCCCTGTGGTGCATTTCAACCTGGTTTTCCTTTTCATAAAATGTATGACATTTAATTGCTGTGTATTTGTTTTTTATCCCCTTTCTTCCTACCATCCATTTCTGTAGCATGGTCAACATATATATTTAATTTCTGTTACCTCCAGAAGACTCTACAAAGTATTGACTCAATATACCAACTATTAGCACAGTGTCTCCAAACCAAAATGGTATATGCTGTCTGTTTTTTCCGTTCCTTTCCTACTGGTTCTATCCTTCCCACTCCAAGGTGTTAAGGATAAGACGTATTAAATGACATCATATGGGATTTGCATAACATGTTTCTGAATGACAGAAGCATTAGCATCTGTGAAGAAAACTTTGATATACATAATCTAGATGGTCCTCAATTTTTCTTGTAGACAAGCCCTGGCCTGTCATAGCCCATCCCTGACCCAGATAAGCCTGCCCAAATATGGCACTCCCCTAGTTCCTAAATTGCCAAGCAGTCCATTTTTTATTCAACTACTTGTTTGGAACTGTTAAAGAACTCTGAACTGCTCTTTTAAGCGCTTTTTGATTTACTGTCAGCAAATTACTATGGCATTCTCTTTTAGTAAAATGATGTCAAGTGCCCAATGGGAAGCTTTAATTTTTCCAGATACTTGGTCTCCAGAGATGTGGAAATACCACAGTCACTGTGCATTGCCCATAAACTCCATGCATTCGCATTTTGGAGATGTTTACAATTTTTTCAACATACCTTTCCCGTGTCTCTTGCAGAATTACTACTTCCCCAATCTCTGAAGATTTTAGTCAGAACAGTGAAGAAACTACTTAAATGATATAGAGATTTTTAATACTTAAGCTAGCCCTCACTTTGGGCTGGACCTTGTGCTTAGTGCTTGACAAATATTATGTTATTTAAACATCAGTATCCTTCAATCCCATATTACTTGCCGAATTTCTTCGTATAATTCTATACCACTCCCACTTGGCCATTTCTCAAGCCTGTGAGCATAACTCAAGGCCTTTGCCCCTGGTGTTCTCTTTTTCTGGAATGTTCTTCCGTATAGCTTCATGACACATTGCTTTACCTCCTTCAGGTCTCTACTCAAGTGTCACTTCTCAGAGAGGTCTTTCCTACTCTATTAAAATTGTACCCTCAAATCTTGCCCCCCAAAATACTATCTCAATGCTCTTTTTTTCCCCCTCATCGCACTTATCACCATTTAAGACACTGATTTTATAACTTACCTATCGTGTTTATTGCCTCTTTCCCCTCTAGAAGGTTGACTGCCATGATAGCAGAGGTTTTTATCCCTGTTTGCTGCTATAGCTCCAGCTTTCAGAATAGTGCCTGGCGCTTAGCATGCGCTCAAGAAATATGTAGTGAATGAATGAATGAATGATTATCCTCATGTATTGAAAAAAAAATTGAGATTAAGAACTGCAAAGATTGTAGGGCTAAGAAGTGTCGGAGCTGTGATTTGAGCAGCTCTTTATGCCTCAAAGCTCAAGCTTTAAAACCTTGTTCTTTGCTGCCCTTCTCAAAACGGCGGGGCTGATTAAACAGGCTGTGACCACTGTCAGAGCTCATCTCTTGTGTGTTATTTTTCTCAGCTGATGTCTGCGTTCTGAGTGTGCCGCTATTGCTCCTCCCTATATCATCTATACCACACTGATGTTTAGAGAGACTAATTTACCTCATTATACTTTAGTTAATCCTCTCTTCCTTAGAATGGGACTGGTGTAATAGTAATATTTCATGTAGTACGGATCACTGCAGTCTCCAATGCATGTTTCCAGGCGCTGTATCATCTCTCTTTTCATCTCTTAACAACTCCATGGAGGATATATTATCATCACCTAGTCTTACTGATGAGAAAACTGAGGTTTAGAGATTAAAGAAATCACTCAAGTTTGTAAAGCTATTTAAGAGGGACAGCCGGGGCGTGAATTATTCTCTGGGGCTTAAAATGGCATGCTTTAATGTTTTTTTCAATATTACGTCATGCCACCCCCAATCTCCCTTCTACAGGAATCTCCATTTCTCTTGGCCTCAAGTCATTACTATAGCGGTTTAGTTTTGAAAGTGTCAGAAGGATGCTGCTGTAATACCCTTTTACCCATAGGGCATTCTTATACCAGGACAGTGGGGCAAAATGTAACCTTTTAAGCTGGATGTCAGCCACACAGCATGTGACATTGACCAAGTTATGTAACTTCTCAGTCTGCAAGTATCTCTCAGTGATGCTGTAAGAACTAGAGAAAGTCTAATTACTAAATACCAGGTGATAGTAAATTAGTTGATTGTAAAGAATCACAGTGTGCTGACTGTCATCTATAGCTTTTGTATTTGAGGGCAATGTTATCAATTGTAGCTAATATTTACATAACTCTTTATAACCACAGACTCTTTTAAAGGTGTTTTCTTTTTAAAGCATCTCAAGAAAGCATTGTGAAGTAAGATTAATTTCCATGTAACAAAGAAATCTATTCATATAGATTAAAATGAGTTGTTCAAAATTCATAGAATTAGTAAGCATTGAGCTGGTATTCCAAATTGTGTCTTTCAGTACCACCACTCCAATTTTGAACTTTACATGGAAAAAAAGCAATGTGAGCCTCTCAGTGATGATGACATGCTAACAAGGATTAATAATTAAATATTATCCTAAAAAAAAACACCCCACGCACTTTAGGCCATGACATAACACATCTTCAGAGAAGTGTAATTTTGTAAATCAAAAGGAAACAAGATCTCTGAACAGATGTTTGCAAGTCAGTATTGTACAAACAATTTTGAAGCTTCTGGAGAAATATGAAGTCTGCTTTATATATTTGCAAACCTCCCCCTGATTTAACACACTCATTTTTTTTTCCTCAAGGAAAACTTATTTTAATGTCAAGTAAATACATTTTCATGAAGGGAACCATCTTGCTTACTATATTTTTGTAGTTATCAGCACCGAAGTCCTGTGCATCTGAGAGGAACCCTTTTCCAATTCCTTAGTCGTTAACATATCTATTGCTAGTATTTGTGATATGGCTATGTGCCAGCCACTATAGTAAGTATTTAAATAAATTATAGGATAGATACTATTATTTTGCTCATTTTAAAGGTGAGGAAACTGAGAGTTCAACAGTTGTTGGTTTGAGATTGAAATTTGCTTCTACAGCACAATAGGAATTTTTAGTTCTGATAAGTTCTTAGCTATCTGCATTGTTGAAGGTATCCCTGAAAAATGATATCTTTAATTATTTACTTAAATCACTCTCCCTTTCTCCCTTCAGTTTCTGAAATATTCAGCAGAATTATTATTTTGCAAAACCTTTGATTGGTAAATGTCACATTCTGTCCCCTTTTATGTGGGGTGATTGCAAGCCTTGAAATAACCCCTAAGAGTGCATGAACAGGGAGAAGCAGGAGGTCTGGGAAACTCAAAAAGGTTAATAAACCTTTATTGAAATGTACCATATAGATAGAGAAGCACATAATACATAATTATATAACTCCATGAAGTTTTATAAACTGAAAACACCTTCGAAAACAGACACGCTCTCTCCTGTCCTCTCCCAAGACCCCACCAAGAGGAACCACTGTCCTGACTTCTAATACTATACATTACTTTTGCCTATTTATGAACATCATACAAATGGAATCAAACTATATATGGCCTCTTTTGTGTCTGACTGCTTCTCTTCAACATTTGCTCTGTGAGATTTATCTATGCTATTGCTTGTATTTGTAGTTTTTAAAATCCTCATTGTAGAATAGTATTCCATTTTGTGACTATGCTAAAGTTCATTGTTGGACCTTTGAGCTGTTTTCAGTTTTTGTTATTTTGCTTCAATAAATATTCTTGTACACATCTATGAGTGACCATATATAAGCATTCCTATTTATCCATATATGTAGGAATGGATTTGCTAGGTGTGTGTAGGTGCAGGTTTAATAGACACTGCCAGTTTCCCAAAGTGGTGGTACCTATTTATATTCTCAGTAGCAATAAATAAGAATTCCAATTGTACCATAACTTTATCAATATTTATTTACAATCTGTCTTTTCCATTTTAGTCATACTGCTATTGTGGTGCTTTATTATGGTTTTAACTGAAACTTCTCTGATGATCAATATAGTTGATCTTACATGCTTATTGCCTATTTGATTTTATTGTTTTGTGAGGTACCTAGTCAAGTCCTTAGCCCTTTTATCTATTGATCTGTGTTCTTTTCTAATGCATATAATTTAAAAAGTCAAATAGTTTTACATTATTAGTTATAAAAAACCAGCAATTCTTTGCTCTTGTCTCAAGCCATTCCCCCTCTCCAGTCAGTCATGTTCTTCCCCATATCTCTAATAATGATAATAATACATTTATATTATTAGTTCTTGATTTCCCCATTTTAGGCATTATCTGTTGACCACAAAGGAAGATGAAGATTTAGTTCTTTTTCAGCCTCTCACCTACAACACACATAAAGGCACGCATGCATGTGTGTGCACACATTCCCACACATAAACACGTCTCATTTCTCTCTTCTATTTTGGTTAGATAAATATTCAGTGTTTACCTTATTATGTCTATGTAAATGATATTTATAAGTGAGCACCAGAGTTATCCATCATTATTTCTCCTCTATCGCACAATAGTTTGCTTTCCCTGGATTTAATGATTTTCTCATTTTGTTATTGTTTGCTCAGTTTTTTTATTTACTCAACATTGTTTCAATCCCAGATTTTCCTCAAATAATAATATCCTCTCAATACATCAAAATGCTTTTTATGCTTTATAACTTTAACTTAATGAGGAAGTTTTTCAAGACCCTTCTTACTGCCTCCGTTTTATACTAGAAGCTCTTTAGGTCTATGATATAGCTATTATCTTTGTATTTTCTTTCAGTATAATATTGGGTTGTCAGAAAAGTCCTGACATATTTTTTCTATGTTTTTCGTTGCAAAATGCGTCATGACTTTTCCACAACCCAGTAGCTTTTTTGTTCAGTCTTCTGTTTCCTGAATACTGTCTATTTCTCTTTTTTTTATTATATCCTCTTTTTTTTACAGAACAGATAATCAATTATCTTCCTGAAAAAAAATGCAGAGAAGATAAATTGTTCAAACATTGCATGTCTGAAAATGTTTTTACACTCCCTTTGTACATAGTTGCTAGTTTGGATAGGTATAAAACTCTAGGCTAAATCAGGGTAGTCTTCAGAATAGTGTAGGAATAATTCTATTGTTATATTTTCCAGTGTAATTTTGAGAAATGCAGTGCCATTCTATTCTCGATCATTTGTATACACCTACTTTTCTCTTTCTGGAAAATTGTGGCCTGTTTTTTAACATCAGTGTAATAATATTTGATGATGATGTACCTTTGTGATGTAATTTATTAAACCAATGTACTAAGCACATTGAAGAGCCTTTCAATTTGAAGTTCCTTGTTTCATTTTTGAGAGTTAAAAAAAATCCTTTGATGATTTACTACCCTGAATTTTCTTTGTTCTTTATTTCTGGAACTCCTATTATTTGGATGTCAGACCTTTTGATTGGTTTTTTAATTGCTTGCTTACTTCTGCCTCATTTTCTGTCTTTCCTATATACTTTACTATTGGTTCTTTTGGGGGATTTTGAAATATTTCATCAATTTTATATTCCAAATTTGTGTAATTTATTTCTAACATCTCATTTCATTATTGTTTTCTGATTTTTTTTCCAGTTCTTGTAGGTAGTATCTTCTTCAGTGTTTCTGAGTGTGCAGTAGCAATAATTTTTTAAGTTATCTTATTACTTAGTAGAGTCTGTTTTATCTAAGTTGATTTTTTTCTGCTACTTTTTTTTTTAGTTTGTAAGTTTTTTATTTTTTAACTGGATATTGATTCATTATATATTTGCATCTTAAAATACCACCCAATTTAGTGAAAACAAGGCATTTAATGGCACACCAGCAGCAGAAGTGGCTTATTAACTAGTAATAATTATTACAAAGTCATATCTATATAAAAATAAACACTAAAGAGAACAGACTTGACTAAAGTTAATAAGAAACAACTATAATTATAAATACCAGATTTTAAACAGGAATTTGTAAAGGTTTTACTACATAAGGATTTCAAAGTAGTCAAAATACACAGTAATCTCAAACTTGGAGGATACCAAATTAACAAATTTCCTCTTAGCTAAGGCCTGTCCAACCTCAGTAACATTTCTGGATGAAGCATAAAGTTACTGCTATACATTTTTAAAGGACTGGTCCAGTTGTGCTTTCTCTGTTTTTAATGCCTGCTCTTCATTTACAGTATTGGCAGCAGCATCATTCTGTGGATTGTCTAGAATGTCCTTGTTGAATCCATCTGACTCCTCATTTTGATCCTCACCCATATGAACATCTTCAGCTGTCTGTGCTCTGGGTGTGTTCATTAACAAGTCATTTCCTGGGGACTATTCCTCAGTAGCTTTGCCTGCCTTCTTTCCAAGGCCAGTTGTATATTTCTCTCAATTCTTTGTTGTTGTTCTTCGGTTAGGCTTCTACTTGACTCAGAAGCAAACTTCTCACTTTCAAATGAATTTGTCTAATTCAGTAGCAGTTATATCATGGTCATTATTTTCCCCTACTTCATCATTATTGCTAATATCATCTTCATGTAAAATAGGCAGATCAAGTTGAATTTGTTTTATACAGGTCTGAACTTCCTTTTGATTTCCCAGGTATTCCACTCTGTCAATAAAAGCCTCAAATTGAGTTTAGGGAATAGCCTATGTGCCCCATGCTCCATATGTCTAATTAGTGTCTTCAAGTCTTCAGCATCATGACCTTTACCTTTGAATTTTGCGTTATCAAACACATGCCTCAATGCTGGAAGCCCTCTCTCTGAAATTAATCTCTGAGCATCCGGCTTGGGTATATTCCTTTTAACTGTTCTCTTTGGAGGAACAGGAATAAGCGCTTCTCTTCCTGACTCTTCATCAGGTTCAGCTCCTTCACCATCTCTCTCTGGAGAAACTGGAGGTGGGAAAGGATTTGGAAAAGTTTCATCTACATTCTCATCACCTGGTAGATCACTCAAGCCATTCTCCTGTGGTTCCAGAATCTTTTCCTCCTTTACTGGACACTCCTTCTGGATCTTTTTTGAAGATCCATCTTCCTCTAACCTGGTCGGCAAGACTCCATCCTAGGCCTTCTTGCTTCATTTATGCGCATGGCTCACGCAGACTGCAGCAGCCACAGCACAGTGCTTGACGCGGCAGGCAAACCACATTTCTCGCGAGACTCCAGAGCTACAGCCGTTGGAAGAGCCCTCCTTGTTTGGCGCCAAGTCTGCCTCTGCTACTTTGTTTTTGTCTTTGCCTTTTGTCAAACACCTAGTAGCCTTGGCTGTCTGCTCACTTTTATGAGTGAGCCATTAAAACTTGGTTGAAAACTTAGTTTGCTCATGTGGGATGTTGATATAAATGACTTCAGGTTCATTCTTTTGAACTAAGTTGTTGTCGAGAAGATTCTTCCAGTCTGTTGGAAGGAATCAGTTAAATTTTCAGAAGAATTAAACTTGGTTGCTAGCATTCTGAGAGCCAGGTGGGGAGGACAAGGCAAAGGGTTTCAAAATTCAGCATGAAAATTTCACTTAATTTTCTTGTTTTTAGAATGACACCTATGCTCTCAACTGTCTTCCGGTTTTTTTGTGGTACCCTCTGCTTAAAATAAACCTTCAGTCTTTCCTGGGGCAGGGGAATGGCAGAAGTCAGGCTGGGGTGAGAGAGCAACTCTGATGAATCTAACTGCTTCTTTATCTAATTTCCAACTAGTTTTCTTCTTTTAGCTTTACTAGTCTCCACAGTTCAAGAGACACCTAATGGCACCAATTCCTGTGTTCTGTGGTGTAAATCAAGTTGCTTCTTGGCTTTCTTCATTGTAGGCTATGAGTCATTTTTCTCATGCCTTCTGAGGGAGTTGACACTCATCCATCTGTTCTCAAGCTTCCAAAATTATGTTGTCCTTGTCTCCTCTTCCTCTCCAATGTGCTTTGCCTTTGAGGGTTTATGGCGTTTATAATTTTCTTCAATTATTTTATTAGTTTCTGGTGAAGAAAGTAGAGGCAAATGTGAGTATTTAGTCCAGCACCTTTAATTGGAAGCTAGTCCCTCAGTTCAAAAATTGTTTCTAACGCACAGATGAAAAGTCACAAGGAACCCTGGCCAATGTGGAAATGTATATGCAACAATAGTAGAAAAACTGTGAATATAGTCAGATTATATAAAATATGTTTCTCTTTAAAGAAAATGATTGGGCATAGGGATGAAATTTTATTTTCTAACTATCCCATGACAATTGCTTTTTGTAAGAAAAAAAAATCAAGACGAGACCTTCTGAAAAAGTAAAAATTTCCTCTTTGGAAGTAGAGTATCTCTCTAATTACAAAGGCCAATAGAGCATTATTTAAGGTGTTAAATGTCTGAATTATTCCTGTAAATTTGCAGGATATTATGGGAAACTGAGACTATAAATTGCCGCTCTACAAAGAGTAGTTAAGTAAGGTTTTAAAAAAATTCAAGAGCTATTTCACATGAAATTTCATTTAAAATATAATTTCAAATGATTTGGAAGTGTGCCTTTCAATGGCTTGGGAAATGACCAAGGGCATATAAATAAGAAGAAATGGTAAAGGGAATTGTTGTACATAATTGGGGTTGAAGGACCATTGAGATACCACAGAGATGAGCACTGGGCTCAGACTTATTTAACAACTTCATTAATAATCTGGAAGAAGGAGGATTCAACAAGTTAATTAAATCTACAGATGGTCCTTAGTGGAAGTTACAAATACCAGGGAGAACTGAGAAATAATATAGAAAGACCTGGGGGTCAAAATCTTTGAGCACAGAAGAGCAAAATTAAATTTGAGAAGGATAATTACAATTGAATATACTTTGTTCAATGAAAAAAAAACAGGAGTTAAACTGCAAACAATTAATGCTGAATTGAAAATAGTAGAGCTAAAAGAAATTTTGTGTTGGATGATTAAATTAGTTAGACAAGAGCAGAGCCTTGTGACTCTAGAAAATATATTCATTTAAAAAATAAAATGCACTTTTTCATAAGTTGTATGCCTAATTGTCACAAAACAGTTAGGAGATTGCTGGCTTTACAAACATAAGTAAGAATTGCTCTAACCCTTACATGTGCTTACATGTTAGTAAGGTGGATGGATTAGAACCTCACAAATATACTTTAATGGATTAATGAGGTTAAGATCAAGAAATGATGGGGTGAATGATAGGACATTGGAGGAATCATTGAGAATGGACTATGAAGTAGTTAACTTCAACTTTTAAAGATGGACTGTTAGTGTTAATGTGGTCGGAAGTTGGGAAGATGAATGAGTAATTTTATATGCTGCCCCTGTAGTACCTTCCGTGGTAGGGAGCCCTCTCAGATCTGGGTGTTGGAAAAGCTTGTCTGATTTCAATGGCAAAGTCAACAAAATAGAATCCTACCAAGGCCTGGGGGCCAGAGAGAAGCCTGGTGGAAGTTGTAGTCATAACCATTAGAAAGAAAATCATCTATATGCAAAGACACAGATGGGTAAGATGCCAACCACTTATTGAATACCTCACCTGTGTCAAGATTGTTCCAAGCACTTTACATAAATTAACTCCTTTAATTCTCACACTCATCTACAGAATTAGAAATTATTCTTATCCCCAGTTTGCAATCAAGAAAACTGAATCCTAGAATATGTAAGAAAATCACCTAAGATTAAGTGCTAATAAGCACAGGGAAAGTGGAATTCAAACCAAGGGGGTTACCTGCTTCTAAGATACATATACATATACATATACATATACATATACATATACATATACATATATCCATCCCAGCTGTGTTACATCATCACTTATAGGATGTTAGCGTAAATAATATATGCATAACTCATGTGTGTATGTATTTTGTCTGTTCTTCAGAATTTTAAGTGCTTGTCCCAGGCAAAGAAACATTTTTCTTCTGGGACTCTCACTGACAGAGCTGTTCTTATATATAAAGTCTGTGAGCAGAATTCACGCTGCAATTTCCAACACAAAATCATCTTAAAGGAAGAATGTTTTGTACTTGGATCGATTGATTATTTATCTTGGGAGGGGAGACACATAAATTAACATGTAGCAGAAATAACATAATCTAATAATACCATTACCTACTATTACCATCTGTTGGGTTGTCGGAAAAGTCATGACACATTTTTGCAACAAAAAACAGAAAAAATACGTCATGACTTTTCCAACAACCCAATAGATAAGACCCCTAAGAATCACCATGTTTTAAAATTTAAGTATTAATTAATAACTTCTAGAGGTAATGCTTGTATTTGTTAGAATATTCAAATATTTTACAAGCTTAGTTACATGAAAAGTCTCTGTGTCCTCAATCTACAAGTTTCCCTACTCAGAAGGAACAAGAATGAGCAATTTCTTGCATATAGGCTACTAGGCCACCAATTTTATTTTGTTTCTTCCCATTATATTATTTTTTTTAGTGATTTATTTTTTTTTTATTCCCATTCCCCAACCCCTCCCCTGTGGCAGCCATCAGCTTGTTCTCTATATCTATGGGTCTGTTTTTGTTTTGTTTTGTTTATTCATTTATTTTGATTTGTTTTTTTAGATTCTACATACAAGTGTGATTATATTTGTCTTTCTCTGTCTGACTCATTTCACTTAGCATAATACCCACTAGGTCCATCCATGTTGTTACAAATGGCAAGATTTCATTCTTTTTTATTGCTGAATAATATTTTGCGTGTGTGTGTGTGTGTGTGTGTGTGTGTGTGTGTGTGTGTACACATACATACACACCACATCTTTATCCATTCATCTATTGATGAACATCTCGGCTGCCAGCATATCATGGCTATTACTAGTAATGCTGCAGTGAACGTAGGGGTGCATCAAATTAGCATCTTCATTTTCTTTGGATAAATACCCAGAAGTGGAATCGCTGGATCGAATGGCAGCACTATTTTTAATTTTTTGAGGAACCTACATACTGTTTTCCATAGTGGCTGTACGCAGGTGATGTGGGTTTGTTTAGAGCTGATGAGGATGCCTTGTAGAATATAAGAGGAATTAAATAGATTGGAGAGAATTAAGATACACTTCATAACTTTATTTGAAATCTGCTAGAATGGGAAAATTCCATATGAAAAGTGTGCAGAAAACCACTAATAAATGGAAAGAAATGGAAGGATAAAATATAGGGAGCTTTACTGGAGAGTGAGCAAGATATGAAGGGGCAGTTCAGGAGATTAGCAGTGAGAAGAGACGTCGAGGGTGACTGATTGCTTTAGCCTCTCTATATCTGCCCTCTCTTTGAAACTAATCAGAATTCCTCAAGCTTCTGTGTTTGTAATAAAAGTGAGGTGGTCTGAATTGAAACTTAATCACATTTAGGAAAGTCAAGTATCCCTTCTGGGAGAGATCAAGCAGATTATGAAATGATTTTAGCGAACTGGTAACAAGACCATTCTTTTCTAACTTTTGAATCTGTATTTGGCCAGATAAAACACATGGAAAGAAAATCCTGTTTTGGTCCCTGGGGCAAGACACCTAAGATATATTTCTTTCTAACGTGTACTTAAATGACTCATTCAGCTTCTAGGGCTCACTTCATGCACTAAAATGGCATTGGTGATTGTGGAGAAATTTCTTCATGATAGAGTGGAATCCCTTCTATTGTTCTAGTAATAGTAATTCCTCCATTATTTAACACTATATGGGAAATGCCACAGGTCATGTTAAATGTAGAACCTTGAAAAGCATGAAATATTAAGAGCATAATTCTACTTTTTGGCATCAGTAGAAATTATACTGGCCTCTCTGAAAATAACACCTGAATCGAAGTCTTCAAAATGAAGCAGCCTGAAAAAAAATAATAAAAAAGAAACATCAATCCTCAAAACCAACCAAGTATGAGAATTTATTGATTTAGGGAAAAAAAAAACCCCACATGCACTAGCTGAGACGACATCGAACCTACAGACACCAGGTCAATTCATGCAGACTTTAAATGTCATTTCGGTACCTTCCTCAATTCCAGGAGCGTGAAGTTGCAAGTTTTGGCAGAAGCAGTTTTCATTTGTGCATACTTAATGAGGAAACTTCCTTCATCACATAAATGAATTTTTACCCCAATGTTTGTCATCCAAACATCAGCAATCGAGTAGGTCATACCCTGTGAACTTGCTCATTACCTGCAGTTTTGCCTTTGTCCTAAGAAGAAAAATCTATAGGGAACTAAGCTTGTAGGAGGGGACTGTTGTTTACAAATGTTTTCTAAAGCAATTTTCCAATATCAGTAAATGAAATTACCACATTTATAGAACTACTTAACTCATTCACATATAAAAATAATCTAATTCATTTAGAAAATAAAAATCGGTTTCAGAATGCTATGTACAAGAACTGACACTGATTTCATCGCAGTGAAACAAAGAATTTCTAAGGAGAGGACTAAAGGAAAACAATGACCTGGCCACCTAGGGCCGCTTGTGAAATGCAGAATCCATATGTATTCATTTAGCCCAAAAATGGTTGTCGACTCTTTGCTATGTATAGAAATGATCTGGAAAACAAATCCAGATCATGGACTACCAGGGGAGATGAGAGACACACAATAATTATTAATACATGATTTAAAAATGATAAATTCTGTGTGAGATCCATAAAAAGCTTCGGTAGGATTTTAGAGGAGGACTATTACTTCTGTTTTGGGGGAAATGGAGGAAGGATCAAGAAAATTGTCATGAATGGCAGGCATTTCAATAGAGCCCTTAAGGAATGATTCAGATGCATCCAACTCAAAATAGAGAAGTGTCATTCCACACAGAAAGAATGGCATGAACAAAAATTTTGCTGTGTGGAATTACAGGAACACCTTGGGAAAGCGGAGCAATCTTGTTTGCAAAGTAGGTTGGCGTTACACTTATTTGTATTAAGCTCAGATGCAAAGGTGAGTTAATATCTCTCACAGTTGCTGCACACTGCCACGCTATCATTGTGTGCTCTCTCTCCTTATTTAATCTCTTCTGCCCCTCACTGCTCCCTACTCTCATTTCTCGCTCTACCACACAGATAACTATTGGGTTGTTGGAACAGTCATGACGCATTTTTGCAATGAAAAACATAGAAAAAATATGTCATAACTTTTCCGACAACCCAATATTTAATGCATCTGATATGTTTCTTTACTTATATGTGTTCCTTTAAATGTGTGTTTCTGTTTTTTTGTATTTTGATATTCAATTTATTTAACTAGTATAATGCTGTATATTTTACTGTGGTTCTTCCATTTAAAAAACTTAGTATCTTTATTCAAATGTAAAATTTAGATTGATTGCCCTGTTTACTTACAGTCCACTTACACTGACTCGCACTGCTGCAGTAGTCTAAGTGTGCTTCCATCATGTTTTTCTTACACATTTGCCCTCAAAATAAACCCAGACAGCTGCAAGCAGTGTTACTATGAACAGCCCCTTCACTGTCCCCTTGTGGACCTGTGTGAGAATCTCCCTGGTAGATAGACCGAAAGAGTGACTGATGGGTTGAAATGCATATGTAAACTTTGACTATGTAATACCAGATTGTTTTCAGAATGGCTGCATTAGACCACACTTCTACTGACAATGTACGATTCTGCCAATCTGGTGTATGTAAATGATACATCATTGCTTAATTTTAGTTTCTCTAAGTATCAATGAATTTGAGTATCTGTTCTATGCTAATTTGCCATTTAGAGTTTCTCTTCTTTAAACTGCCTGTTGATTTATTTTTATCATTTTTGTCTTGAGGTTCCTGTGTTTCTCTTGTTGAATTTAGGAATATAAATATGAATGATGTTAAATAGTGGTAGAGATGGGACATTCTCATCTTGTTTCCCATTGCAAAATGTGTCAAAATTCCCTCATAAACTATAATACGATAATATTTTCAGTGAGTTTTTCTTATATCACATCCAGTACAAGTTCTTTTCTGTTCCAGGCCATAGAATGTATATGAGGACTGACAATTAAATTCCCGAACTTGTTGCAACGATGTTGCTAACCATTTTTGATATCAGAGGGATTATTCATTATGAATTTGTACCAACTGGACAAACAGTTAACCAAGTTTGCTATTAGGAAGTGCTGAAAAGGCTGCATGAGAAAGTAGACAACCTGAACTTTTCGCCAATAATTCATGGCTCTTGCATCGCGACAATGCACCAGCTCACATGGCACTGTCTGTGAGGGAATTTTTAGCCAGTAAACAAATAACTGTATT
>NW_017731509.1:641650-708718 GCF_001890085.2 Hipposideros armiger | reverse complement strand
CCCCGCCCCCAGCCCCCCGCCTAATTCTTAAATGCAAAATGTTCACCTTGCAAACTAGAGCCCAGGTGAGGACTGTGAAGGACTGTCACAGTCAGGTGTCCTGCATCCTACTAAAGTCAGCAGTTTAGGTCATTTACACTATGTTCCCTGTGGTGACATGACCCGTAAAGTGCAAATTGACCTAAGAAATTATTCTGTGTTCCTGCTGGAGGCAGGCTTAGTTCATCACCTCCGAATTGTCCCAAGGATTGTTTAGACTGTAGCTAGCAGGTGGCAACATGCATCGTGGAAACTTAAGGCAAGGGGTTGTAGCAGCTTTGAATGGTCCGAGAAAGCAAGGCAAACTCCTTAGCATTTCTGATTTAAGGACATGAAACATGCTTGACCTTACAGCAGGAAATATGCTAGAACAGAAGGAGTGCAAGTATCAAGTCAGGTATCCTGGGTGTGCATCCATTCTCCACTTGCCAAGAACTGTGTGATGTTTTAAAACTCATATGATCCCTCTGAACTTAATGTATAAATGGGATAAAACCTCGTCTTCACAAACCTGTAGTGAGGAATAAGTGCCACAATGTAGGCATAGAACTGCAACTTGAACATAATATATTTTTAAATGTAGTTTCCATCCCTCCTCTTTGATTTAATTTTTTTTAACAGGGAAAGAGTTAGGTTGCCACTTAAATGTTAGAAGAGATGTTCAAATCTGATATCAGCTTTAAATATTTATACTTTGATTCTCAAAGAACAGATGCAGAATTATATGATTTAGTTTGCCTTTTAGTCAGCCCTTCCAGTTGTGAAGAAGTAGCCATTGTGATGCTTGGTTTCTCATCGAACTTTCTTGGTGACAACCATACTAAAATTTTTATACAGGTGAGTTTGACAGCTACATGCTAGAACAATTCTCTTTTGGTCTCTTTCCACAATGCGAGCACCCTCCTTTTCTCATCCTCTTCCTACCTGGGGAAGAAAGTAACCTTACATTATCCTCTATAGGAAAGTATTCAAGACTTTAGGTAATAGATCCACCCACAATATTTGCATTTGACTAGAGATTACAATTTTGGCATGAAACAGCAGTGTTCTAATGGTGAAATCTCAGACAATGTCACAAATTTATGCTGTGACTACCTGGGAATCTTGATATTCCTGTAATATCACCACCCATCTTTACTCCATTACCATGTTGTCAAGTATGCTCATGTGGGGAGAAAGGCAGAATTAAGAAAGACAATTGGAACTACAGACTACTCCAATGCCTGGTGGTAATCTTTGTGTTTTTTTTTGTTTTTGTTTTTAGTATTTTTTTTAGAAGATGTCCTTGGTATCTTGGTCTCTAGCACACTATTAAAGAGTAAAAATAGGCTTTATCTCCCATGATGTGTGGGGTAGGTTAGTTATAATTCTATAACATAAGAGGGCATCTGAAAGAAGGGTCTTCCTTAGTGTTCCATCAACAGCATGTGAAGCCTATTGAGGTTTCTGAACTCCTCCCATTCACTTCTAAAGTCACCCTGAAATAGAACTGAGCCTCCCAACTCTGTCTTTTAATTGGATAATGGTGCAGGGGGGTGAGCAGCTAAGAGTTATCTGTTCCTGTTGATATTGGATGATACCTGAAGAACTGAGCAGTGACTCCATTATCAATATCTGCAGGGAAGCCACCGACAGGGTCAAGTAAGAGACAGCTGTCTCTCTGTGGAGGTCACTCCTTGCTGCTGAAATGGGTGTTAAATTGTTCTACACAGATTTCAGGTGTACAGGAAAAGGCTGTATTCTATTTTTATTATCTTAAATTATAACCCTTTTCTGAGCCCCCGTTTCATAGACTGGTTGAAACTAAACCTTTACCATTTTGAAGACGGTTTCTTCCGAGAGTCCTATGAAGATCTCAGGGTCTCAGGGGGGCACAAAGCATTTGAGTATGTCATTGACCAAACCTGGATGAATTTTAAGTTCAGAGGCTTTACAAGAAACACAAATCCAATCCAAATTATCTTCACCAAAAATGGGAAATGTTTTTCCTATTATTGAAAAGCCCAGGGGAGGAATCCTCGTCTAAGGACACAGCTAGATAAAGGTGCTCAAATAATGTTATGATTCTTCCTGTCATATATGTCTTCATCTGGGCTAGTTTCATTATCAGCAGTCTCTTGCCCCATGGTGAAGTGTTGGCTGCCCACCACCCCAGGGACCCGTCCTCACATGCTGGTTATCCTAGTCAATATAAAAGAGCTCTTTACCTCTTTCAAACAATATATCCTTCATTGGCTCTCACTGTACTGTTCGGATTAAGTGGTGCTGATAGATCATTCTCCATGACAGGGACTGAGGGAGGTGGAAGGGGATGGGCAGGGGTGAGAAGCCCCAATGGAAAGTCAAGAATGTTATCAAAAGAATAGGGAGTAGATGTTGGACATGCAAAAACAACCCGTGTGTCTCTGGGCACAGAAAATGGGAATCTTTCCAAAGCTGGAAGCCCAGTCTTTACAGTTCAGTCTCCCTGGCCATACCATTTCAACTGTCTGTATCAGTTCTAGCTTTGTCCGTTTTGTAGGGTACTGAGAATGAGGGGGCGTAGGCTTCCATTACCCATGGGACTCATCTTCCTCCATCCCTTTATCAGTGTGGCTGCAAAGATCTTTCTCGCTCCTGCTGCCACCTCTGCAATCAAAAGCACTGGGCTTCTCCCCCGACAGATGCTTTAGTTTTATTTTGTGAAACTTCAGTTTTCACAAAAGAGTGTGACCTGCAAGAAACTTTGTTTCTCAGGCCTGAAATAAAGAAAAAGCCAGGCTATTCTTGGAAGGAATGAAGGGGGAACTACACGGAAGCGACTGCGGATGACATCTCAAAACATTTTCCCACTATGTTTGTTTTATATTCATATAGAGGATGCCAAAAAATGTATACACATTTTAAGAAAGGAAAAAAAAACTGTATTAAAATTGTAATACTCAGTATATACCAATAACAAAAGATGAATACAAGTCATGTGTATACAGTTTTGTGGCACCCCTGGTATTTTCTTTTGTTTGATCTACAGTAGGTCACGCACTCAGAATGAACTGGCTGATTTGACTTAATTCTTGTTGTTTTTCAATTAGTTTCTTTCATATATAATTTAGGGGACAGAATAGTATAATTCAAAGGCTTTACCAGGAACGTTTGAGTATGTGGCCCATATTAGAGCAATTAAAGGAAGGTCGGATTTTTTTACTTACTTTGTCTAGTTCTGCTTCACAGACCCCTAGAAATTCTGACTTGGGTTTACCTAATCCTAGCTCTCATGTTACAGGCACATTTAAGACCAAAGATACTATGACTTATTCAAGAAGCTAAAAGGCTCATAAGTACCCTTTCCTGAGGGCTTGCTGTGATGCCAGGTACTTATAGAATGATACTTTTTACTACCGAATCATCATCACAGTAGCCCACGTAAGACCGAAATAATAATTATGAAGATTAGAAAGCTTAGGCACTCAACATATAGCTGGAATATCCCACAGCTGGGATTAAAATTTTATCTTTTTAATCCAAAGTTCATTATCTGCAGCTCCGCATTACTGCTAGGACCTGTACCTGAGTTTTCCTGAATCACAGCCGGAAGACTTTCCTCCATGGCCCAGAGATGATGAGTCTCTGTCAATATTTTTCAAATTTTGCTTCTGGGAGGTTTCAGAAGAGTCACCTTCCTACTACTTGGGGTGGGATACGAGGCAGACAGCCTACTCTAAGTCCTCCATTCCCACTTGGTTCAGAAGTGCTCTGCGTTTCAATCTCTTAGACAAGGACATGGTAAGCCAGCTTGCATTTGAAGAAGGTCTTTGCAGTAAAAATATGTGAAGTCCCCGAACCTCACAATCTCTAAGGGCACTTTCAGTATGGCTTCAGATGGCTCCTTGGTTCTACCCAAAGACCCCCTAAGCCTAGGAAGCTCTTCTTTAATCACATAGACTACCATGCTGCCCCAGGCCCAACTTGTTCATGGCTTCCATCCTCTTAGCTATGTCATTACACATTTTAGTGGTCACTTGTTTAGCATCCCAACAAGGATTAATTAAAGGGAAGGTCTCAACCTCATTTTGTAAAGAATATAGGCATGCCTTGACTTTGGTTAGTCTTTTTTATTATTTTGTTTTTACTATTGTTAAAAGAAACAGGATCCTAATTTTTTGTGTGTGTTCTATGTATTGTTTCAGACCTGTCATTGTATTGTGTGCTAAGAGACCATGAAGGCCTGTGGCCTGAGGTAATTGAGGTCAGTGGAAATATTTCCAGTGGTGATAATACAAGAAATTCGATTCTGGGCCATAAGAAAGTTGGCCCAAACAAACTGTTTTTCTTCATATACTATTTCCTTCCTCAGGATTTTCATTAGCTCCTCTGCAGCATCAATTATCACCTCCTAAGCAGATGACTCACCAGTCTATATTCCTCAACCTAATCCTTTCCAAACTCCAGATCCACACGCTGCTTTGAAATTGATTTCTCAGTCTGTTGAAAGACCCTTGACCTGGTCAAAAAATGAACACAAGATCTTTTCTTGCCCTCAATT
Organism: Hipposideros armiger; assembly: GCF_001890085.2. Taxonomy (NCBI): domain Eukaryota; kingdom Metazoa; phylum Chordata; class Mammalia; order Chiroptera; family Hipposideridae; genus Hipposideros; species Hipposideros armiger. Next base: position 704,157 of record NW_017731509.1, on the reverse strand, counting down.
AATTCCTTCTGCTTAAAATTCCCATTATTTCCCTTCCCACGAGCTCCCTGCCCCCTTTTTTTTGCAACTCTGAATGATGAACCTCTAACTACATTAGGTCCTGACACCTAGGAAGATGCTTACTGGGCCAGGATGGACCCTGAACACACGTTGAACCAACTGCAATCTGTCTTCCAGGAATTTCAAAGCAGAATTCAGTGACTGGATGAGTAAGGCCATACTGGCCACTGGGATTTTAAGGTCCTGTGCAGTTAGGAACGGACTTGGTGCACAGAAGACTAAATTCCTAGGGGAGCAGAAATAAGAGCTTTGTAGTGGAAGCCAAACTTCAGCAGGAAAAGAGACAAGCCAAGGAGAGACATATGGAAATAGTAAATTTCTTGTTGAGTACCTAGTTCCTGGCAAGCCCAGTGTCACTTGCTGTCACTGGGTTCAGTGAGAGTTCTCTACATGATTATAATTAATCATACTTTCCCTTCAATTTATTTAAGTGGGGTTTTGTCCCTCACAACCAACTTACTCCCAATTGAGGCATTTCTTTTCCTGAATTTTCTAATAATAATAATTGCCACAAGAAGCAGATTACTGAGCGATTACTTTTGATTACTTTTTCCCAGTGATGGTACTACTTAGTGCTTTACTTTAATTAACTTCTCAATCTCAAAACACCCTGATGCAATACGGATTATACTCTTTGTACAAATGATGGAATGAGGCTTAGAGAAATCCAGCATCTTGCCCAAGTTCATTTAAAACTACGTCTTACTCCAGAATAAGGCAATTAGCCATCTCACGAAAATGTCTCCTTATTTCTGTTAATGCAGCTTTTATCACTCAGGCTTAAAAGTTGAATATTTTAAAAAATTACTCATTTTGCATCATTGACATAAAATCAATTTTTTGAATTCTCTCTTGAATGGAGAGAGTTCTGTCTTTTGCTCAGCTCCCAATACCCCTAGTTTACAGTGGTGCCATGGCAGGCCTCTCTGTTTTCTATAAAGATCTCCATAAAATTTACTCTATGACTTCTTTGCCAGGTCATCATTCCAAAGCCCAGCTCTAATTATATGACTCTATTCCTTAGAATTTTTCAGTGGATTCCCATTACCTGCCAGACTGATAACACACTTTTACTCTGGCAGCTGTCTTACCCAGTATCTTCCCCAAATTAATTTTTCTACCTCATGTCTCATTCCTCTCATGCATTTACCTTACCCTCCTACTAAACAAAGCTACTCATTATTTCTCCAAATAACCATTGAACATTGCTGCTCCGGTGCTTTTGGTTCTACAGTTTCCTCTACCAAAAAGACCTTTCCTCTTCCTTTCTAGTTGAGATCCTATTAACTTTCTATGGTCCATCTCAAATACCCTCTCTTATAAAGTATTTCCTGATTCTTCAAGTTGTATGTCATCTCTCTCTCTCCTTGAACACTTACAATGTGTTTGTTATGTGCTTCTAATAGAACTTCCCTTCCTTTTCTTCTAATACAAGCAGTTGTTAACTTCACATACAGGGGTGGGAAGTCCTTGGCATGTATATGATGGCACCATGAGTTCACTAAAGCTTTCTTTCCTCAGATCCCAGTGAATGCCTCAGAATCCCTCTTAACGTAACACTCAAGGAAGACCCTACCAACTGACTGGAGTCATCATGCAAAATGAAACTTCACTGGTATTCAAATATAGTAACTCCTGCTACTCTTCATCCATGGCACTTGACATTGAACTCAGCACAGCTGTAGAGAGAGTTCCAGAGCCTTTGCTAAGGACTGCCTATTCCTTTATTCTCCAGTTTCTTAGGTCAGGGCACAGTATTAGGCGAAAAAGTAAAGGTGGCCAAATGCTCCAGAGCTTTGAGTCCTTTTGCTATAGTTTTTCCAGTAGCTCTACTTTACAGAGATATACTTTATGGAGAGGCCATGTATAATGCACACCTGCGTTTTTGGCCCAAACTTTCAGGGAAAAAAACCTTTCATTTTAATTTCTTAACTCAAATTTTTATTTGTTTACATTTAGGTACCTGTTTTCTGTATTCAAAAGGGATTTTAGCATTTTTTTAAACATGTTATGTTACAAGAAATTTTATGTAACAAATAATTAGAGAAAACACAAGAACAGATACAAGGTACAAGAAATTTTATGTACCAGTGACAAATTTACGATATTTACGCATCATAGAAGGCCAAGAGCTCTTCTTCGTTTTAAGTTCGTCAAAAATTCAACAAAACTGATTGTTGTATTCCAGGGTATTATTTCACATACGGATATCGTTTTTGATTTCCAGAGTTGCACTTTTAACTCATAAGCATAAATAAAAGAATTAAAAACATTGATATAGATACAGAATTAGTACTACCCATGTATAATGAGCATCCTTATTTTTCCCTCACAAATTTGGGCAAAAAAGTGCACATTATATACGCCAAAATACAGTAGATGTTGGATCATTAAAAAAGGCAACTAGTCTGTTTAAAAACCTGAAAATCAAAGCACATGTTTTAATGTGAGCATTGATTTCCAATCGGCAGATTATAAGGCTTTTACTTTGACCTGACGTTTATTCCCAATACAACAGGTCAACTTTTATCTAAGGTGAGCAGATGCTGGCTTGCATGACATCTGTAACCTTCTTTCAGGCCATAACTTGACATTCGAAGGAACATTTTGTAAGTCATTCTCTCACATACACGCACATACACACATGACACTGAGCACACAAAGAATGAAAGAATGTGCAAGAAAGAATGAAATTCAGGAAAAGACAACTTCATTGATAATGGGTTTTGAATCTTTAAGTTTAGGCCATAAAATCATTTCATTAAGAAATATTTATGTTGAAAGCAATTTAAGTAATTATATAAGGTGATTTCTTTTTTTTTAAGGAAGAACTTGCTTTATTACAGCTCTTAACTACTTTCTATATTGCAATGTTTTCTCCCTTTGTTTATGTGAGACTTTTTTTTTTCTTCTGGTGCAATGGAAATGTCAGTTGCTTTTCCTTTTTTCATTGTCCCATCATGTAGATATAAGAAAAAAATCTGTTTGAGAGAGCAAGATGATTAATGTCTACGGTACAGCAAGCATTCACTGCTTATGTCATTTCATTTCCATTCTATAGTAAAGTGAGAAACCTTTAGCTATTTTGGAAAGTGCATTGCCAACTGGGGGAATAACGTTCTGAGTAAATTTCAGGTTCTATCAGGTTCTGCTTTAAAACAGTGAGTCGGTTAGGAAGAGGAGAAGAGAGATTTCTTTTTTCTCCCTTCTTTTTTTTTTAATTCTTTTTTACATTTCCTGGTCTGGGCTCCATTCCAGCACTATATTCACATGATTTAATAATTTATCACCTAACATAAATCAGATATGAGTCACAGTTAAGTGTGATTTGTTATATGTGTGGATTTCTGTTTATGGTATCTTTATTGAGGTTTTTAGCAATAAGATATAATATGTAATCTCTACCTATTTAAAAGCTTCATGCTGTTTGATCACAAAAATGATTTGTGTCTTCCTTATCTCAGTGGAGAGAATATTTGATACAAGCTTGCCTACCACGAAGTCCCGGTGGTGTCGTGTGCCTGGCGAGCTCCCCACACTTCACTGGAGCGTACGGCGTGTGCCGTTTCTGTGGGATTAGAGATGCTATGGCGGGTGGCTTATCAACAGCAATTTAGTTGTGGAGGGAGTAGCTTACTACAATGCAAACCCAGAGTTTCTCCTCCTCCACAACCTCCCCCCACCCCAACAGATGGCATATGTCAGGATACCTTCTGAAGAGATTATAGCCTGACCAGTTTTTTTCTCTTAATATACTAGATGAGATAGAGAGAGCACCCATTTGGGAGTCAAATTACCCAAGTTCAAATACTGGTTCCCTCACGAATTAGCATCATAAATTCAAGGGAGGCATAGAACTTTTTGCTCCTCATTTTGCTCATCTGGAAATGAAGAAAATAACATCTAATTTACAACGTTGAGAGACTTTCAAGTGATACTTGTAAAGTTTCATAGCATAATGTGTGTCATAGAGTAGGAATTCAGGAAAAACAAATGTTGGTATCCTGCTATATATGAGGTTAGGGAGGGAGGGGGAGATAGATAGATAGATAGATAGATAGATAGATAGATAGAGATAGATAGATAGATATAGATAGATAGATGATAGAGAGATGATAGATAAATGATAGATGATAGATAGATAACGAGGGTGCAAAGACACTTTGTGATTTCATTGAGGTTTTGTAAACCTACTTGTGGGCTTCACTTTGTTGTACAGTTCTCAGGAACTCCTTTATTGAAACCACAACCTTGAGGAGTGTTTTTTTCATGCAGTGGTGTTCAGGTTCACACCTGTACATCAGTATGTGCCTACCAATAACAATAAATAGCAATGAACCTCAGTCGGGGTTGGGAGAGTAAAAACGCTTAGTAGAGGTTTATGTTAAAAAATTATGTGGGTTCAATAGCAACACTGAAGATAGAGTGTGGTGAGGGAGGCACTCAATTGAGATACAAAATTTAAGAGATTTCTGAAAAACTCAGTAATCAAGGAAAGTAATATTCTAATGCAATGGTGTTTTTTTTTAATTCAAAATTCATTTAAAAAGAAATCTACCATGAACAAAATACCATGAACAAAAAAAATAAGGTTTTAATAAAGGATCTTGTGGAGGTGGGATTTGGGTGAAGTGAGATGGGTCAGAAAAGGCTGGTATGAAATCCAATGATAGTATAAAGCACACCAGTGGGTACCTTGTTGGCATTGTAAGTGTTTGTTGGGAGATTTTGGAGAAGCAGTTTGACGGACCTTACTCAATTAGTGGCTATCAATATAATGTGAGGCTTTTATTGATGATCGGTTTCATCCCATTGTTTTTTCAATAATGAGAATGTGTGGCCTCCTGAATTTTGTCTGAGGAACCTTAACCAGAGGCCATAGTGGGAGAGGGAAACTCAATGATGATCAATTTTCAAGACCAATGTTGGCAAATTTGCAATACAGTTTCAAATGTTTAGGCATTTTCACATTCAAGGAAAATATTACTTTATATTTTCAAAACGATTTGATTGATGGAAAACATACTAGAATACTGTCTTCTCTATCTATTTTTTGTAAATTTATAGCTGTCAAAAATTCTGTTCAGAAGAAAGAATTTTTCCCTTTTGAACCCAGTCTAGGTCTGAGAAACTTGGTAATTTTGTTTGGATTGCGTTCAGTTAATTTTTAGATGAATGGACATTAATGTTTTTGTTGTTAAATACTAGCAGTATAATTTCTCAGTACCTGCTGTGTACCAGGCACTGAACCAAATATTTATCATCTTTATCTGCTTTAATGCTCAGATTACCTGCATGACATGGGTAATTTACAGGTAAAGAAACTGAAGTCCAGAAAAGTGGAGTGAGTTCAAGATCTACCAGTCAATTAGTGAAGGGGGTAGGATTTGAGCCTAGGTCCTTCTAATTCTGATATTCGTGCTTAGTACCATAAGGCAAGGGTTGAATCTTGAGCATCTATACTTTTCATGTGAAGGGAAATGAAGTATCGAGAAGAAAAATTATATCAAACTCAGAAATGTTTACCTCCTTTGAAAAGCTTCCAGAGATAGAAAAACTTTCTAAAACACAGTGGACGGACTCTGATCCCCTCCAGTATGTCTCCTGATGACAGGAACTGAGGGCGGGGTGACATGGTGGGAGTAAGGCCAGGTAGGGCCAAACCAGAGGCCTGAGTGAAAGCTGTTCGCGTCTGGTTCTGCTTCAGGGCATCCCCTGAGCCTCACCTGTCCTACCTGCATGCGCCTGGCCCTTGCTTCTGCATCACTTTGCAACCTTTAGCCAACCAGCAGGTATCACAGGCTGTTGGAAATAAAGCCCTACTTCTGCAGACATCTCAGGCAGTGCTCCTGGCCTGATTGTGGTACATTATGTTTTGTCTCCAGTATTTATGGAATGTAGCATTCTGGGTAATCTAGTACTTCAGCTAATAAAAATAAGAAATGTGCAGTAACAAAACACATAAGATACTTTATTAAATCCAATAAAACTCCGATTGCCAATTCAGAGGGCACCTCAGACCCTTGCAGAGGCTCCTTGTCACTGTAATAAGGATCAGTATCACTCTGTGACAGCTGTTCAGGACTGCTGAGTCATCTGGAATTCTCAGAGATGGGATGCGAGATATACCATAAGCCAGGATGTCAAATCTGGATAAACCACCTATTATAGTGGTTTGGAAACTATATTTTGTAAAGACGACACTCAGGAGTTGCTGGGGGTGGGGATGGATGTAGTAAACAGTCTCTTGCCAGCTATCTCAAGGTCAGTCAGAGAAGCTTCACTTTTATGGTTGTACATATTAGGTTAGATTTGAAGAAAAAGTTGGACTGCTTCGAAAGATGAGCTTAGATAAATCTTTAATCAAATCCTATTTCCTCATCTTACTTTTATGAAAGCTGAGCCCCAGGGAAGTTAGGTGTCTCGCCTGCGTCCTCGCACTGGGTTAGTAACGAGACTAAAATGGGAACCTGGCTCTGCTGACATCTAACTTCAGGGTCTCTCCCTGTTTCAGCTTGCATTTGTCTGCATACCTGTTCCATAGCATCGCAGCTGCCTTGTCACTCATCCTCCTCACATCTTAGTTGTTTGTCATCTGTGGGGAATAGCAAAGCAATTGCTCTGATGTAGAAAAATATTTTTCAAGGCTATGTCAAGACATCAGCATTTATTTCCTCCCAGGACCTGTCACAATTTGAATCAGTCCCTCCAGAGGTAAAATGAAGGACATATTTCATCAGCTGTCAGGAGGTAGGGGGCCTCAGTGGGGGCATGTAAACCACATTTTGGTTTATATTTCTCCTATAGAAGCAATAATAGTATGATCAAGGCTTGTGTTGCACATGATGGTAGTAAAATCTTTACAACCCTCTATTTAATAACAGGCTGGTCTTTCTGAAGCCTTACAACACAAACGTACCCAGATTTAGAGATTAGGAGGAAAGAAAGTCATGAATTTGAGCAACTGTGATTGTCGTCCAAAGAGACTAATTAATGTGTTTAATGAGCTTGAAGCAGGTAGAAGATGCAAGAGAATTCTGTACCACTGGTCTGATAAAGGGACTCTGGAAACCAAATTAATTTGAATATTTTTATGAAGGAAGGGTGGAGGAGAGGGTGGGGGGTCAAGGAGGAAAAAACTGGTAGGAATAGAGTATGCAGGATATTTGTGGGGGTTTTTAAACCTTTTTGATACACACACACACAAACACACACACACAGACTCACACTCACACACACACACACACACACACACACACACACACATTCCCCACTTTAGGAAGCTGATAGAAGCTAGGAATAATCTCCTCCAGAAATATTTGCATATGTACCCTGAACTTGTTTGAGAAAGAAAGAAAGATTTTAGTGACCGGTTAAAGCCTATCCATTGGCTCATAGGCATCCATGGATCACAGCCTAGGAATCTCTGATATAACAAAAGACAAACCCAGGTGTGACTTGGTTTCTGTATGCCCGATAAACTCTTCTCTTCTCTCATGCTAGTTTCGTTTTAGTGAGAAATCTCCAGACATTTTATAAATATACTACTCTTATCTTTCTATGATTTATCATTTTTCACTGCATCCTTTGGATTTTAAAGGGCATTTTATAGAGTGGAAATGGGGCTATTTGAAAATGGGACTTCGGTTACCAAATCTCTTAATATGGTTACTCTCGGTAAAGGGACTCCACAGATAATTCTGGAGTAGTTTCAGCCCATGTCAATGCAGAGCTTCACCCTCCCCTCCTGAGCTTGCAACCTGACAATCACGTTTACTAGGGCAATTTCCATCTCCTCCTCCTCCTTGTTCAACCTCAGAGTGAGGCATTAAAGAATAAAGAAGGATAGCAGCAGGAGATGTCGAAAACCAGGGGGCCAAGATAATCTCTAATGTACCTCCTAAATTACTCAGTTAGCCATGCCAAGTAAATGCTATTCCCTCCTTCAGGGCTGTTAGAACTCTGAAACTAGAGGGAGTTGGAGCTTTGACTGAGGAAGCTGCACTTGTTTGAGAAATTCTTTTGTCCCTGAAAGCGCAAATGAGCATCATTTCCTCCACCTTCCCTTGCCCTTGCTCTCAGCAATTTTTGGAAGGGAAGGCCAAAGCCATCAGAGAAAGATGGGTAAAGGTGCCTCAGCTTGCCAGCCTAGTTCAGAGGGGCACAGTCAGCGGCTGCTTTGAAGCCAGTCGCCTGGAGTGAAACAAGTGATTTAGGCAGGGTGGGGTAAGTGCCTCTTTCCCAGGTTAAAAAAGGATTCATTTCTCAACATTTGGTTAATAACATCAGACCATCTTGGGCTTTTGTTTTGTTTTGTTTTGTTTTTAGCAGTTTGATTGACAAGTTTTTCTCCGTGTTGAATCTAGGTACATCCAAGTCAAAAATGTAATGATGATACTAGGTTTATTGATCTCTATTTCTTGTGTTTGTTTTGCTTATTTCTTTCCCTTTATCCTTTTCCTCATCTTTTTAATATTTTACAGGAATGGTTTGGGGTAGCAACTGTGTCACTATGGTGTCCCTCCTTTTGACAACAACCAAGCACCCAAGCTGGGGCTTTTATTCCCTTACTTTGCAAGAAGATTGCTTAATATTTGCTTTCCACTTGCCTTACTAAAAAGGGTTAAGTAAAAGGAGAGGGGTTGGAGGAGAGGGGTTTCTGTTCTCTGGCACAAACACTTGAAACAAAGTAGAAGCCATGTGTTTGGAACTCTGAGATCCACGGCAGGTGGCATTTTAGTTGTCACTAATTAGGTTGCATTCACCATGGACTGGTGTTTCCACAGTCCTTAAAATTCATCATGTTCTCTATCCTCAGGAGGGGTGGGAAGGATGGAGGGAATCCTTTTGGGAAACCAATTTCTGATGCTGTTTTCCTGCAAAGAAATGATGCCTCTTGTAATAATTGATCTATGCAATGTTTTGGTCTCCTGAAGCCCCTGCTGCTACCACACTCCAGGAAGCAAATATCTTTCCTCAGAGAGAAAATAAAACTCTATGCAAGGTACCTCCAAGTGCATGCTGATTCTCCACTGAGGATGAAGATTATTGTCTGTTTTTCTACCCACCCCTTGATTGTAGTTGATCTACTTCTTTTAGGGTTGGGAGTAAGTTGAGAAAAACCAACTTTAAAAATGGATACTCACAGCAGGGAGACGTGCTAAAATGAGTATTTTGTATAGGATGATTTAGTGCTTCTAACCTTAGGATGAGGTTGCCTCCCTAGTAATTAGTGAGGTGGCTGGTTTCATAAATGGCGGCCTCTGTGGGCATTCCTGTCCCCTTCAAAAGTCATTCAGCCTTTGTGCCTATACTTCTTGCATTAATTAGTCATTTGCAAAGGAAAATGAAGAGGAAAAAAAAAACAGAGATGAAATTGATCTTTGACTGTAAATATCTTTTTCAAATTTCACGTTATAAGGCCAGAATTCTTTGAAGAAATTTGAGGTAACAGAATGATAAATGGATTTTCTACTCATACCTTCCCCACTTTCCCTTTAAATTGGAAGATGTTATGTGGTGAATTTTATATATGGGATCGCCCACCACTGGTCAAACACAAAACCATATAATGGGAACTGGACCTTCAATCATACACCTAACCAGTGGGCTGGTAACAAGTGATCCTAACAGAGAATGGCCCTAGAGACAACTTGATTGATCTTCACTTGCTGGGACACATATGGACTAAATTCTAGACCCTTCATTTTCCTTCAATATTTATGTTTAGTTGAGTCAGGACAACAGGTATGTAAAGTTCATTTTAGTTAATTTATAGTGTGTCTCATATTTCATGTTGATGATTTATTTAACCCATCTAACCCCCACAAAAATTATGAGTTGATTCCATTTTATGGATGAGGAAAATAAGGCAGTAAGAAGTTATATAATTTGCCCAAGGTCCATAGTTGGTAAGTGGCAGAGTGGGGACACAGTGCAGACAGCATGGCTCCAAAGTCATGCACCTGAACAGTATGATACATTGCCTCTTACTATGGAATGAGTTAATACATGTAAAAGACCTAGAACAGAACCCAGAATGTAGGATGTGTTATATGAGTATTTGCCGTTTCTGCAGCTTCCTGTTCTTCTCCTCCTTCCTCTCCTCCTCCTCTCCAACCCCTCCCCCACCATTTTCCTTTTCCCCTTCTTCCTGTTTCTTTTCTTCCTCCTCCTCCTTCTGCTCCTTCACTTTATAATAATTATTGCTATTTTTATTTCAACAATGTGGTATACCAGATGCCAGTGTCCATTGATAAGTTGCTGCATGTAGTACCTTCTTGGTGACATTTACTCAGAAATTACTAAGAGGTTCCCATTAATTATTCAAAACTGCATGCATTTCTCATGTATTTGGTGACTTGTACATCAGAGATGTTCATGATTTTTAAAAAAAGTCAGAATCCTTGCGTAAGGAGCTTCTAAAACCAAAAGAAGATAATTTACGGATCTCCCAAACAAGACTCTACGGGTTATTTTCCTTTGTACTAATAAATCATCTAAAATGTACCTGTTAGAGTTGTTACGAATCAGACTGGTTGTATCACATGATGTTCCCATGTTCAGCATTTTAAACTGGAACAAAGGGGTTGATGGATTGGGAAAGCCTGACTGGTTATCTCCAGGATTAGATGATTATCAAGGGCAATGTCTTTCTCGTCACCCCCCTTATCTGACCCTGTGCTACCTCTCCCTGACTTCTTACCAGACTCAGGCTCGATTCCTAAATGCCCCCTCCACTCCCTATTTGTCCCACCTCACATCCAATTCCCATGTTATTTTCTCTGAAACAACAAAACATGCCTGTCCCCTCTAAATCCCACTCAGTTGAACTAGATGTGCTCCTAGGAGTTTTCTTCTTTCTAATCACTGCTCATTTCGTGGTCTACTATCTCTCTAACACGGTGCGATTTCTTTACATACCTTGGCTCAGTCAAGCCTCACAAGAGTTTTATGAGCCAATCATTATTATTTTCACACCCATGAGGAACTAATGTCTTCCTTATTTCTATTGGTTGGTCTTTCATGTATTCCACAGACATTTATTGAGCACCTACTTAGGTTAGACTCTAGCTAGGATGTGTGTGCACTAAAAATATGACAGTGGACAACATAGCCAGTGTCTCTGCTCCTGGGGAAGGTGGTGAAGGACATGATGCCATCATGCAAAGAAATATGTTGTGGACACTTTGGTAAGCAAAGTGGATGGAAACTATAGGGAGCTGTGGAAAAATGATGTTTGCAAGTTAGGTAGCCAGTTTGAGATCCTAGCAGCTAATTGCATGATTTTGGATGTGTTATCTACTAAATTTGAGCAACTGTTTCACTATGGTCTTTACAACAATTGAGGAACTGACAGAAACGAATAAATCAGAATAGAATGTGTTGGTGTGAATGGGATTAGGGAGGCAGAATATTATTAATTCAACTGCACACATGTGTTGAACACATATTCACACAGCGCTAATTGCTTGTGACACATAGATGAAGAAAACCCAGTCCCTACCCCTACCTGTTAGTCTAACAGGGGAAAATAAATATGTAACCAGCTAGCTCTCTTTTATTACTTTATAAAAGAGAGGCATTTTGATATGTGTTTCTGTACTTGATTCAGACTTAATGATTGAAGTTTGCCTCATACTAAGGCCATCTTTCCATGATAAATGTGAACAGTATATAGTTCACAAAAACCGTAAAATCTTTTGAGACATTTTAGAGGAAATAAAATAAATTTGATTCTCCTAGCCTATGTGCTCTATAAAGGCATGTGCTATGTGTTTTATTTATGCATAGTAGGTGTTCCGTGGCTTTTAAATAAATGATGTTTACAGAAATAAATTAATGAATAAAGAGGTACTAGAATTTATGTCTTCTCTGGCAGTACCATGCAATTTAGCTCAATTCAATTCAGTCCAATAAATATTGATTTGCAGCATGTACTGAGTTTAATACCATAGATACAAAGATGAATAAGAAACCATCAGTTTCTTTCAAGGAGTTTAGTCTGGGAGAGGGGGCACCAGTTGTAAGCTGGTCCCTTTGAGACTATGTTTGTTATGTCCTATAGCTGAGATCAGAGACCCAAATCTCTTTGCCTTATTTAAGAAAGAAAAAGTATTTGGTTCAGGATAAGGGGTCCTTTAAGCCAGAAAATCAATGATGACCCAGGACTGTGAAGTGAAAAAGACTGTTGTTTTCCCTGAAGTGGGTTACATTATTTGTTCAAAATTTTTGCCTTCTCCTCCTGGGCTTTCTTTCCAGGTTGTTAAACTATTCCTTATTAGGTTCTCTCCATGGAAGAAGTAAATTTACCATACTGATGACATCACTTGGCCATTTGACTTGCCAATAGAATATAAGTGGAAAGAACTGTTGTCCCCTCTGATCAGAAGCTTTGAAAACCAGTGCATGGTTCAGCTATCTTTTTTTCACTCTGCGACGAGGAAGGCATGTCCAGCAGATAGGTTGTTCATTCTGTCTGGATTCCAGAGTGAAGAGGATTAAAGTGGAGCTGCAGCCAACCTGTACAAATATGTCAAGTAAATGAGAATTAAGCCATTATTGTTGTAGAAACAGAGATAACTATTAGGGTTGTTTACTACTGCACATGCCTAGCCTAAGATAACTGCTCTATTTCCCATGAGCAGAGAGAGACTATCCCCACCCACTCTTCCCCTTAATGAACCCTGATCACATTTGTCTGTTCCAGCAAGTCTGGATGAGTGAATTAACAGGATTGGGGTACAGATGGACACTGTGTTCCATTGGTTACTTTGCACTGTGATATAATACCTTTGACCAAGCCCCTTGGACTTGGACAGCGGGTCATACTACCAAGAAGTATAAAATAGAGGCAGCAAATCCTGATAAAGGTAAAAGCTAGTGAGAGAAAGGGGTTTTTATGAAGACAAATCCCAAAATGTTTTTTCATAATCTTGCACAGGTAATTTTGAGAGTTCTGAAATTGCCACATAAAATCGAAAATTAAAAAAAATCTTATCAGCTACGTTTCCCCATCAGTTGTCTTGGAAACCATCACAAATTTTATATAATGCTGTGGCAATTAAATGTTAACCTGGATATTAGTAGAGAGAAACTGCTATGTTGCAGGTAGAAGAGCCTTTTATGCTTCACAAAAATAGAGTACCAATCAGTCATGAATTCAACTTTTCTCATAAATCTTTGCAGCTGCCATTGTCATCAAAAGCATGTGCTGAAATTCAGCAACCTGGCACTCTTAGTATTCCCTATTGCTCGTCCCAACAAAGAGCAGTTTTCACTGAAACAGTTACCCTGATGCACATATTTATAATATGACCGCAGAATATAACTTTACCCAATCCCTTGGGGGAGAACACCGAGGTTGTTCTTTGATGATGAAAAAGCTGAAATATGTAAGTAAGAGCACCCATAGGGGATAGCAAATATATAGTTCTAGAAGGTGATAAAGAGATTCATCCCTTCAGTCTAGGAAAAATCAGCTTTCATCACATACAGATCCATCACAATTTTTAAAAAATATCTCTTATTCAAATGCTTATATAAAGCTCTTTCTCATTGCCATGACTTTGCACGTGCTGTCCCTAGTAGTCATAATTTCTGGCCACTTCTTGACAATTTGTTGTACTCCTATTTTTCTATCATTTGTTGAGTTAATCATATCTGCCTTGCTGTTTACATATTAGATTAGCCATGTAATTTACAGTATTTAAAGTCAGAATTTTAGGTAGGTGTGTGTGTGTGTGTGTATGTGTGTGTGTGTGTGTGTGTGTGTGTGTGTGTGTGNGAGAGAGAGAGAGAGAGAGAGAGATGCCTAAATAACATAGTGCAGTGAATGAATGATGAATGACTGAATTGCATGTAACTGAAAGTGTATTAAGTTTATCTCAACTTTATAATATTGAACAAGTCTTTGAGTCTCAGTCTTTTCTGTAAAATGAAGGTATGCCTGCAATATTGACCTATCCATTTGATATTAAATTAAGAGAGAGAGGATTCAAGTTAAACATGGTAGATTGAACATATGCATTTATATCTACTCCTTCTCCATTTCCCCAGGAAAGTTACAATAATTATATAAATGCCAGTAAACAGATAAGAAAAAAATAGAAATGCATAAATATGAAAAGGACAGCAGATAGTAGTGGCTGACAATGGGTGACACAAAGCACGTGGACAAATGGAAACTGACCACAGATCAGAGAAAATTGAAACTCAAGTATCTGCATAGTTACTTGCAAAGCAATTTGTAAAGACTTAGGAGTTGACACCACAAGCTGATCTCTGAAGATGATCAAGCATGGGATGAACAGAGGAGGATTGGATGAAAGCTTGTCTGAGGAGTAATGATTTTTAATGTCATCTAAAATATGTTTTTTACTAAGTAATTCATATGAATTTCTTTTTCCCTTTTTTAATGCATTTATTATTTTTTAATTTTTTTAAATTGCAGTTGACATGCAATATTATTTTATATCAGTTTCAGGTATATAGCTTAGTGGTTAGACATCTATATATAATTTAAGAAGTGATCCCTCTGATAAGTCTAGTGCCCACCTGACATCATACAGTTACTATAATATTATTGATGATACTCCCTGTGCTGTACTTTGCATCCCCATGACTATTTTGTAACTACCAATTTGTACTTATTAATCTCTTCATCTTTATCACCCAGCCCCCCAACCTCCTTCCACTTGGCAACCATCAGTTTGTTCTCTGTATCTATGCATCTGTTTCTGAGGAGCAGTTAGACCCCTAGACCCCCTCCCCACCCTTTTGCACACAAAGGCTACATCCTTCTCTGCTGTCAGAAGACTGAAGGTTTACTCTCAGGAGAAATTGTACCAGGAAAGTTTCAGACGCTGGAGCACCAGGCACAAGCACAGCAAAGGGCAAGGTCAGGATGTGTAAGGAAAATCAAAGGAAGTAAACATCAGGTAACCTCCAAAGCTGCAGCTTTCCAAGTTCTCTCTCCCTACTTGGCAGTCTGGCATTTACTTCTCAAGAGGATCATCGGAGGAGTCCTCTCTGAGAACACTAACTACCCAAAAATGAAAGACCCTTATATATGAGAATTTTAATATCTTACAAGAGGATAGCCAGGAAAGCCTAAAAGAGGAAAGACAGAGAAAAAGCAATCACATGAGTAAAAGAAACCCAAAGAGAATGAGAGACAATATGAACAGAGGAAAGTGCCAAGGGAATGTCTGCAACAGTTGCAGAGAGAGGAAAATATATTGCATTTATGAAACAATAACATGATGCTATAAAACAAAACATTCAAAGAATAAAAAAGAAGTTTTGGAAATTAGAAAAGTATGCTGGAAATACAAAAGTTCAATACACTAGTTAGAAAGTCAAGTTGAGGATACCTCAAGAAAAGAAAAGAAAAGAAAAGCCAAAAAAAAGGACAATAAGGGAAAACAGAAAAGAAAATTAGAGGACATGTTCAGAAAGGTTAATTCTGGATAATAGAAGTTCCAGAAAGACAAAGCAGAAAACATTAGATGATCGTTATAAAAGACTTAATGAATAAAATTTTCCAGAATTCAAGGGCATGAGTTGTCACACTGAAGGACTCACTAAATATCTAGGTACAATTTTTAATAATGTCATCATTGTAAAATTTTAAGCAACAGAGGAAAAAGGAGTCTAAATGCTTTCAGAAGAGAAAACAGGTCACATATCAAGGATATAGAATCTGAATGGCATGGACTTCCCACCACTAGTATTGGAAACTAGAAGACAATAGAACGTGTTCAAAATCTTGAGGGAAGTTATAGTCTCCAATTCTATACTCAGTAAATTATGAAAATTGTTATTGACAGACTAATGTCCCCACAAAGATGTCCATATCCTAATTCCCAAACCTATGAATACTATGTTACCTTCCATAGCAATAGGGATTTTGCAGCTGGTCTTAAAGACCTTGAGATGAAGAGATGATCCTGGATTATCATGGTGGGCCTAACATAATCACCACATCCTTATAAGAGAGACTCAGGAGGATCAGAGTCAGAGAAGGAGATTTAAACACAGAAGGAAAGAAAGGTTTGAATAATGTCATTGAGGGAAGGGGTCCTTGAGAGAGGAAATGCAGGCAGCCCGTAGGAAAGGGAGTGGATTCTCCCCTAGAGCCTCACATTTTTTAGATTTCTGATCTCCAGAACTGTAAGATGATAAATTTGTGGTGGTTTAAAGTTTGTGGCAATGCATTACAGAAGCAATTGGAAACTAATACAAAGATAAAGACACTTTTGAGAGAAGTTATTTAGAGCCTACAGTGCCTAAATATGAATCAGTTATGAAGATAAACATGATGCTAGCTTTTGAAGACATTTCCCAAAAGTGCTTCCATGCTCTCTTTCTTGGGAAACTACTGCAGATGTGCTCCTCCAAAATGAGGGTGGAAGCCATGGAATGCATGGAATTTGGGCGAAGTGAGCAGACACACAGTAGAGAAAATTTAAAGAATGGGATATATAATTATAAAATCAATTAGGGCTAACCACAAACAGTGTTTACATAGTTATAATGTAAGCACTAAACACTGCCAGACAAAATTTGCGGTAAACTATGTTGGGACATGGAAGTAGCAGAGAACAAAGTGATGTGTTCATCTTCCAAACAAGGAAGTCCACTTAAAATGTTAAAAATTACAAAGATCGGACTGGCCAAGTGGCGTGTTGGTTAAGAGTTGGCTTGGGATGCCAGCTCTGAGCAGCAGGGCCCTGGTTCCGATCCCACATCAGGGCCAGTGACACTGTGCCTTCTGCAGCTAAGATGTTGAACAATAGCTTGACCTGTAGCGGAGTCACCAGCGACGGCATAGGCTGCAGCCCCTGCTGCAGTGGGTTGCCATGAGCTAGTGTGTGTGGCCGGCAGCCAGCGTGAGCTACCGTGAGCGGTCATCTAATGGTCGCTGAGCGACTGCCTCAACCAGGAAGAGCACGATGATCACAATACCAACAATGGGCCAATGAAATGACGTCCACCACAACTGGACTGAAGAACAGAAAGACAGCAACTTGTCTGTTCCCCTTCCCCGATTCCCCAGCGGTTTTCCCCTCCTCCAATTCCCCAATAAAATCTTTAAAAAAAATTACAAAGATCAAAGAGCATTAATAAACAAGATATAAGCAAGCTATCTATAAACATGGGGGGAAATAACAGAAGACATACCTAAAAGAGAAGCATATGCTTGCCTTTGGGCCTGGAAGTCAGAAATAGAAAGGATTCGATACTTTGAAACTCTCTTTATATATTATGTAGGTCTAGAAATAAAAAGAAATAGAATGAGAACAAGATAAGAGAAAAAAGCTTTTATTTGCTGGTGGAGCCCATTCCTCTTTTTTTAATAATTCTTCTCTTCCCTGAAATTAAGTTTTCCGTTGGACTTCTCACATCATAATGTTAAACTTCTGTTTATGGGACTGTTCCTGCACTCGTGCCTGAGCTGTGCTTTCACAGTCCAGTGCAGTGGCATGCAGCTGGCACATAAACTGCTTGGGCTGAATTCTGGGTCTCATTCATCATTTTATCCCAGAACCTAGTCAAATCACTGGCATACAATAGATAGTGGTTTGGTAAATGAAATTCTGGCTGAAAAATGGATGAATGCATAATCATTATTATGATTTTATGAGCATCATAAATCATAGATTAATATGAGAAAGAAGATACTTTTAAAGCTTTTCATAAAAAGTGGGTGTTTGAAATGTTGTGGGGGAGAGATTCATATGCACACATTGGTTCACCTTCAAAACTTCAAAGTTCGTTATATAATTATTCACATTTCTAGCAATGTCTGTTCGTACTGTCTTGAGTAAGTTGATTCCAGTGCTGAGTCACTGTGGTGACCTCAGTCACTAAACACAATATGCACCGCACTACCAGCTCTTTGGAGTTCACTTCCCGGTATCCAGTTGTGATACGGGGTCTGACAAGTTCACAAACTTGTTGCAATGATATTGCTAACCTTTTTTTGATATCAGAGGGATTATTCATTATGAATTTGTACCAATTGGACAAACAGTTAACCAAGTTTACTATTTGGAAGTGCTGAAAAGGCTGTGTGAAAAAGTTAGACTGACCTGAACTTTTTGCCAACAATTCATGGCTCTTGTATCAAAACAATGCATCAGCTCACATGGTACTGTCTGTGAGGGAGTTTTTAGCCAGTAAACAAATAACTGTATTGGAACACCCCCCCACACACACTCCCCTGATCTGGCCCCCAATGACTTCTTTCTTTACCTGAAGATAAAGGAATATTGAAAGGAAGACATTTTGATGACGTTCAGGACATCAAGGATAATACTATGACAGCTCTGATGGCCATTCCAGAGAAAGAGTTCCAAAATTGCTTTGAAGGGTGGATTAGGCACTGGTGTCAGGGCATAGCTTCCCACGGGGAGTACCTCGAAGGTGACCATAGTGATATTCAGCAATGAGGTATCTAGCACTTTTTCTAGGGTGAGTTCATGAACTTAATTTTCCGTACATTCCTCACAACAATTGCCAAGTAGTAGTGATATGAAACTATATGATTATTACAATTATTTTAGTCTATTGCAGCAATTATATAATACTTTAAAATAATCTATATTTTTCCTATGCTCCAATGATTAGTTTTACAAAATCATTGGTTTCCAAAGCATAGTAAAAGGCACCCTGGTTTTGGATTTGAAAATCAAAATGCTAATTCCATCTTTATAAATCTTAATTAACTTCTGTGAATGTGTTTGTCAATGAGTGTTGCAGTAATTCTATGTAATAATTCCCAAACACAATGGCTACAACAGCAAATGCTTATTTTTCTGAGTAGCAGGATGGTTTGTGTTCTGATGGGTTCATCAAAAATGGGCCGGACTTCACTTCACATAGTGGTTGGGTTTAAGTATATTCCAAATATCTACTCATTGCATTTGGACTTTCAGCTCCTAGACATGTTCTTCCCATGGCAATGGCTGAATCACAAGAGCTAAACCAACCCATGCAAGAACATTTAAATCCTCTGGCTATGTTTCAGTCTCTAATCTTTCACTGACCAAAGCACATAGTCAAGCCCAACATCAATGAAGTATACATCAGTCACGGTTCAGTTAGAAAAAAAATGAGCTATTACAAGTATTATGGCAATAAGAGTTTTATTATAGTAAACCGATCTTATACCAATGTGGAAAGAGCTGAGGTATGGAATTAAGGTATGGAAAAGGGGCAAAGGAGAATCAGAAGACAGGGTGGGGTGGGGTGGGGGGAGGTTACACGGATGAACCTGACCTAGTGTGTGCTCTCAAGAAGCTGGTGCTGAAGCTAGGTGGAAAAGCCTGGTATACACGTCCTGTAATCAAAGGTAGAAACTATTGTCTTGAAGATAAAATGACATGGATTTTCAGTGAACACGTAGGGTATTTCAAGCAACTGGCTTCAGAAAAACTTTCTAGTTTAAACTTACTTGAGAGAGAAAGGAGGAGGAGGTAATAGAGAGCTAGGATTTTATTCTGAGGTCAAGGGAGACCATGTGGGGCTAATATCTTTTGTCCTCTATTTTCCTAGAATCCTTAGTAAAGGCAGGGTAATGGTGTTTGATGGAGAATAATCATTAATGCAAATAATTTTCTAGCAAAGGAGTAAAACAAAAGTGTTTTCTGGTGGCATTCCTAGCCAATTTAAGTACTACAAAGTCATGAATTTATTTGGGGAATTTCTGACCAAGTTTTTATATGTTTCAATCAAGGCAAAAGATTTGGATTCAATTGCTGATAGATAAACATCCCAGGAATACTCATTTCTTACACTTCCCTCCCACTTTCTTATTTTTATTTTTTTTTTTTGTCTGATAGAAGGTTTCAGAAATCATTATCCTGCTTTACTTAAAAGAAAAATCTCAACAAGGCATTATTTTTCCAGACTTATTTTTATGGCTTAGAAGCCCTTTCCTTTCTTGAAGGAACTATAATGACCGCCCTTCCTAGCTGACCTGCCACGGTTTAGGAGAGATTTGGTGATCTCTGTGGTAAAGTGCTGAGGAACGAAGGAAGAATGAGAAGAAAAATGTGTCCGATTCACAAATGCTAAAATATGGTCTAAAGGTGGTTAAAGCACATGCATTGTGATTTAGGAGCTCTGGAAGGTGTGAAAGGCCGCAGCATCAGGCAACTTCCTTGGCTGTGACAATCTATGAAAAATCAATGGATAATCACATCAGGTCCTTAGACCTGCTTACCATTTCTACTAGCATTTTATATTTGGGGAGTAAATAGCCTCATGGCTATGTTTATAAGCCCCCGTATTGCAGTGTCTGATTCATAACCAAACACTTGAGGCGTTAGATCCCAGACCGATTCATTTTGATTCTTTAACCCTATCATTTCTAATGACTTGGAATTTTTAAAGCTCTAATGTGAATTCCACTTTTACATTCACAAGAAGTTTTTTTAACTTGATGATGCCAAAAGAAATTGGTTTAATAATTTGATTGCTTTGTTCACTGCAATAGTGATTTTAAAACACTGAATATTAAACTGAAAAGTCAAAAATGTTTTAAAACATCTTTAAGACAATTATACGACACTCATGGGCTTAAATATTAAAGTAACACTGACAAGTTGGGAGGAATGAAAGATGATTCAGATGTCTTCACTGATTTTCAAACAAGGGCTTGAATCTGAGTTTATTATTTTATCTATTAAAGTGATATGTGGGACATTTTTGACTTTATTAAAACCAGCATATAAATGTGGAAGCCAGGCTATTGTAGGCACGGGGGGCCATGTCACGCAAAGCGGCTTCAATCCCGTCTTGGCTGCAAACACCCTGACTTCCAGGCAGTGCACTGCCGATGTATGACTCACTATTCCAAGCAGGTTTGCTGTTCCAGACCCACACATTCTCAGCTGCATCAGCTTTGAAATTCAAATACTGGATAATTTGGGAATCACTTTTGAGGAGGAAAATGTGTTATGATGCATTTTCCCTTGTCAGGCTGGATTGATGACAAAGCCTTTGCATATTTACTGGTTAGAAAAGGCAGTGAGCGGGATAGTCCCTTATCTGTCTGTAAAATAAATTGATGAGCTCAGTCAGCTTGGGATGTGGGTTCACAAGATTTCAGAGAGTGTCTTTACCAGGAACCCTAAAACCTCAGCAGGGCACCACCTTTCTAGAGGCAGGAGAGCATCCTCTTTCTTATCTATTGTACCTTAATCCTTGGATTTGTTGATCTGTAAAATGATACGAGTAACACCTGTCTACCTTAGAGAGTTGTGGGGTGGATTAAATAAAATACGCAAAATTTCTATAAAGTGCTTGGAACATCTTAGACACTTGTTACACGCTCACTTCTTCCATCCATTTCCACAGGTGTCAGCTTCCTTTGTGGTTTACTGACAGATAACAGAAACCCATGAATCAATAAGCTCTTGGGATCACAACTAATCATAACATCTGCCTGTTTATACTGCCTGTTAAAATAATCTATTGACTATTTTTTAGTCAATTCCAATTGAGAGCTTACTTGAAATCCAACCTTTGAAACCATTCTTTATTTATTCCACTATATTTTGATGTTTTGGGTACATTTTAAAATTGTATTTAATTTGGCTAAAGACACTTCCTACATGATTTTTATAATTTATATATATATAATATATATATAATATATATATATATATTATATATATATATATAATTTATAGCATTTTGTGAATAATGAGAATTTTGAATCCTTGTATCATTTTCTACTTTATGCAACTCGGAAAACTAAAGACTCCTAGCCATTTTGTGTAAAAACCTCTAGAGCTAATCTTAAATTTAATTTGTTAGTTTAATTTTAATTTTTAAAGGCAGTTTGAGCATTAAACAAAATTGGTGTTAGGGGAACCTTTTTTGATGGTTCTGTTACCACCTCAGGTATGCATTCCATTCCCTTCAAAAGAACCTGGGTCTCCTGAGACACAGTGCAGTGCTCCTTAGATCATAGGACATGGTTTGTGGGGTGAGGCAATGTCACCATTCAGGCTTCATGAATTTCAGATAACAAGAAGAGGTAAAATAGAAAACACCTCAACCTGTAGCATGAGCCCGCAGGAAATCTGCCCAACTTCAGGAGGAGCGTGTTTGTCCTATTCACTGTGCTTTGATGATTATTCCTCTCCAACCAGACGAGCAGCTTGAAGGTAGTCAATAAGCTCTGTTCATCAATATGTCCTTTACAACTATGGTCTGGAGTGTGGTAGGCCCCCAGTACATTTCGAAACAAGAAGCAAATGATTAGGGAGAAACTATATGTGTATATATATATATATATATATATATATATATATATATATATATATATATATATTAATCTTTGGGTGACTTCCCAATTCAAAATGCATTCAATCTAATTCTCTCAGTTCATGGGGCAAACTACATTACAATCTAATATGCTGTTGATTCAGAAGGATGTTTGAGATACCTGCTTTTTCCTGCCAATATCTGCTTGGCTGACTTTATCTACTTCCTTCAAATTTATGCTCATATTTTATCTGTTCAAAGAAGCCTGTGCTGACCACCTATTTCATACTGCTGTGTGTTCCTTTGCATCACTCTTGGCACTCCCAATGCCCTTTACCTGTTTTCTAGTTTCTTTTTCCAAAATCCTTTTACTTTCCAACATCCTGCGTCATCTAATTATTTATTATAATTATTATTTACTACCGCTCTCCTGCTGGGAGTATCTATTGATTTGTTTTCTTCACTGATATATTCCAAGTGCCTTGAATAATGTCTCCCCACAGTAGGAATTCAGTAAATATTTGTGGAAGATACAAATACAAGATATTTAAATAATGAGAGAATCAGCTCTGATCCCTATGCTATGTTTCTAAGACAGGAGTTAGAATTTTAGACATTTTATATAGGTTTTTTTATTAAGTTTTGAAGAATAATAGGTCTAATGATCAGACAATTTGTCCATGTATCCCACTTCCGATTTGCTGAAGTCTTGCCATAGGTGAGAGGGGTTTCTGTCTGTGTTAGCACCAAAGGGACATCCTGTGCTTTGAGTGGATATCATTGTCCTGCTCCTGCTCCCTTTGTCATTTGGCTCTGCCTGCCTATTCTGTACTTTTTTTCATGCTTAACTATGTTATGTTTTGTGCTACTAACCCTCTGTCAACAGGAGGAAAATTAACGGTTTATGAAGGAGAACTCTGATTTCAAACTGCTTGGGTTTTTACCCTGACCCAACGTTTACCGTTGGATGTGCAACTCTGGCCATTTCCTTTACTGCTCTGTACCTCAGTATCCTCATCTATAAAATTGGGATACTTCCTTGCATCTTCTTTGTGAGTCTTTGTTTTATGGATGATTAAGATCTTATGTGTAATACTTATAATAGTGTCTAGTATCTAGTAAATTCTCAAGACTAAAATTCTCAAGAGTAAAATGAAAGAGATTTTAGTTTTGACTGAAGTGCGCTATAAATTTCTTGAGTGTAGGGACCATCTGGGCTTCATACTTTTCTCTAGGCCCTATAGAATATAATAGCAAACATTGTGCCTATTTACTGAATGATTCTTTGGCCTTTCAGTTCCCTGTTTGGTTGGTTTTAAGAACCATAAAGGCAAATGCTCTCATGTTGCACCTAAAGATAGCTACAAAAATGTAAAACAATGAATTTCATATACTAATAATATTGTTCTTATTATACTAACATTTCTTTAAGGAACCTGGAGTGGAAATACTTGTCATTGCTGGTTCTGAGAGCTATTTCCTTACTGATTCTCTGCCCTAAACCTTACATCACTTAGCTGAAATCCTGACAATTATCAATTTCCACCAGCTAAAGGACACCAGGATAGTGCCCTTAAAATTGGCTTTATTAGTTAATGCAACAAGGGCTATTGGATTTTATTGGGAATAGTAGTTATCTCAACAAGAAAGTGCTGGAGTACGGCTGTTATATGATTTGGTTTTGTTTTAGGTGATTTGGGAAGGTTTCAAGGAAGGAAGTGTCTATTCTGGATGAGTACTTTAATGAGGAAGGGGTAAGTGCATGATTGGGGTATCTTAATAATTTGTATCCAGAAATCTGTAGAAATTGAGCAGAGATAAAACCATAATTGGTAAAGAAGCCACAGTCACTATTATCTGAGAGTGGGGAATGTTTGGTTTTTTTGCTTGTTTGCACTATATTATTATAATTTATTTATGTTTTATTTTTTTAGCTTTTTTAGCTGATCCATCCTGCCACCTATTGGCAGCTCAGTGGCAGCTCAGCTCGGACTGGGAATCAAACCACTGTTGCTCAGAGCTTGCACTCTTGAGCAAGCTCTTAACCAACTGAGCCACTTGACCGGCCTCCTATATTATTATTTTTATCTGTGCTCATGCATGATTTAAAATAGATACTACTTTGGCCTCACTCTATTATTATCACTGGCCAAACTCATGTGAAATTATTTATGATCTGGAGGAGAATGCCATGACTTAAATATTACAGCCAGGTCAGATAGCAGGTGAAAGTTGTCAGGGATGCTTCTTTCTTTCTCCAACCTTCTATGGTTTTTGCCAACTTTTCTACTGTATTCCTCAAACTCCCAGTAATTAAATTGGATATTGTTGCAATATTCCAGTCATTCAAAACCATAAACATGTAACCTTGCTTAGACTATATGCTCTCTAGACGTCCTCATGTTTTCTATGCCTCACCTACCAAATACCCTTTCCCTTCTAATATTAAATTAGCCTCAAATCAAGGTGAAAGTTATCTCATCTCTTTGGCAATCTGGACCAGATAAGTTATTTACCCAGTGGAGAGAAAGTCTGGGGCTTCATCAGATGTCCACACTGTCTGCCAGCAGTTTCTCTCTCTTTGCCACCAGATGGTGCTGCCAAGACTTTAATAAACTTTGTGGGAGCATCTACCCAACCCATGAGTTCATATATACTCTTATGTATTTTTTGATCATTTTAGACATAACCTGTTTCATCACCCAAACTAGATGATGTTCATCACAGGCCAGAGCTATGTCTGTTTTTATTCCTCACAATGTGTGTTACGGTAATAAGCATGTCAGGACAATCAGAAAATGCTTTATAGAATGATTGGCTAGAATGCCAGAAAACAGAAGCTTATTGTCACTGTGAGAATGAACACCTCCCACATGGTGTGTTTTCTTAGATAATAACTGTTATATTCTGGTTAAAAGTAGAAAGGGGGAAAAAAGTAGCTTTTCTAATTCTATTACTTTTTTTGTAATTGACATCTTAATTCATTTTTAAAATGTTTATTTTTATTTTCCACTTTCTATAGCCCTGTATTTCCTGAAAATTTATCTATTTTCTATTATCTTGTCATAAATCATTGCACAGAATATATGTATTTGCCAACAATGTGTATTATTTTGGGATTAAAAGCCTCCAAGAGCTATTCCCAAGGGCTTGTTTTAAACAATTGTACACATGCCCCCCAGTCATACTCTCCCCTCACATCTTAGTTTGGCAGACTGTTCAATTTTTCCCCTTTTAAAATGTGCAAGTTACAGTTATAAGTAAAGAATGTGTTTTGTTTTATTTGAGAACTTTGCACTTGTGGTTACAGATCACATGATGTACATATATGCATTTGCAGTCCAATTGATTGATTTTGCCCTGTTCTTGGTATTTTTTAAACTATTTACAAAGAGAAGAAATGAAAGGAAAATAATTTAATGAAAGCCTTCTGAAAGATGGAAATACATTATCCTCATGATCATTTTCACATAAAAAGAACATCTCTTTCCCACTTTTGCAAAAAACCCCACTATTTTTATTTGAGCTTGAAATGTGTAACTTCTTATAATTCACTGGATTCACTACCTGTTTGGCATTAAAAATGGAGATTACTTCAGCAACATATAATTATTGTTATTTGGTTAAAAACATAATTTCTTTTTCTTCTTTTATCTGCCTCTCAACTAATTAAACATAATGAGGAATATATCTTTTATCATGCATCAATACGTCCGTGCAAAATGAAACTGCGCAAGTCCCCTTCTGTGCCTCAGTAAGGTTATGTGAGATGGTTATGAATTGTTAATGCTTCTTTTTACTTTTTCCAGTCAATTTTATGTTGGTAATGTTGATAATGCCTGAATTCAAAGAAAATCAAACAAGCATCTCCTGTCTTACCATCTCGTGAGAAGCAGGCTGCCATAGGAGAGACTGAAATCTAGAGGCAGTCCTGCTAACTAAAGCTGAGGGTTGAGGTGAGACACAGACTGAGCCAGAAGTAATGGAAGGAGATATGGCTCCACTGGTGAAGGCGGGTGTGTCAGTGTATGGGAACAGTTCACAAGTGGGAGTCTAGGCTATAGACAGGGCTACTAAGAAATAACTATACCTCAGAGGTAGTAAAACACTATAACAGGGAATAAGAAAGTTAGTGGACATTCAGACAGATAGGAAGACACTTAACCAAACTTCTCATCTTCAAAGTTCTTAAGAAGAATCCCAACTGCAAGTGCTATAAAGTATCTTGAGAATGAATAGGCCACAAGAACAAGACAGTTTTTAATCTAGGCTACACCTGGAGGACAAGGGAATGGTAGGGCCAAGAGCAGGATGAATTGGTTTCACACATTTCAAAGTATTTAATATCCCCTGATTATGGAGAAGCAGATTGGTCTCTAATCACTGACTGAAGTAGTTTTTACCAATGGGAGTCACATGGCAACAGGCTGGTTCACATGAGCAAGGATAGGGGCCAGACTGTCACTATGGCCACTTGATCAATGTTAACTAAAGCTTGCATAATAAATGAATGGAGAACTCTGGAGTCTGGGCGCCGGCTTTGGGGACCATTTCTAGCTAATATAGTACCTTCCTAGAATTAGCCAAGAAAAGGAGCATTCCAACTTCACCCCAGGTTTCAACTTGAATGTTTAGATGTTGAGTGTGTCTTCCATACAGTTTTTATCCATTCTCCAGAGTAAGTAAGCACTGTACCATATCTTCCTCTTATCCTCCTTCTGGAATCTCCTAAGACCACTCATTCAGGACTATTTCTAGCAACAGACTGTGCTCATTTTGCGAATCTCTTCTTAGGTCACACTGTTTCGCTGCCTTACAACCTGGTGACATACAATATTTAGAGCACAAAGTTGGGCATTCTTGGGAAAGAAAATTTGAGATATATTATTTGCCTTTAGGGAGCTTTCATGCTTCCAAAGAGAGGCATGATGAGAATAAAGGACAATTGAGAACAGGGAAAGGACATTGTTAGTGTCTGGAATGCAGCTGGTGTGAAAATGTTTATTAATTCACTGGTGAAGTGTCTTGGAAGCTGAGGAATTTGTGTGTCAGGAAGTAGGCAGTGACCAGCAGCATCCGGGGCTGCACAGTCCAGGAGAATGAGAAGCAATAAAGGTCCTGGGATAGGGGAAGAACTATGACCTCAGTGCCGTTACAACAGTAGCTTCTGCAGAGCGCTGGGGTCCCAGGGCTGCTTGCTTTCACAAAGCGTCTTCAATTCTCATTTATTACTTATAGACCAGAATTATGTTAAAGGCTTTTCCTTCTGACAGTCACATTTACCTGAGTGAATTGGAAAATTCTGTAAAATTTATGAAAAGCAAGAATTATAGGTGTTATCTATACTTAGTTCACAGTCCTACAGAGCCTGCTGTGTTTTGCAAATGTTGATAACTCCTTTATTCTTAAACCTTTTTTACCTTACCACCCACATCTAGCCTAACAGGATCATGTCCACACCAACACTGAACTGGCTCTATTCTCCAAAACACAGGTTTCCTACACCAAACTTTGACTCGTATTGTTTGTTCTACCTCAGATGTCCTCCCGGTTCTGCCTTTCAGAAAAATTGCCTATCTTTGAAATCCCTCCTTTTCATAGTGTGTTTTAGGACAACCCTGAATCATCATTTCATCTCTCGTGCTGGGCCATGCACGTGTGTGTGTGTGTGTGTGTGTGTGTGTGTGTGTGTGTGTGTGTGTACAGACACACCACTCATTTGTCACTTGGCATATTTTGTTATGTTCTGAATTGTCTTTTGATGTGTTTAACCCTCCCAGCTATATCACATAGTTCTCTGGCTTTAGGATTATGCCTGTACTTCTTTGTATTTTCACACTATTCTGTGCTAATATTACATGCACAATCACTAAAGGCTGTGTGATGCAGCTTTTGCATTCGACAGATCTGAATTTAAACTGTAACTCTCAAGCCACAGTTTCGTAGCTCTAATGGGGATAAAGATACCTGCTTTTCAGGGCAGCTAGGAGGATTTAAATAATGTATGGTAAGAGTTTGGCTCTTTAGCGTCTCTGTAAATGTCACTTATATTTTCTTGTCAGTTGTTTGATAAGATCTGGCATCAGTAGGCAGTACATCTTCAACAAGATGTTTCATTAATGCCTTGGCTAAACAGCCCCGCATTCAATTTAATTTGTCTTTGTTTTTACATTTGGATACACAGTGAAAACTTGATTAAAAAGAGCCTGACTTCATGGAATACATATTTAACCAGTGATTTTACTATGTTACTTATATCACTCCCTAGATAGATATCTTAATGCGTAGAAATTATTTAATTAAAATAACTAACAAAATAATATCTATGGGACCCTCTAATGTAAGTTCATCTGCAACTTCTTTACTCTGATCCTAAGTCATCAGAAAAGACATATTGTTTTACTTACTAAAACAGAAAAGAAAACAGACTGATTTTTTTGAAAAATTTACTGTGTTCACACAGCTGCTCTGTTGACTTGGTTAATGCCTGCTCCTTTTTCAGGTGTCATTGAAGATAAATCTGATAGGAAGCCTTTTCAGATTGCCCAGGGTTGTGACTCGGGGCCCGGCTTCCGGAATCCTATCAATCACCCCTGTATCAGCCCTGGCCAAATAGTTCCTGATTTGTCTGTGTCCAACAAGAGAGAATAAGCTTCATGATTGCATGGCTCTTTTTGGTCTCGTCCACCACCTTGCACTGTAATCCTCTCAGAGGAGACACTCCATAAGTACTTGTTCAAGACAGTTAATGATGAGTCAATAGGAATGAAGATGGACAAAATTTATTTTAGTTAAACAAAAAGTGAAGTTATTCAGGGTAGTCCAGCTGTGTCAAGCACTCCAATTAAATTTGGGGTACGTTTAGGTACAGCCCATCAAACACTAAGCATATTGAGTTATTTCACATATATTAATTGAGCACTTGTTATGTGCATGGAACTCTAAGTTCAGTAGAGGCATCTCTTGTCCTCAGAGATAGGTAATACAAGTCTGCACTCAACAGAAGATTGAAAGAAGCCAGCCTGTAATGGAGCATTGCAGCTGAGGCATTACTTGACAATGATACCTCAGCACCATGTATATTTAGAGTTTACCTGAGAGGCGAGACCAACAGTGTAAACACCGTGATCATGGATGAGGATGCTAATAATTTAAGACCTGGAAGTAGAAATTGGCCACGATTAACTTTACTGTTCCCTGTAAGTAGAAAAGTTTGTTGTCTTACTTTTTTTGGTGCACTGATTATGAACTAGAAGGATGGCTAATGCTAATGAATGACTTTTGATGTTTGTATTATTGAGTGAGTGTAGTTGTTTAGATAAAGAGTACCTCATCATACTCTGGTTTCTCTTCAGATCGAATAAATCTTTCGCCTTTTACTAAAGATTTGCATGGAGAGGAACAATTCTGATAGATATGTAGGATACTGGGGGGAAATGGGGTGGCGGATTGGGGATGGGGGGTTGTCACTTCGAGGGTAAAAAGTATAACTATTGCACTCTGTTGTACAGGTGAAACTAATTCTAAAAATTGTGTATTTCATAATAAAAAACAAACAAACAAAAATTTCCAACTAAAAAAATAAATAAAATAAAATAAAGTAAATAAATAAATAAAACAAAATAAAGGGAAAAAAAAAGAGTACCTCATGAGAGGCAAACATGATAGTCATGAAATTTAAGGATCTTTTGTCTTTTTTTTCCCCTTCAAAATGGAAGTGGAATTTAAAATGGAAACAGTGTTTTTCTGATTATAAAATTTATTGCAGTTTCATTGCAGAACATTCAGATACTATCAAGTCATAAAAGGGAAAATAATAATCAGTGTTTTTTCTTCTAACCAGAAATAACCCATGTTAATATTTTGTATCTATAATTACAGACATTTTCTTTATATATACACACACATATACACTCCTCTCAACAACACCCTCCCACTTCATGTAAATTGACACCACATTTTAAAATTAAATTGAGATCATGCTATAAAGAATTTTAACCTTTTTCTCCTTAACAGAATACAGTAGACCTACATTGTCATCACCCCAGGCAGTTTATGATTGAACAACAAAGGAAAATTAGCTTAAGAAGAGCTGCCAGGATCATCTATGTACTTCATCTTTGCACATTTGTTGATCTGCCCTCAGATAAAATATCTGGAAGTGAAATTGTTTCCTGCTATGCACAAGTTGAAGGGTCCTATTACACATAGCTAAATTGTTCTCCATAGGAACTATACTTAGTACTCCCACCAGCTGGGTAAGAGAAGGCCCATGTCATCACTCTACCAATACTGGATGTTATCACTATTTTGAGTTTTCGCTAATATTACCATTGAAATTAGATTAAAAACATTTTTTTCTGATCATAAAATAATCCATCTTATTGTTCTTAGAAAATTTGATGCTACTGTTGATTACAGTTTCTTGTACTTTTCTTTGTATTTTGTTCACAATTTTATTCTACCCAGTGAGTTTGGATAATATTTTCATTTTTTAGCCTGGTAATCAGTCTTAAAATCATATCCTAAGAATCCCCCATGTCATTATAATTTATTTATAATTACTTTCTGTTGCAGAATATTGACCACTTAATGTGCAAATTTCACCTTAATATATACATACACAATCAAATACATGTGTATATATTATTTATAACACTTTATTGAGGCCTAATTAACATAGAACAAAAGAGCACCTGTTTCAAGTTTACAATTTGATGAGTTTTATATAGGTATGCACCCATAAAACCATCACCACAATCAGTATGGTGAAAATATCGGTCAATCCTAAGTTTCCACATCTGTCTTTGTAATTTCCTACTCTTCTCTTCCTCCCTGGCAATTAAACCTACTCATCTGGTTTCTCCCACTATATGTTAGTTTGCATTTTCTAGAGTTTTATATCAATGGAATCATACAATATATGCTCTTTGAAGTTTTTCATTCAGAATAATTATTTGAAGTGTCTAGTGGTATCTCAGTGTGTGCACGCACGCATGCGCAATAATGTTTGCATGTGCTTACTCGCCATCCAGATGTCTTTATTGTGGATTTTCTGTTCAACTTTTCTACTCATTTTGAAAATTGGGCCATTTTCTTTTTATTGAGTTTTGAGAGGTCCTTATGTATTTGGATAAAATCCCTTTATCTGATACATGCTTTGCAAATATTTCCTCCCAGTGTGTTGATTGTGTTTTCATTCTCTTAACAAGTTTTTTTGAAAAGAAATTTTTAATTTTGATGAAGTCCAATTTGTTCTTCTATGAAGCGTATCCTTGTTATTGCATCTAAGAAATGTTAGTTTAACCCATCGTTACAAAGATTTTCTCCAGACATATTCCCCTAGAAATTTTAATGTTTAGTATTTAGGTCTATGATACATTTTGAGTTAATTTTTTAAATTAAGAAAAGTATAAATCAAAGGTTTTTTTGTTTTTTCTTTTCTTTTGCACATGGCTATCCATTGTTCCATCATCATTTGTTGAAAAGACTTACCTTTCTCTACTGAATTGTCTTTGGGTCTTATTTCTGGACTCTATTCTTTTCCATTGATCTATTTGTCTATTTTTAAACCAGCACCAGCTACATGAATTTATCATTGTAGCTTGATAATAATCTTGGAATAAGATAGATTTTCCTCCATCTTTTTTCTTCTTTTCAAAATTATTTCATCCTTTTTAAAGGTATCAAAACATAAGCCTGATGCCTAATGTCTTGAAAACAGTTATATAATGTATTTTGCCTGTGTATTTTGGTTGTATCAAGTTGGTAAAACTAGTCTCTATGACTGTACTTTGGCCCAAGTGGAAGACATGCATTTTTTTTCTTGAATGACCTTGGTACTTGGTGCTTTCAAGGAATTTATTCATTTGGTCTAAGTTGTTTGTTTTATGGTTGTTTATAATTTTCCCTGAGTATCGATGTGACATCTCTAAAATTTGTAGTTGTAATTTTTGTTTTCTTTTATTCAGAATTGTTAAATAGTCTAGAATATAATCTAACTTATTAAATGTTTCATGTGCTCTTCAAAGGAATTTTGAGTGGAGGATTTTATACATGTTAATTAGATCAAGTTGGTTGATAGTGTTATTCAACTCTTCTGTCATTACTAATTAATTGTCTACTTGTTCTATCAATTATTGAAAGACTAGTCTTTAAATATCCAACTATAATTGTGGATTTGTCTATTTCTTTTTTAAGCCTATCAGTTATTTCTTCATGTACTTTGAATATTAGTATGTGCATACACATTTAGGATCACTATGTCTTATTGATTAATTGAAGTTTTTGATCATTATATAATATCCCTTGTCATTACTTGTTCTGAAGTATACTTTGTCTGATGTAACCATAGTTACTCTACTTTCTTATAATTGATGTATTCATGGTATAGCTTTCCATATCTGTGTCTTTATATTTCAGTGATTTACTTTGATAGCATATAATTGGGTCTTGTGTTTTTTTTTTTATCCAATCTCACAATCTCTGCCTTTTAATTGGAATGGTTAGGCTATTTGCATTTAAAGCAATTATTTTATGTTTGGGTTTTAAGCTACCGTATTGCTATTTGTATTTCATTTATACTATCTGTTCTTTGTTCACTTTCCCCCCCTCTTTTCCCACCTTCTTTAGGATTGTTTTTTATGAATCCATTTTATCTTGACTATTAGCTTTTTAGCTGTAAGTCTTTGTTTTATTTTTTTAGATGTTGCTTCAGGGTTTACAATACACATCTTTAACTTATCACAGTTGACCTTCAAATAATATTAAATTGTTTCACATATAGTGCAAGCACCTTATCACAGTTTTTTAATACTTATATAACAGTAAATTTCTATTTTCCCCTTTCTATCCTTTGTGCTGTTTTAGCCATACATTTTATGTATACACATGCAATAAACTCCAAAATAGATAAATATTAGGTTGGTTTTTTTTATAGATTTTTATTGGGGAATTGGGGGGATGGGAACAGTGCTGGGGAATTGGGGGAAGGGGAACAGAGAAGTTGCTGTCGTTTTGTTCTTCAGTCTAGTTGTGGAGGACGTCACTTCACTGGCCCAAGTTGGCACCATCATTGTGCTCTTCCCGGGTGAGGCAGATCAGTCGCCGGCTTCTGGATGGCCGCTCACTGTGGCTGCTGGCCGTTCACGCTGGCTGCTGGCTATATACGGTAGCCCATGGCAATCCACTGCCACAGGGTCTGCAGCCTACGCCGTCGCCGGTGACTCATGGCAGCCCAGCTCCAGGTTGAGCTGTTGTTCAGTATCTTAGCTGTGGAGGGCAGTGTCACTGGCCCTCATATGTGGGATCCGAACCGGGGCCCTCTGGCGTCCCAAGCCAGTTCTTAACCATCACGCCACTCGGCCGGCCCTAAATATTAGGTTTTTAAGGGCAACTTATCTTTTCAAAGGTAAAAATGAAGAAAAAGTTTCTTTTATACTTACTCCCATGTTTTCCATTTCTAGAGCTCTTTAATTATATTTTTTAATCCAAATTCCTTCTATGTCAAGAATTTTCTTAAATATTCAGTATACTGTAAGTTGGTTGGTGATTGATTTTCTTAGCTTTTGTTTGCCTAAAAATGACTTTTTGTACTTTTTTTTTCTTTTTTATACTTTTATTATTGAAAGATATTTTCACTGAATGTAGAATTACAGGTTGACAGATTTTCCTTTCAACATATTAAAAAATGATCTTGTCTGTCTGGTTTGAATGTTTTTTTGAAATATGTGATCATTCTTGTTATTACTCCTTTTTATTTAATGTATTTTTTTAATCTGGTGGCTTTTTGAGATTTTTTTTTTATCCTTGGTTTTTATCCATTTGATTAATATTTGCCTTGGTGGGATTTTCTTTATGTCTTCTGTTTAGAGTTTGGTGGATTTCTTAGATATGTTATGGTTTACATCAAATTTGGAAAAATTATGACCATAAATTTAGTAATTATTTCTAATAAGTTATTAATTTCACATAACTTATTTTCTGACATCCTTTCACCCCATTTTTCCCAGGGCTCCAGTTATTTGTGTGCTATACTGCTTGATATTGTCCTACAGGTCACTCAGATTCTGTTCATTTTATTTTTTTCTATGCCTCATTGTGGATAGATTCCATTGTTATGGCTTCACTTTTACTGATTTATCATCTGCAAAATCTAATCTGCTGTTTGGGGTTTTCTCTCTCTCTGTCTCTCTCTCTTTCTCTCCACCTACCCACTGTGGCCTAGATACTGGCAGTATGCTAGGGGGAATTATGTGACTTACTTTCTCTTTTCACTTCTCGTAGAAGTCACTGCTATGTACTGCCTGTCCTTTATAGTCTGAAAAAGTTGCTTTATAAATATTTCTTCTAGTTTTCTACTTTTTTAGTGCAGCAGTGCATTTCTTTTTAGGGTGGTGCAGAAGTATTCCCTCAGTAGATTTTTATATTTTCTTCATATTGATTTTGTGTTGTCATTTTTTATATTCACCTGCATAAACAAATTATTTATTGGGAATCTATTAATCTAGGCTTTATAGCAACAAAAAGATGAATAAGAACCTGGATCTTTTTTCAAGGAGCAAGAAAACAATGTAAACAACAACAAAAAAATGCTATAAAATAAGACATGGTTTGTAGAAGGAGTATAGTGGGAATTTCATCAGAAATATGTATGTGGTGCAGAGGAAGATATACACCTGTTTTCTATAAGATTGTGAGACCAGAACACATTTTTAAAGAAGGTGATTTTTTAAGATACAATTTCTTTAACCTGATATATTGACTTCAGAATGCCAGGATCATTTCTGAAATCTCTTGATAAATTTCCTAAACTGTGATTACAAAGAGAAACAGAAATGGCACATCCCTCAAGGAGCTGGCAATTTAGCAGATGAAAAATATATAAATAAGTACATTTAGGGAAGTGTTCTAAGATTGAATAGGAAAAGATATGTAAGTGTTGAGTTTTAAGTGCAGGGGAAGAAAAGGCCAATTCTAGCTGAGCAAAAAAAAGTCTTGTTTTAGGAAGTTTTCATGGTGCTGATTTGAAAATTGACTAGTTCTTTGCTGGGTAGGTTGGTATAATGTGTGTTGTGTGGGTGGAATATTATGGGGGGAAATGCAAAAGTCTTAGAGATATGAGTCATATTGTGCTCTGTAATCTAGAAGAAATATGAAGTGGGAAAACCCAGAAGATGATGGAGGTGAGTGCAGTTTCAGATAAGACTGAAGGGTTTGTGAGAGTCAGTTGTGTAGGGTTGAACATTATTTTGCAGGACTTTATTGACTGTTGGTTAAGAACAGTGAGATAAATTCATCACTTCCAGATGTCTTTCTTAAAGATAGGCAAGGATAGCTGAGCCCTTCACCAAAATCGTCAATACAAGAGTAGGAGTTTGGGGAGAAAAAGAAATTTAATTTCAGACTTTTAGGCTTTAAGCTCCCAAGGATATCTACTTAAATCAAATAGACATTTGAACATAATTTCCTTATTATAGTTTATGGAAGAAGTTGAGCTAAAGGTAAAGTTTAGGGGTTTATCAGCAATAGGATATTGCCAAAGCCATTAATGTAGATTAAATAATCTAGAGGAAATATAAGGAGGAAGAGAAGATGACTTATAGAATAGTCACCCCTGGGAAAGAATGGTTAATGAGGAAAAACAGAAGAAAAGCATGTCTCAGAAGCCAAGGGAAATGAGAATTTCTAGAAAAGAGTTAACAGTGTCACATGCTTGAATTTAATGTATAAAAAAATGACAAGGACAATCTGCTGGACTGAGTAGTTAGGAGGTCAGTGGTAACATTTGCTAGTGGAGAGGTGGGGGCCCAATTAAGGTAACAGTAGGAAGATTAGATGATAGGGACCCAGCCTGAAGACTAATCACTTCCCAGTAAACCTGGCTGTGAAAGGAAGAAGAATAAGATAGTATCCATAGAAAGACAATGGGTAGAAAATTGTTATTTTCATGAGGTAAAATACTTAAATATATTTTAGCCATTGTTGTAAGAACTAATAGAGAGGGAGAGGTTGAAATTTTAGTTAAAAGGAAAAATATATTTTATGCACATGGAAATGAAAAAAATCTGGAGTAGCAATACTTATATCAGACAAAATAGACTTTAAAAAATATTATAATAAGAGACAAAGAAGGACATTGCATGCTGATAAAAGGATCAATCCAACAAGAGAATATAACCCTAGTAAACATCTATGCACACAACATAGGAGCACCTAAATATATAAAGCAAATATTGACTGACATAAAGGGAGAGATCGACAGTAATACAGTTAGAGTAGGGGACTTGAAACTCCACTGACACTAATGAACAGATTTTCCAGACAGAAAATCAATAAAGAAACATCAGCCTTAAATGACTCACTAGACCACATGGATTTAATTGATATTTTTAGAGCATCTCACCCCAAAGCAGCAGAATACACATACTGTTCAAGTACACATGGAACATTTTCCAAGATAGACCACATGTTAGGTCACAAAACTCATCTCAGTAAATCTGGGAAGATTGAAATCTTATCAAGTGTCTTCTCTGAACATAATGCTGTGAAACTAGAAATCAGTTACAAGAAAAAACTGAAAAACACAAACACATGGAGGCTGAATAACATGCTACTAAACAATGCATGGGTCAACAACAAGGTCAAGGAAGAAAGCAAGAGCTACCTTGAGACAAATGAAAATGAAAACACAATGCTCCAAAATCTATGGGACAAAGTGAAAGCAGTTTTAAGAGGGAAATTCATAGCAATACAAGCATATCTAAAGAAACAAAAAAATCTTAAACAATCTAACCTTACACTTAAAGGAACTAGAAAAAATAGAAAAAGAACAGTAAACAAAGCCAAAAGTGAACGAACAGAAGACAGGAAATAATAAGATCAGAACAGAAATAAACGAAAGAAAGTCTTAAAAAAAAAATACACAAGATCAATGAAACCAAGAGCTGGTTCTTTGAAAAGATAAGCAAAATTGATAAACCTTTATCCAGACTCATCAAGAAAAGAAAAATAAAGGACCCAAATAAATAAAATCAGAAATATGAAAGGAGACATCGGGCCAGCCGAGTGGCTCAGTTGGTTAAGAGCTCGCTCCACAGTGCGAGCTCTGAGCAACAGCGGTTCGAGTCCCGGCCTGAGCTGAGCTGCCAACAGGTGGCAGGAAGGCTTAGCTAAAAAATAATTAAAAAATTAAATTTAAAAAAAAAGAAGACATGACAACAAATAGCACAGAAATTAATCCTTTCTTAAAAGAATTTAAGAAAATACCATAAGCAATTATATGCCAACAAATTGGACAATCTGGAAGAAATGGATAAATTCCTAGAAACATACAATCTTCCAAGATTGAATCAAGAAGAAACAGAAAATCTGAACTGACCTATTACTACTAATGAAATTGAATCAGTAATCAAAAAATTCCCAACAAAAATCCTGGACAGGATGGCTTCACAGGTAATTGTACCAAGTATTCAAAAAAGAATTAACACATATTCTCAAACTATTCCAAAAAATTCAAGAGGAGGGAGACTCTCACGCTCATTCAGTGAGGCCACTATTACCCTGATTCCAAAACCAGACAAAAACATTACAAAAAAAGAAAATTATAGGCTACTATTCTTGATGAACATAGATGTAAAAGTCCGCAGCAAAGTACTAGTACACTGAATTCAAAAACACTTTAAAAAGATCATACACGATGATCAAGTGGGATTTATTCCCAGTATGCAAGATGGGTCCAGTATTTAACATGACATGAGGTCTGACAATTAAGTTTGTGAACTTATCCTAGAAAAAGTGCTACATACCTCATTGCTGAACATCACTATAGTCACCTTTGAAGTACTCCCCTTAAGGAAGCTATGCACTGATGCCAGTGCTTAGTCCACCCTTCAAAGCAATTTTGGAACTCTCTTTCTGGAATGGCCATGAGAGCCATCATCGTATTACCCTTGATGTCCTGAATGTCATCAAAATGTCTTCCTTTCAATATTTTCTTTATCTTTGGGTAAAGAAAGAAGTCATTGGCGGCCAGATCAGGTGAGTAGGGAGGATGTTGCAATACAGTTGTTTACTGGTCAAAAACTCCCTCACAGACAGTGCTGTGTGAGCTGGTGCATTGTCGTGATGCAAGAGCCATAAATTGTTGGTGAAAAGTTCAGGTCACCTAACTTTTTCGTGCAGCCTTTTCAGCACTTCCAAAAAGTATCTGTGATGAGGCAAGAATATACAATGGAGTAAACACAGTCAGTTCAATACTAAGTGTTGAGAAAACTGGACAGATACATGCAAAAGAATGAAACAGCCATCTTCTTACTCCATATACAAGAATAAACTCAAAATGAATAAAAGACTTAAATGTAAAACCCGGAATCATAAAACTCCTAAAAGAAAACAAGGCAATAAAGTCCTTGCCATCGCTCATAGTAATATATATTTTTTTCTGATATATCTCTTTAGGTAAGGGAAACAAACAATAAACAAATGGGATTAGGTCAAAATAAAAAGTTTTTCCACAGCATAGAAAACTATCAACAAAATGAATAGACAAGCTACTGAATGGGAGGAGATATTCACCCATGATACATCTGATAAGAGGTTAATATCCAGAATTTATAAAGAACTCATACAAGTCAACACCAAAAGAACAAACACTCCAATTAAAAAATGGGCAGAGGACCTGAGTAGACATTTCTCCAAAGAGAACATACAGATGACCAATAGACATATGAAAATATGCTTAATATCATTAATCATCAGAGAAATGCAAATTAAAACCACAGTGAGCTATCACCTCACACCTGTGAGAGTGGCTTTCATCAATAAATCAAAAAACAAGGGTTGACAAAGATGTGGAGAAAAGGGAACCCTTTTGCACTGTTGGTAGGATTGCAAATTGGTGCAGACAATTTTCTATTCTAAAAATAGAACTACCTTATGATCCAGCAATTCCACTTCTGGGTATTTATCTGAAGAAATCCAAAACATTAATTTAAAAAATATACAACCCCTATGTTTACTGCAGCACTATTTCCAATGGCCAAGATATGGAAGCAATCTAAGGGCCCATCAATTGATAATTTGATAGAGGATGTGGTACATACATACAATGGAATATTACTCAACCATAACAAATGGAATCTTGCCATTTGTGACAGCATGCATAGTTGTAAAGGATATTATGCTAAGTGAAGTAAGTCAGACAGAAAAAGACAAATACTATGTGATCTCACATGTGGAATCCAAAGAACAATATAAACAAAAAAACAAGGCAGAAACAGACTCATAGATACATAGAACAAACTGGTGGTTTCCAGATGGGAGGGGACTTGGGGGGCTGGATGAAAAAGGTGAAGAGATTAAAAAGTACAAATTGGTATTTACAAAATAGTTATGAGGTTATAAATTGCTGCATAGGTAATATAGTTGATAATATTGTCATAACTTTGTATAGTGCCAGATGGGAACTAGACTTATCTGGGGGATCACCTTATAAATTGTATAAGTGTCTTACCACTGCACTGTACACCTGAAACCAATACAAAATAATATTGAATGTCAAACATAATTGAATAAAAATTAGCAGGAAATGTTTTTAATGACAGTGTGAGTATGGTGAGACCAACTTTTTTCATACACAGCTGGTGGGTGTATAAATTGGTATAATCTTTTTTTAAAGCAATTTGATAATGTGTGTAAAGAGCCTTAAAAATATAGTTTTTGACTATGTGAGTCTACTTATGGAATTCTACCCTGTGGATAGAATTAGAGATGCAGATGAAGATTTATGTACAAGGATAATAATCACAGCATCATTTTAATAATGAAAAATGGAAACAATCTTTGTACCCAACAAAGAAGGCATAGTTATATAAATTATAGTGTATTCTTAGAGTGTTACACAACCATTGAAATCCTATTTTCAAAGACTCAAATTATTGGGGGAAATGTTCTTACAATACATTGGTGAATGAAAAAATGAAAAACAAAAATAAAACTGAATATAGAGAATAATCCAAATGTTGAAAAATTTAAAAGGTATAAATATAGAAATGAGTACAAAAAACTAGAAAATTGAACAATGTTTCATCATTCATCATAGACTTAAAGAGACTAGATCACAACAGTGATCTAAGGGTTAATTTGAGGTAGAGATATACATCTACCTACAAGGGAAAAACAGAAGGATATTTATAGATGTGGGGAAGGAAATTAAACGATTTTTCCCCCCATTAAATGAGAGGCATATCCTTCTTCATCATCATCATCATGACCTCACAATATCAGTAACGTATAAAGGGTTAATTTTGTGTCATATTTTGTATTGTTTTTAATATTCACATAATTTTGTATTATATATATAATTTGTATTATATATAAATAAATATATATGTTTAAATCTACTATTAAAAGTAAGCAAACCAAGGCATGGAGAAGATAAGTTATGCACACTAAGAAATTGTGGTCCTGAAATTCATGTTTATCTCCAGCCTTCTGCTGAGAGAGGAGTTGGGCAACTTTGATAAGGAGAGACTTAAAACTTATGTAATAATCACTGTGGGAAAATTGGAGGGATCTGACCAGAGACAACAAGAAAAAGAAATGGCTGCATCCTCTGAGGGTCATCTTAAGATCACCTATTTGAAGTGCCACCAGTTCACAAAATTATATGTATTTTCTCCAAAAGTAGTTACATGCCTTGGTGTAGGAGAGAAAACAAAAGAAGCCTGGATGAATGGAAAATTGTAGTTTAGTAGGAAGTTTCAGTCAAAAGAGAGGGTGTTACCAATAGATGAAGCTGATTGGGATTTAAGCTTACTATAGAATAAAGAGATTTTAAGTGGATAAAGAGATTTTAAGGGGCTGAGGGAAATGAAAAATGAGAAGAGTGACAGGAGGGGCGGCAGTAATTGAGGGGAGTCAGGGGTAAAGTGAAAAGGGCTGAAGTGGAAAGTTGATACAATTTTGGCATCAAGCAAGTTGAAGACTTTGAGGTTCCATGGTTAGATAGTTGGATGAGCTACCCAAACTTCTGTGAAAAAAATGAAAGATTACATCATTTCTATGATGGTAGTAATCAAGAGTGGAGATAAAGACTGCGAGGCATATTTCAAAATGCTTAGTAGATGAAATGGAGTGAGAAGACCTCTAGATGATAGAAATGTGAGGTAGAGCAAAGGTGCGAAAGTGGGGTGACATGAGCCTTATAGGATGAAAGGGGTGCTCATGAGGGTCAAGGAAATAAGGATTTAGGATCAGCAAAGGGCACTATGAGAATGATCCCAGACTGTATAGCATTGTGGTATAAGGAGATGGATTTTCTTATTGAATGTTAGTGTCTCATGCTTTGACTATTGCCTGATGCATAATTAATGCTGAGTGTCAACTCATTCACTTCATAGACAAATGAATGAATATAGAATTAATGGGCTCACACCAGGAGATGAAGGAGTTCTGGGAAGAGTTGAGGATGACATGGCATTGGGGCTGTTTACCTTAGAAGAGGTGTTCCAGAGATCATAATGGAAGGTATTTGTAAAGAAGACCAGAAATGGATGAAAAAACATGATGGGGAAAATGCACAAATAATAGATGGACGTGAGTCATGTAGAGGTTTGTTCATTTGGAAGGACTGGTGTTCTGGCTGTGACTGAGGACGGCTGGCATGGAGAATGTGGCTGTCACTGACCATGCTGAGGTCCCTAAGACTGGGATGGCTGGAGCCTAACTATCTGAGAAGTCAACAATGTCAGTAGTCGCAGTTTGCACAGTGCTTACATGGCAAGATGTAGGCAAACTTTTATGAGGCTTTTTAAAGACAATCCTGCCTTGCTCATTAGAAATGATTAGCTGGCCTTTACACTGCTCCATTCCCAGAGGAATAATTGGCTTGAAGTAGCTATGAAATAGGATTTTTTTTTTCCTGACAAGAATTTGGTGTCATAGGGCAGCTTGGATGAAACTACCCTTAAGTAGTAGAGCTCTTTTTACATGGCTGGGAATGAATTGGGCTATTTCTCCCATGCCTTAGTCCTGAGTGGAGTAGAGGTAGACTTCTGGTTGCTAAAAGCCTGAAAGTCTCAAGTTCTGTCACTAGCCTGGTTCTATTTTTCTCCTTTAACAATTTGGTGAGAGCCTCTCAGGTGTTATAACCTCTCTTCTGTAGTTTGTGTGTCAGCAGGATGCATATAAAAATATGATAAGATATATTAGTCCTGAGGCAAATGGGTAAACTAGGTGAATCGCGTGGCGAGAGAAACACCCACAGCTCTCTTCCATTATCATTGAGGTAATATAATTTTCTAGAGGAAGAATTATTGACATCTAGTGAATTGTGAAATCAATATCTGCATTATTTACTGAACACATGCTGGGCATTTTTTACCAGAATCATTGGTAAACATCTTCAGTCATAAACTTCTCAAATTCTTCGATGGATTTGTGTTTTAATTAACATTCTTAGCTGGAAACTAGAGGCAGATGGGAAATGTTGTTAATAATTCCATAATTGATAACAATCACTTCTGAAGCACAGAAGCAACTCATAGCTCACGAATTATTTCAGAGAACAAAACACTCCAAATTATTAGAAATGTTCAGTGACATAGGAAATTGAGTTTTCCAGTGAATGAGGACTGGGTCAGAGGCCGAAGCCCTGGGTTTGCATTTGGACCCACCACTTACTAGCAGGGAGATGGCATCTGTCTTTTCTCTAAGCCATAGTTTCCTTATCTACAGAGTTTCAGTAATCCTTATCTTCACTGGATTGATATGAAAAATAAATGAATGAACAATGCACTATACCTGACACAAAACAAACCCTCAATAACTCCCTTAAGGTTCATACAGGTGAAATACAAAACAGCCCTGGAATTTATCAGTATCCAATATCCACTCAGTGCTCAGCCCTCATGGTAATTCCACTTTTTAAAAAAATCCTGAATTTTTGCATTGAGGAGCAGGGACAACCTACATTTCAATTAAGATTCTGGATAGTCCTGAATTTAAGAAATCAGTTTAACTTTATTTAAACTAGCATTTCCCAACATATTTATCACCAGATCTTCCGCCTTCTTAAATCCTATTAAACTCTTGAGGAATCAAAGTTCTTCTGAACACTTTAGGAAACACTGATATAAGGTTTCAGTCTCCCTCCCATTGTTGGTGGATTGGAGTTAACAGCAGCAGCAAATGAATGTTAATTTAGTGATCACTGTGAGCTAAATTCTGTCTTAAAGACTTCTAACTATAAAGTCTCTCTAAATTCTTACATCCTTTGGGAGTCAGTACTATTAGAATGACCATTTTGTAGTTGAGACAGAAGCACAGATAGCGGAAGCGTCTTGCGTAAAGGAACTAAAAAAAGAAGCAGTGGAAGATGGTTTGAAGACAGACAGTTTCTGTGACCACAATGCTAATCTGGGATTATATCAGCTGACGTAGTTCAGCAGAGGTCAAGAGGAAAGTGAAGATGGAGGAACTTAAAAGAGAGCATGTTCCTAAGGGACAGAGAAAATGTGGAAGTCAGGGGAGAACAGTTAGAAAACCATAGAAGCAGAGCCAAAAGCTGGAGCACTGAACTGAGAGTCAACTGACAGAAGTGTCGGGTGTTTCTCTAGGCTGCTGCATGCTGTGTGTGTCTTGCTTTTATCTGTCAGTCATGGGCTTGTGTGGGTAAGCCTGATGAGTTTAAAAGGCCAATAATAGGATGGACATCTTGGTACAAATAGTAGATTTCATTAAATCAGGCCATGGAACTCTAGTCAATGTATAGGTTCACACAATTAGAATTAAATAAAAGAGAAGCATATTGGGTCAAATAAATGTAACTAGGAAGGCAGCAGACATTGCCTTTGGAATTTAAAAATTCTTTCATGTGAAGGAATCTAGTTACTGCATCAGGCTGGATACCAGTAAGCAGTGCTTGCTCCTTAGCTCAGCCCAAATTGCTGTCAATTCCAATACCTTAATTTAGCAGGGTTTATGGCTTTGTGAATTTGAGGGAGAATGATTAAAATGGATATATATATATATATTTTAAGACCTGGCATTCTCTTTGGAGTTAAGAAGTCTCCCTTACTGGAATGTGGGAACCATATGATGGTAAAACAGTGGGATTTATATTGGATTCATCACACAGAGGGAGTAATATGGTT
The DNA here is from genome assembly GCF_001890085.2 of Hipposideros armiger. NCBI lineage: Eukaryota > Metazoa > Chordata > Mammalia > Chiroptera > Hipposideridae > Hipposideros > Hipposideros armiger. The sequence continues at coordinate 659,662 of NW_017731509.1, read as the reverse complement.
TAGAGCAGGATATTTGGACAAGAAGATAAGCTGCTGTGGAATCCATCACTCAATCTTCCTCCAGGGCTGATTTAGCAGCCCTTTATAGCTTTCTTCTTGGTCCCTTGCTCATCATGTACATACTGTCAGAAGCTGGGTTCTTAGTCAAAGGTGGTGACTTCTCAGAGTGAAGGAAGGCACCCATGTTTATTATGTATATCCAAGTAGCTGTCCTCATCTGCTTACATAGGCAAGTGTGCATATTCCCGATGACCCAAACAGAACACAATTTGGAGAGTTGGACACTTCTCCTCCTTTCGCATGCCCACAGAAAAACTCTCGAAAGTTGTCAAAACTCTCCAGAGTTTTAACCAAGCTGCTGTCCCTGAATGGAAGAGCAGTTTGAATACCATTTAAGATGGACTGAACGACTAAAGGGATGACTGCAGAAAAAAAATGTACCTAGGAATGCATCACAGATTCAAAATGGGTTCCTTGAAATAATTCACTAAGAATAAATTTGCTGAGTAGTTCTCTAAAACCTATCCAAAATAATCTTAACTACACTACCGAGTCTAGCTCTAGGAACCTCCCTTCTGTCTGCCCTTTCGTGGCTTTCATGGTGGATCTCTGCCCAGCAATGAAAATGAGTTAATGATGTACCAAAAGAGGAAAACTCTTTTCTATCATTTGTGTGATGGTCGGCTTCCACTCACTGCTCTGCAGCAAAATGAAAGTGGTAACATGTCCAAGACCAAGTGTAAGTATTTGATGGTTTGGGGAGAGTTGATCATTTGGTGGTTTGATTTTTAATGAGTTGATTTGTAGCAAATTAATGTTTAACTTTATTGAACTAGAGCCTCACTTCAGCCTGCCTCATTAATAAGGATCATAGAATAGTATGGATGGATATGAGACTTCTTGTTTTTTTACAGTTCTGGACTCCTTGTTTAAACCTAAACTTTTGCTTTCCAGTCATCAGGGACCGAGGACCTAAGTCATGGGCAATTTTGCAAAGGTTTTTTATTTCCAGGTCAGACCTATCCTCTTTCTAATTTGGCAGAGCCTACCCTGGAAAGATTCCTCTTCTGCATTCCTCCATTAAGGAATAAGATCTACATCTGTCACTGAGAGAATACCTAGCTCAGACCTCTTCTGTTCTTCTGGTTATTGATGACTGCGTAACAAGCTATCCTACCACTTAGTGGCATCAAACAATGACACTTAATGCTCATGGCTCCTTGGGTCAGTAATTCTGATATGGCCAAGCAGAGGTGGCCTGTCTGTAGTCCATGATGTCTGATGCCTCAACTGGAAAGACTCTGAAGACAGATGTGACTTGAATGGCTGGGTCTAGAATCATCTGAAGATTTCATTACTTACATGTCTGGAACTTGGGCTGGGATCACTTAATGGCGGGACTCAGTTGAGACTATCTACCAGAGCAAGTGCACATGGCATTTTCATGTGACTTGAGCATGAAGGTTTCCTCACAGCATGGAGGTTTCAAGGTAATCGGATCACTTCCATGGTGTGCAGGGACCCAACTTCATGTATTTCTTTAAACAAGATAGAAGCTACATGGTCTCTGTGACCTAGATTTCAATATCACATATATTCACTTTCGCTCATATGCAAAAGTTGAAGTTGTCATAGCCTTCTCAGAATCAAGAGTAGATCAGGATACACTCCCACGTCTTGCTAGAAAGCATTAAAGTCTTGGCCGTGTTTTTTAAATTGCCACATTTGGGAACTAGCAACACAGAGTAATGAGGTTACCTTTTCAACAGATCCCAGAATATCTCCAAATATATATGACTTTTTTTTGCAAAATATACTTTGGACCTGGACAGGTATTCTAGAGATATTTCCATGGCTCAAAACAAGCTAAGTGTAACAGCTCCCAGCCAGCTTGGGAGGCTCAGGAGAATACCAGCATCATATGTAATCATTCTTCTCTTGGGATGCTGCAGGATGTTATTCCCTAGCTTTATCTCCGTGTTTTGATCACTGGACTTCATAGGATGCATTTTAGCTGTCTCCAAATTAGACAGGGGATTTGCTGCCTCTGGAAATGTTCACCACGAAATGTTGGGACCAATGGGCCACATTATAAAACAGAATTATTGAACATGAGTGTTAGTCTGGCTACTATAGGAACTTGCAAAGGGGCACTTATTTTAATGGATTCGCCATGATCTGAGCTCTGTCTTCTCCACAAACTTGCAAAATCTGAAATTCAGTATTGGTTAGTACATGCTATCAGTGATGAGAACGCATGAAGCTAGTTGCAGGACACCATGTGTACACCTAATACCAATTTCTGTGGAGAACTAGCACTACCTACGGATACTTCCATTCACTGGCTTTCACAGTCTTTCCCTGGAGATAATTCTGCATGACAAAGCATGTAATAGAAAGATATTTGTTAAGCATTGGACAAAACTCTGGGAGGCAGGTATGATGTCATGATTATCTTGTATACTCAGCACCTAGCAGTGGCTGGCGTGGATGAGGCTTACGATAAATGTCTGTTGAATACATGAAAGAATACTTTAGAATGGAAAAGATCTTAGGGAGAATGCAGTCTGATGGTTTTCAAACATCCCCAGGATCCTTGAAGAAGTGTTCTAGGGCCCCCCTTTGGAATCAGTGGACAGGAAGTAGCAGGGGCCCTAGAACAGCTCCCCTTTTATTTGTTTAAATTATTAGGACTCTAAGATTTAAATTTTGAAAGGAATTCTACTGATACAAAATATTAGCAGCTAATAATAGAAAATATTGGCAATAATAATGTTTGTCAATGAGGAAACTGAGACCCAAATAATTAGGTAATTTGCCCAAAGTCACCGAATTAGTAAGAGACTAAACTGGCTCTCAAATTAGAAGCTTCTCACTCCAAGGCCTGACCTGTTTCTAATATGCAACATCCTAACGATTTGCTGGAACCTAAGCCCTCTAATTGGCTGTGAAGTTCTCCATCCTCCTCCTGACAATCACATTTGGCATCTATCCAGACCTTATTGCACCAGTTTCATTTTTTCTGAAGAAGCTACATTTGACATTGCAATCGCCGCCTTATAAAATTCCCTCCTGCCCAGTTTTTTTCCGGTTTCTCCTTGAGCCTCATTCATTCACTTTTTTTTTTTTAATTCCATGGACAGCCTCCCAGACAAGTCATTTTCTGGTATAAAGAGGAAAAGAGCAAGGGGGATGCGTTGGATAAGTAGACTATAAAATCCAGGCAAAAGCTCATTCTAAAACACATTTTCCTTAAAACATTGTTATCACTGCTATTGTTCATACCATTCCATCGCTTCCCTTGAGCTGCTGCTTCCTGCTGATGCTTTAAAGAGGTCAAAATAACTGCTAGCTTACTTGCATGTAAAAAGCGCAAGCCATAGCCCCAGAAAAGTTCTTCTTGCTCGTCTTTAGCTGGCTGTGCAATTGGCCTCGCCTTGGAGCTGTACGCACTCTTTCTACCTGCAGCTGACTGAGGATCTGTGAGGATCAGAGAGGAGACAGGGTCAGAGATGAAAAGGGCTCTGGGAATCTTGAAACGGAGTCTTATTTTACACATGAAGAGACTGAAACCAGAGAGGGGGAGTAATTTGCTTAAGGCTACACAGCTAATTAGTGGCAGAGCACTGTGTCTCCTGCTCCCTAGTCCAGGACTCTATTAGCAATAGCAGCTTTAGTTTTGCTTCCAGCCCTCCAGGTGAGACTCTGGTGGCAGTACAGGCTCCCAGTACCACAGAAAAGACCACTGATGTCCCATGGATCAGACGTGGCACCCAACTAGCTAAAGTCAAGAGGGGCAGGCACACAGTCCTGTAGGGTCATGCCGATCCCTTGGACATCAGTTCGGACAGAGACACCACTAGCAGCATCAGAGTTCTCTAGCTGAGCCACGAGTCTGTCACTGCAGCTCTTTGTTGTGACAGATTATTGAGGCATTAGCGGCGTGCTCACCCAGGAAGAAAGAAGGCAGGAGCAGATGGTAAGGACCACAGGCAGGTGTTTCTGTTATGCCCAGTGAGAAGAGATGAGTGAGTCCTAGCCTGGAGAATTAATTTGAAGACCTTTTTAAAGTAGCAAAAAGTTTTTATTTTCCTAGAAACTGTCTTCCCTGGAATTCCAGTGCATAAGATAGATAAAAGCAGAGCTGCTGCCCTGTTTGAATTTGGGAAGAGAATGAGATGTCCTCTGAGGCTCCAGGCAGCCGAGTTTGGATACTAATGATCAGGGAGGACTTTAGCCACTAGGAGGAGTTTTGGAAATCTGTGATGATACCACTGGTTTTCATAGTGATAAGATGGGGTACTATCATTTTTTAGTAGGCAGTAACCAGGGTTGTCAGCTGTCCTGCAATGTGATGGACAGTTCTTGACATTGAAGACGTGTCCCATATCTTCTATGATTGATATGACTATCTCCCCAGACATTCATATAGATCAGTGGTTCTCAACCTGGTGGGTCCCAACCCCTTTGGGGGTCGAATGACCCTTTCACAGGGGTCGCCTAAGACCATTGGAAAACAAAAAGATACTTACATTACGATTCATAACAGTAGCAAAATTACAGTTATAGAGTAGTAACGAAAATAATTGTATGGTTGGGGGTCACCACAACATGAGGAACTGTATTAAGGGGTCGTGGCATTAGGAAGGTTGAGAGGTTGAGAACCGCTGATGTAGATGAAAAAGCAGTTTGTAAGTAGCTAAGCTTAGAACCCACCTCTGTTTCACATATGACAAGTAGTATTTATTACCCAGTTTTTATACACATTGCTTTTTCCAGATATGCTACAACTGGAGTAATTGGGGGGAGAGTGTACTTTTTTTTTGGTTTGGTTTTTTAGAGCTTCCCCAGGAATTGCTCTCCAAGAGACTTAACACAAGGGTTAAAACCACAGATTTCTGGAGCCAGCCTGCCCGGCTTTGAATCCCAGAGCCTACACTTACTAGCTTGCTGTGACTTTGGCCAAGTTACTTAACTATCCTGAGTCTGTTTTATTAGCTCTAAATTGGGGATAGTAACTGTTAAGACGGAATTGTAATGGTGGTACTAAATCTTCTATTTTTGAGATTTGGATCTCTGGTATAATTCTAATTAATAAGTGTAATTTTGCTTGGGACTTTTTGAAAGCTTTCTTTGCCTCTTAATGATTCTGCTTCCTATATATTTACTATGCAGTTTGTTTTTGTTTTTGTGTTTTTAAATTGGGGAATTGGGGGAGGGGAACAGTGTTGGGGAATTGGGGAGGGGGACCAGCCAAGTTGTTGTTCTTCAATCTTAGTTGTGGAGGGCGCCAGTTGCCATCTGGCTGCCCGTTGGCAGCTTGTGGCCTCTAAGTTCAAGGTGCTGTGTTACAATCTTAGTTGCGGGTGGGCATAGCCACCATCCCATGCAAGAGTCGAACCCAGCTGCCTTGTTGTTAAGAGCAGGCACTCTATCCACTGAGCCATCCGGGCGGCAGCTCAGCTCAAGGTGCCGAGTTCAGTCTTAGTTGCTGGTGAGCATAGCCCACCATCGAACAGGTAGTCTTGTTAGGAGCATGTGCTCTCACCAGCTGAGCCATCCTGCCACCTGTTGGCAGTTCAGTGGCAGCTCAGCTCAGGCACAGCTTCACTAGCCCACGTGGGAATCGAACCGGCGGCCCTGTTGCTCAGAGTTTGCCCTCTTAAGCTAACTCTTAACCAACTGAGCCACTGGGCGGGCCCTACCATACAATTTCAATGTTTCTATTTACTTAGACCCAGTGCTAGCCCTGTGACTTGGGGGAGGTTTTGCATCAGTATGGAATCCACTCCCCTGGCTCCAACTTAAATCTACATAACGTGTGCAAAGGTTGCGATAACCAGCTTTACCGCACCTTCCCCCACCCCAAAATACAGGAAAATATAAAACTTGAGACCAAAGACTCGACGCAGTAGTTTGCAGTAGTTTCAGCAGACTCTGCCCAGCTGACCCTTCTCTCACTTTAATAAATCTTCCTTTTCCTTCTCTATTTCTACCTGACTTCATGCATTCTTTCACGGCCCGCAAGTAAGCAGACACGACAGTAACAGCACCTACTCAAAATGTTGTGAGCATTAAATGAGTCAATAACGTAATGTACTTAGAGCAGCTCCTGGCATAAAATAAATGCTCTGACTTTATCTTGGAAAATTGTATCACTGTGACAATGCTACTTACATTATTTGTGGCTCTAATACAACTATACCTGCATTGTTCTGCAGTCGCAGCTGTATTCCTGGTGATTGTGATCTGGATATGGACATGTATATTTATGTTGCCTTTAAAAGTATCAACTGTAAGAAAAAAGTGTTGAAAATCAATCATTGGCTGTTGTCCTGTTTCACATAAATATAAACGTATCAGCAGGAAGCACCTAACTGCCTTTGTTATGTTTTCTAGAATAGCCATGCCCAGTCTTTCACAGAGTATACATTATTTTATTACAAATACATGTTTTGGTATCTTAAATTTAGAGTTTATGTTAATTTTTTCAAGATTATGTATGTAGATGATTTATAATATTTAAAGTACTCATTGCAGGATAATGGAGAAAACATTACAAAATGTGTGTTAGTAACAGGAGACATCCGGTGTGATTAGATGGGGAGCCCCTGCAATAGATGGATGAGAAGCACCTGGAATTCTTGAGTTTCAATGTAATGAAAGCAGAGTTGTTCTGAGTAAAGCTGAGAAGAAACAAAAGGTTTCTCTAGCCCACTCTGTTTTTTTCCCTAAGCTCCCCTGCAGCCTTTAACGCTCTGGTAAACACAGTTTGAAAATAGCTCTAGGACAGAGATTCTCAAAATATATCTAAAAATGGATCTGAAGTCCCACTGGCAAGCCTCTTAGTAGACTCAGAATGAAACCACCAACAATGGGATTGTCCTCAACTGCACTGACTAAGGGCTATTAGCAATGAACATACTAAAAGGTTTATTAAGGGCTACTAATATCTGCCATGTCTATTGTAAAATTAGATCTTTCTCAAGTTTTTCTCAAGAGTCAGTTATCTATTCTACTGAGATGCCTGGCCATGTTGAAAAACTTCTCAACTCACAGAGACAGAATTCTTGGAATTTGAGGGAAGGATGCTTTATTAACTGAACATTACAAGTGTTTCAAGTTGGACATGGCTTTTGATTACTGTAATTCCTGATTCCTAATTATATATAAATCACTATTTAATTATATTAATATCAGTTTTGTTTCTTCTGTATTTTTCTTTTGCCTAACCTTACGTAGTGATGCTCATTTTATTATTATTTTGGGCCAATAATTTGTCAATAAGAAGACTTACAGGTAATTGCATTTTAATTAAATTGTGAAATGTCTATATCCAGTCTGCAATTGGCTTCTCCAGTGGTGATTTTCTATTTGTCAATTCATCAACAAGTTATTACTTCACTGGAAAGTGAAAAAATGATAAAGTAGATAGGTAGTGTCTATAGTCCTACCTAAAAGGACCAAGGTTGATAATATTTAAGAGCATTTTTCTAGTTAAGGAAAGTATACCTGGGGTGAGAGTGGGGCAGTGGAGACCCAGGAACCATGATGCCCTGCAGGGAATGTAAAGAAAGTAGATGCCCACCCAAATACACTTTCTGTTAATGGAGGTGATTAGTTTTACCTGAAAGCATATTTGGAGAACACAGCAAGCAGGCTACACTTACAGATGAAGCAAAGTTCTCCTGAGGAGCTCTGCCTGGAAAGATAATGAACACTTCCCTCCTTTCACACACTGGAGATATTTTTCTGTTGTGAATCCTAGGCTTTATTAGCCAGAAAGCATTCATCCATGAGCAAGGAGAACAGACATTTCCAGGATTTACCAGGAATGCCCAGGACCTCTGTCCTAATAGAAATGAGAGTGCAGATCAACTCAATTATAAATAAAATGATCTATGGAATTTTCAATGGCCAGCTTACTGTCCATCCAAACACATTTCCATTTTTCTGGACCGACAGAACATGTAAGTAGGATGACTAGAAGTCCATTTTCATGCAATTGCAGGACCATTTTCTTTTTTCAGTAGATTTTTCCTGAGTCCTAGAAGTGAAAATTACTGGGCTGAACAACAGTTACAAGGAAAGGTTTTGCAAAAGTACCTAGTACCTTCCCTCCACCTAAACAAAAAGCCGTGCAGGTTGGGTTAGAAAATGGCCCTTGGTTTTTCTTCCAGCCCTAGAATTCCATAATTTCAGAAGAAAGTGAGATTCCTACTGACCCCATCCTGCTCACTATAATCTCCTTTGCCAGAGCTCGTTGTAGGTTGGAGCAGAACCTAGAAGAATGGGCTTCCTTTCCCATTCCCCTTCACTTGCATTGCAATTAAACTGGGGATCCTCTTATTCGTTCAACTAATGGGAATTAAGGACTATATACTACTTATTTTTCTAGGTTTAGGGAGCAAAGATAGAGAAACAGATTTCAAGTTGCTCAAAGTCCAGAGCTTTCCTTGTACAAAGGAAAACAATGATAATGCAGTAGAGTAAGCATTGTGTTTGAGATAAGTGAGGTGCTAGCGGAATAAAGGGTGTTGGTTTGCAGCATCTTGAATCCAAAAGGAATTATAAAAGTATAAGTACCACTACATTGTTTAGAAAAAAAGATTAGTTATACCTTGGTGCATTTCCAGACTGCCAAGTTTTTCCCCTTTTTAAACTGCATTGAGACACACAGTAGGCTTTTCTGAATGCAAATGTTACCACTGATGACATTTATCACCCCTTCTTTGGTTTCTTCATCTGAAAACTATTATATAATTAAGAGTAGAACTTGGTTAATGCTTTCCAACCTTCCTCCATAAAAAGTAAATCATACCTAATCGTTTTTAAGGGTTTACTCTATGCCAGTAAACCCAAAATTCATCTAAATTCATCATGCATCTAAAATTCCAATATAATCACATCACTCTCCTGATAAAATGCCTCAGTGGCTCCCTTTGTCTAGAATCAAGAGGGTAGAGGTCAGTGTCCTTAGGGTGATATCTTAGGTTCTCTATGATCTGGTCACTTCTTCAGTCTCATGTCTTGCCTTCTCTTGCCTTTAACTATATATTTCAGCCATACATAGGCCTCCCAATATATCTCTTTTCATATTTTTGTCTTCATCATTTTAAATTCCTGACATTTGCTTTTTATGTCCCTACTCTTTGAAGACTTAGTTATAATGTCACTCCTTCTAGGACATTCCCTGCCGGCTCCAGGCCAATGGTGGTGCCGGTCCTATACAGTGTGTGCATCTTTATGACCAGGACTTATCCTACTGCATTGACATTCATTTAAGTGTTTCTCCTTTTCACTAGTCTGTGAACTCCTCAAGGACAGAGGCCATGCCTTCCTCACTATTCTGATATTGCCAGCACCTGAGCAGAGTGGATGCTTAGAGCACATGGGGTCCTGAGTCCTGATCAGGGTTGTGCAGCAGTTAGGAGCTCTAAATCTAGAGCTCAGATCCTACACTACCAATTACTGCTGTGTCACCTGGACAAATGATTTAAACTCTCTGAGCCTCGACTTTCTCATTTCTGAAGTGATACTAGCAGTACTGTCTTCACCAGGGTTGTTGTGAACAATAAACGTAACAATGAATGTGCAGTACATAGCAAGTTGTTTTGTAAATAATAGTCACTTATAAATGTTAATTGTCATCAATTCTCATCATTATACTTAGAAAAGATCATACCCAAACCCAAGACAAAAGCACATGTGTTTAAGGCTACAAAGCCTTCAGCGAAATTTTCCCCAGATTTACTTCCTTGCCATTTGTTAGTGTTTGTCAATTCCTGCAAGTCAGAAAAATGGAAGGAAAAGTGGCTTTATACCTGGATACATTGCACACCAGCCATTTTACTATCTTTTCAATGGTCCCTTTCTCTGTATTTGAGAAAAGATTATAGGCTTGGAAATGACTTCAGAAATTTCAGGGAAAGTAGCCTGAGGAATATGAATGCAATTGAGCCCAAGATAAAATTACCAGGCTTGCCACTTTTTCAATCTTGCCCACTAGAACACACTTTAATAAAACTATTCTGGTCTGTATTTCTTTCTGATTTATTTTTGGGTCTTTCTGATCCACAGAACCATGTTTCATAGCTGGTGAGCTAAATATGTTGGTGAATAGGTGGCAGAAGCATGATATTGCCCTTAAATGATATAGACTTTAAAGAACTGAAATAATTTTAAACATTAAGTGAAAGTGATAGAACAATATAATATCTACATTTATTGTTTGCCTATTATGATAAGCATTTTCCATTTCTCATCACATTCAATAATCACAAGAATTCAGTAAGGAAAGTACCATCGTTATTCTCATTATAGAAATGAAGAAACTGAGGGTTGGGCATCCTAGGACTTATCCAAAGTCAAGAGCTATAAAGAGACAAACCTGAAACACTCAACCAGTTCTGTGTAACTCCCAAGTTCATTTTTTTTTTTTTTCAGCTGAGCCATCCTGCCACCTATTGGCAACTCAGCTCCGGCAGGACTCGAACTGCTGTTTCTCAGAGCTCGCACTCTTGAGCAATCTCTTAACCAACTGAGCAACTCTGCGGGCCCTTCAAGTTTGTATTCTTTATCACCTCACTGAACAAACACACATACATACAGACATGTTCATATGCATGTATGCACACATGTGAAAGTAAATGAAGGCTCCTAATTGAATATATGTAGCTGCAAGTGAAATATTAAAAATTAAATTTTTTTGCTTCATATTAAAAGTCCATGTTGACTCTTGTCAACAAATAGAAAAGAAACAAGGTTTAAAGTATTTATTTTGACCTGTTCCTCTAGACTGGAGTTCACTTGAGTTCAATTTCAGGAGTGACTTTAGCATCAGAGTCAACAGGGACAAGACTGATATTTTCATCCTAATAGCCTTTGAATGGTCTAAGCTCCCAGAAGCAAGACATAACATTCACTACCTGTTTTTGTTTATTTGTTTGTTTGTTTGTTTTTTAAACTACTCTGCCCAGCTGTGGCTCACTGTTGTCAATACTTTCAGTATCTGGAAAAATTCAATTCACTCTTTTCCTGATTAGCAAACTCCTTTCCTGCCTCCAGTTCTCTTCATCATTAGTTTGACTATATTTCCAGATATCTGAGACACTGTCAGTTTATCAAGTACAACTTGCGTTCCCTTAACCTTAACTGTTGAACTTTAAATATTTGGAGCATTACAATATTATTTTAACTCATGCCATTAAGCACATAACTCTTTTGATTATTATTGAGTCATAAATTACTCAAATAATGAATAATAATTCATAAATTATTACCCACAGCTAGGTTTGCAAGTAACTATTGAGAGTATATTCTCAGATGCCTCTTGGAAAATAAAAATGTCCTCTACTTGTGACATGTCTTGTTTGTTATCTCATTATACTGAGAGAAAGAGAAGGATCAGTGGAATCTTTGAATCAAATCAGATAGGGTTGTATGAAAAATTAGGGAGGAATTCCTAGAAAAAAATGACAAAGCTCTGCTTTTTTCTTGGACAATCTAGAGAATTGGTATTGTTGATGTCTGCTGAGATCATAGAATGTCCAAGAGGAAACAACCAAATAGGAAATGTTAACAGTTCCTTCCTTCCTTCCTCCCTTCCTTCTTTCCTTCTTTCCATCTATTAAGCCAGCCATGATATTACGTTATTAGATGCCTACTTTGGATAAAGCACTATACAAAGCTCCCAGATTTAGAAAATAGAGACACAAAGATTAATCAAATTCACTCTTAGTCTCAAGTTATTTTTATAATACCAGGAAGGCAAAACATGCGGGACAAAAGGTAACCAAAATTCAAGGTGGAAAGTGCTCAGTGCCATTGATAGACACAGGTAAGCCAATGGAAGTTCAGATGAGAGAGTTTTCCTACTGAGGAATCAGGGAAACTTCATGACTGGCAGCATTTGAACCGGACTCTTGAAAAAGATATGAGTGTTGGGGATGAGGGCAAGATTCCAGGTGGAGGAATATGGAACAGTAGAGAGATGAGAAATCTCATGTTCCCATCAGTTCCCTCATTTCTGCTCCATGTGGCCTCTGGGCCTCTAGGCCAGCAATCCTTGAGCCCTAACCACTTAGGAAAGGGAAGACCCTTTTCCATTTATTTTCCCATATCAAACTCATTTGTTCTATGTTAGATGGATATTCAGACCTTCTAGGTGACCAACTGACTAAGCTATAGATCTGTCCACATGAAGAGATCATTGGTCTACTATATTACTCATTTGATGTTACTTGTTCATATTTTAACAAGGAATTTCTGAGAGGTGACCTCAATTCTATTCAGATCATATGAGATTATCAAGGTTCCTTTTGTTTTTATAAGAAAAGAACAAATACTTTCAAATTGTCCCCAGATTAGAGAGATAACTGTCCTCATAGGTAACTTGGCATTCCCTCTGTCAAATTATTTGGCATGAGAAAACCTGAGCAGGATCTAGATTTTTTGTGGGCCAGGTAATTTGCATGTAACCAATTTCTGTCTTTTTTTTTTTTTGGCTGACAAATCATTTGGGGGTGAATTATGAGGTGTAGATGGGACACCCTATAGTATATTAGAGTCAAATCCATCTAAAAAATCAAGTAACTCTTTCTACTAATCTGTATTAAAGAGAACAAAATACCCCTTAAAAGTGGCACAAAGCTCTATTCCAAGAACTTCATGGCTCCAAGTTGTCTGTTTAGATATTCTAAATGGATGCTGTACTTTACAGTGTGAAGGATAAGGGAAGGAAAAATAAAATGTTTCCTAAATAACATTATGTACCATGTACTACTTTTAAGATATTTCTCTATTACAAAACCATCTCCTGGCATATCACCCCACTTACATTAAAAATGTAACCTCAACCTGGACCTAGGAGATACTGCATGATCTGGCCTCTGCTTACCTCTTTTTCTCATCTCCTTCACTGTTGCTTAAATTGCTTTAGTCATATTGACTTTCTTCATTGACTTTAACTTCATTTCTTCCTAGAGATTTTTTGTCCTCCCTGTGCCTTCTGCCTGGAGTGGTCATCCCCCTTCCCTACCCCTATGGCCCCCCCTCACCCCACCCCACCTCCCACCTCTCACTCTTCATGCTGGTCACTGTTCAGAGAGGTCTTCTCTAACTACCTGGTATAATATAGATCATCTCCCACCACTGATCTTGGCTGCTTTCCATCCAAGTTTAGTTTTCTTCATCCCACTTAATACCACCTAACATTATGGTGTATATTAATATATTAGTTTATTGTCTGAGTTCCTCTCTAGATAGTACACATCAAGAGAATAGAGACTTTTGCCTTGCTTACTGCCAAATTCCCGAAGTCCAGAACACTGCCCAGCATATAATGGGCATTTAATCAAAATTTATTAAATTAGTGGTAAGTAGTGGTGTCCTGTTTTACAGGAGCCTATTGTGGTCAACAGAGATTGGAAATTTACTCAATATTGCCAGCCTAGTAACTGAAGCAGCTGGGAATTAAACCTGAAAGCCTCTTGCACTTTCACTGCACCAAAATTACTCACAGAGATGCTGTAGCAAATTCCTTCTTTGTGTTGTAAAGTTTAACGTAAATGATATCTTTCTTCTACAATACCTCTGTTATAATTGGATGTTGTTTTTCTCACTTCCCATTTCAATAAAACCTAATCTGGATTGTCATCTTCTGTATAATAACTGTGGCAAGTTTACTACACACAGTCATCATTAATTAATGCACAAAGTATATTAACTTTAGTTAATACAACTAATATTAATGATGATTCATGCATGCTGCCTCCGTCCCCCTCTCGCTCTGTTTCTCTCCTTCCCTCTTGTTATTTGGCAAAGTTTTTTTCATATCTCTTATCTCACTTCAATGAACATCAGAGCTGGAAGACATCTTAGCAAGAGACCCAGAGTGGAGCGGGACTCTTTCATTGTCACATATATCCCTGTAGTTGGTCACCATGCTCTTTCTGATATGGCCAGGAACTTTACAGCCTGCATATGAGAAAAACAAAAGGAAAAAAAAGAAAAAAAAAGCTAAAAGGAAAATCTATCTTCACACCCTAAATGTTTCCTTTGCCTCATATTAATATTTGTTATAACCCAACTTCCTTGAAAGCTCTTCTATTTATTTTATCTATGCTTTTTTTAATTATGTGGAGTCATGGCAGGGCCATATCTCAGTGTCGTTTTAATTGGAAGTATTGATGTCTGAAGTTGTACCCTGCTGGGAAAAATTTAATTATGATCCACAGGTCCCCAGCCTGAATGGTTCTGTGTTTAATTGTAATGTTGTTCATAGCTATCTGTTTCCTTCCTATTCCGTATGAGGAATATACATTGGCAAGACTAGTCTTGTGACTTGCTTTTGCTATTAGCGTGTGCGTGAAGAAGATGTAGGTTGCATCCAAGCAGATGCTCCCTGCTACAAGAGGAAGCAGGTTGTACAAAACGGCTGCTCTCTCAACCTGGTGTCCATAATGGGAAGATAAGTCGAGCAAGTTAATTGCAGACCCAGAGCAGAGCTTGAGCTGACTTGCAGCCTTATGTAATATGTACAGGAAACAATTGTGTTGTTGTGATTGTTGTAAGTCATTGAGAAATATCGGGTTTGTTAGTTAGCATAGCACAAGCTGAGTAATAGGGGTTCAAAGAAAGAACAGCAAAGAATTATAAAGTCTCAGATTGAAGATACGTCAGAGATCACTGAGTCCTGCCCTCTATCCAGTATTGGACTTAACTCCAGAATATCATAACAAACAGCCACCACGCCATTGCCTGAAAATCTCCATGCACAAGAAGCTATCTTGCCAACGACTTAAGCATGTTAGGAACTTACTGTATTTAAATGATATCTTAAAGGCATTGCTACTTCCATGACATCGTCTGAGTTGCATCTGTACAATTAATTACTTACAATTTCTCATTGATTAAACTCTTTCTTAAATAAATTGACTTAACAAAGGATCCTTGTTATCACTACCAGAAATGTTTAAACCGCTTGCTTTCAACAGTAGGTCATTTGATAAAAATACATACTACAGAAACTAAACAATTAGTTCTGGCTATGCTCTATGCATGTGGTAATGGGCCTTTCTCTCTCTTTATTCACTAAAATTATTAGGAAGTCTTAGAGAATGGAGCCCTACTCCTTGTTACCAGAAAATGGAAAGAGAAATCAATAAAGGGTAACTTACTCGCTGTATGATTTAGGACTGTTCCATTTGTGCCTGTCCCTTTTGAGGACTATTGGGAAGACACACCAGAAAATACACTGGATGGAGCCAAGAGAGCATTGCTTCTCTCAAGGACAGTTATCAAGAGTGAAGCTTTTTCAACAACTTATTTTATAATAACATATTAATATAATGGGTATTGAGTGATGAAAAGCGGATAAAATTCTAATTCTCCTTCCACTTTTATACTATCAGCTTTCCCCACAGTCTTAAATCTTCCTTTTTCCAGGATGAACATCTCCAAGTCATTCAACTTTTTCTTGTTTGGTATGATTTCTGGGGCTCTCCCCAAATCTCCTTCCCCTACCTTGTCTTCTCGCTCTGGTACAGAATGAGTAGAGCTCATGTTTGAACAATTTAATTGATCTGAAAACTACTTGTGTGTAAAAATCACTATTTTTTTTTCTCCCAAATTTACTTAGGACACAATGAGAGACCTTGGAAAATAACAAATGACTGATTTACGCTTTGGTCCAACTGCAAAAACCCTTCCCTTTCTGGAGTGTAATGAGAAGTTTCCTTCCTGAAGCTTTTATTCTTAGTTTTGGAATCAGCAAAACTTGAAGCTATCCTAAGTACAAAGGCTAGTTTTGTTTTAACCGTTCTATTACCAGAAAGGGACCTGAGTTGCTGTTCCTACAAATTGCCTCTTGTTCCCATTCAAGAAGAAATGCAAATCAGTCAAATGTGATATTGTAGCAGCAGGAACTATGAGGCCTGACAATTAAATTCATGAACTCATCCTAGAAAAAGTGCTACACACCTCATTGCTGGATATCACTATGGTCACCTTCGAAGTACTCCCCTTGGGAAGCTATGCACTGATGCCAGAGCCTAGTTCACCCTTCACAGCAATTTGGGAACTCTTTTTCTGGAATAGCCATCAGAGCTGTCATCGTATTACCCTTGATGTCCTGAATGTCATCAAAATGTCTTCCTTTCAATATTTCCTTTATCTTCAGGTAAAGAAAGCAGTCATTGGGGGCCAGATCAGGTGTGTAGGGAGGGTGTTCCAATACAGTTATTTGTTTCCTGGCTAAAAACTCCTTCACAGGCAGTGACGTGTGAGCTGGTGCATTGTCATGATGCAAGAGCCATGAATTGTTGGAGAAAAGTTCAGGTCATCTAACTTTTTCATGCAGCCTTTTCAGCACTTCCAAATAGTAAATTTGATGAACTGTTTGTCCAGTTGGTACAAATTCATAATGAATAACCTCTCTGATATCAAAAAAGGTTAACAACATCATTGCAACAAGTTTGTGAACTTAATTGTCTGACTTAGTAGTCGAACAGGGTGGGGAGGAAGGACAATTTCACTGTCTGGGGAAGAACCTGACTGTCACACAACCTGGAAGACTCTTTTGTAAATGAAGCTATTAAAATGTCCATATGGCTTGACAGTGTCAGCCACAGCCATGCTAAATTGTCACACTTCTCTGACAGAAAATCCTGGGCAGTAATTCCTCTTTGAGTTAAAATAGCCTTCAGACCTCTGTCGTCAGGGGCACTAACTGAACTGCTCTGCAGTGAATGCCTGATTAAAGCTCCTCTGTGCGTCCAATGGGAAGGACATTGCTCTGTCCACCTCCAGGAGAAGCTGATTAGCATATACATGTGCCTAATCAATAGCACAGAGGTGGAAAGAAGCAGCTCAGCCAATTATAATGTTAATTGCACTCTGTTTCTCTCAAAAGACTTCGTTGTAATTTTTTTCCTTAATATTGTCCTCCTAGACAAAGTAGGACAGGCTGAATGTTTGGGGAAATATCCCTTGAACTGATTTTTTATTCTTGTGGTTTTCTGCCTTTCACCTCTTCTTCACAGCTGCTTTTCTGGCTCCTGGCTATGTGGTCTTAGACAGAGCACCAGTCACTTAACCTCTCTGAGCCTCAGTTTATTCCTCAATAAAATGGGAATTTACAGTGCCTTCCTCCAAAGGCCATTGTAAACGTCAGTGAGATGACATGCGAAAAATCCGCTGGGATATTGCCTAGCACATAATTAGTGCTCAATAAATGGTGTTTAAATCAGAATCAGACTGTACAAAATATTAAATCATGTTCCACTAATGTGAATGCCCCACAGGTAAAGTCAATCCAGATTCAAAGAGCATATAGGGCAAGCCCATAAAGACGCCTTCAGAAAGGGTTTATTCATATTTTTCATGATTTCTATTCATACAAGACTTAATGACTATTGAAGAGCACTCAGAAAAGAGCAGTGAAATTGATAAAAGGTCCATGAAGGCATTCCTCCGAGGAAAAGGTTACAGGAGATGGGTTCTTTAATCTGGGCCCGATGAAGATTGCAGCATTTACTTAATAATGGTCTTCAAGCATGATTGATGTCAGTAACTGAAAGAGTAATGGAAGGGTTGCATTAAAATAGAAACACATCCTTATCATTTTCCCAAGACCTGCTAAACATTTCCTGAGAGCACAAGCAGATGAAATGGATTCCTATTGCTAATGACAGTGGATACTAAAGCTGGAGTCCAGGAGAAAACCCCCTGGCTGTGTACTTTCAAGAGTCAGCATCAGGACAGCTGGCGGCTGGCAGTTGGACGTTTTTGAGAACACTCTGCCTCCTGGACTTCAGGAAGTTTCATGACATCTGTCTATAGACTGTGGTCTTGTAGACCCCCGGTGCCTAAAACAGAGCCTGACTCATAGTGAAAGTGTGACAGTACCTGCTAAAGAGGCTTAACTCTTATCTTTTGAACAATGAAAACATTATTCTACCCTTAGGGTTGATGCACATGACATTACTTACCATATTTCCCCATGTATAAGAC
>NW_017731509.1:638780-639558 GCF_001890085.2 Hipposideros armiger | reverse complement strand
GAATCTAACATTTCTTCCATGAAAAAATATTGCTCAGTTGCAGTTTACTACTACAAAACAGTGTAGTGTCTTTTTACCTGAGGAACATGCTATTTTAAAAAAAAACTTATAACTCAAATGAAAATAAACTTGTCATAGAAATTTAAATACCAGAAGATTCATTTCAGGATTCCTCTGGATTTATCGAACCCGTTTGATAAACAGTGATTGACTCTATTATGATTACCATTAGGCTTCTATAATCTTAATAAATAGGAAAAGAATGCCTAGCACTGCCTTTTCAACATGAAGTATGTTCGGCAATTCTAACTGGTACCTGTGGTATAGCTGTCCTATATTGATGGCCTAAGTCAAATCCAGATTCAAGTGCCTGAAAATAGATCAAAGCATCCTTTTGTTCATGTTTAAGAATTCCACTTGTTTAATTACTTGGAGGCTGAACCACTTTACCACCTGATTGAGAGGGCTGCTTCTAGGTAAAGCCAATGTTTTCTGCAAATACCTCATTATCTCAAAAAAAAAAGGAAACAAAAATTTCTTGTTTGAAGTATTTGCCAGTATGTGCTTGCTGCAAAGTACACCTTCAACAACCTGAATGAATCGTTAGACAGGGTTTTTATGGTTACCCGTTTAAATGTAGGTCTTCATCCCCCAAGTACAATAATTTAAATGTCCTCATGTCTGAGGCAGAGGTACTGCTTTTGACAATAATTAGCCTGCTGGCTTAGCTACTGTGTAAAATACCTGGTAAAGCAATTCTGCTATAAGTATTATTTTT
>NW_017731509.1:634850-636050 GCF_001890085.2 Hipposideros armiger | reverse complement strand
TCTGCACACCCTGAGAAATCACCATTACTTTGGTGACCATTATATGTATCACATTTTTTTTTTTGCAGGTAGACATATGCTATACACTTTCTTAAAAAGGCATTTATTTATAATGCTGCTTTATGCTAGGCAGCTTTTTTCAATTAGTTTTTTGCTCCTTATCTCTCCTCTTTACCTTTCTTCTACTTCTTTCTGTAGTTTGATCTACTCTGCATGTCACCACCTAATATATAAATTTACAGATACACAATTCAAGAATATGTATGTATAGGTTTGTGTTTACATATATATGTTTATATTATGTATATATTAATACATATGTATGTGTGTAGCAGTTATATATGTCCATACATATGTAAGTATATATTAATTATACATATATGTATATTACACATATGCATATATATTAATATATGCATAGTAACAATATCAAATTGCCAATACTCAACTGCTTTTGACCTACAAAGTGTCAAATTAAAATCAACAGACTCATTCATTTTAATGGTATTAAATGATATTCTGTGGTGTGGAGAAACCACAATTTATTCAACCTTTCTCTTATTGATAGGTATTTCCTTTGTTCTCAGCACCAGCAATGCTTTAGTAATCACCATAGTACATATATTTTGAATAACAAATGCTCTTATAGCTGAAGAAGATATTTTTGTTTATGATATAGATTTTCACCAGAATCATTTACATATATTATTAACAAAAATGTAATTTTAATAATAGTTTCTGAAATTTGCAAAACTTTTAGTTCTGGCCTTTTGGGAACTAAAAACATCCTGAATAATAGTAAAGATCATAGTTGTATCTGCCTTTTTTCTTGATTTTTCAACAAGTTACTTTAGTGTTTATCCATTGAGATTACTGCTGATGTTTTTTGGAAGATAGATTTTAGATACTTAAGTAGCTTTCTAGTATTGCTAGTTTATATGGAGTTGTTATTTGTAATAGGTTACTAAAATTTATCAGATGTCTTTTAAGCATCTATTGTAGCTACCACATTCAGCTGCCATTTTTACATTCTCACCACCAATGTATTATTGTTCCAGTTTGTCCAAATCCTCACCAACACCTGCTGTTATCTGATTTTTTTATTCTAGTTGTTCTACTGGGTTTGAAGTGGTATCACATTGTGGTTTGGGTTGGTATTTTACTAATGGCTAATGATATTGAGAACTTTTTTGTGTGCTT
>NW_017731509.1:630602-631700 GCF_001890085.2 Hipposideros armiger | reverse complement strand
AAAAAAAAAAAGGATATGTTTAGGCTGCTATCTTTCTAGAATCTTTTATTCCAGATTTTATATCATGATAATTTATTACTTTTATCATGGGAGAAACATTTAAAATAAATCAGTAAAACAAACAAAAAAAAGATAATGTCAGCATTGCTTAAAAAGACTATCTTCCTTTTAATGGCATCCACTTTTAAAAATAATAACACTAGCCTGATTAGCTATGACTACTAAGTAAGAACACAGCACTTTCAACACCTTACAGAATATGAAATTTCATCTGTCAATGAGAGTTCTTACTTATGCTACTATAGATTATACTGTTTGGCTCAAGATTACTTCCTGTAATAATGAGTTTTATAAATAGCCTTAAATTATTGCTCAATTCTCTTCAAGTGTTAAACCAATGTATGGTAGGTAATGATTATGTCGCATCTTGAACCTGTTTGCTCTTCAGGCAAGATGTTATCCTGTATTTAGGAATACGAACTTTATGATTTTCCCTTGTTTCCCACTTAATATTTATAATCAATTGGGACTCCAGTTCCCAACAATTCAGTGTGCCTTATCATCAAAAAGTGTATATGTTTGGGTGGCACTTCTTTATATCTTCTTATTTCCAGTACCCAGGAACACTGCTTTATTCTTAACACAGGGTTTGTCCAGGTTATCTCTGTTATAATTTATTTTTATTATAAATAGTGACATACTACTATGCTGGAAGGTTTAGTTGAGATATTATATTTACAAAATTTTATAGTTTGTTTACTGTGTGTTTTCAGATATATTATCTCACTTGAATTTTATTCCTACTCTGCAAAGAAGGCATTACCTTCTCCATTATAAGAGGAGAAAAACTGAGACCCAACATCATATTTAAAATTATTAAATATAAAACAGGACTCAAACTCTTATTTTCTGACTTTTATTTACTATTTTTTCCCCATGTCATATTCTAATATCCAGAGCATTTAAATACTTTTCCCATTGTAGGGAGTTTATTTTTGCCAATGATAGTCCTGATGATTGTGAAAGATATGTTTTATATTGCTTACTGTTATCATGAAATGATATTTTAATATATATAGTCCCTGAAAGTTAACATGA
>NW_017731509.1:609512-630297 GCF_001890085.2 Hipposideros armiger | reverse complement strand
TCTAGAATTTGGCTCATACTTCTTGGATGCTGAGTTTAAAATCTCACATTAGCAATGTTACATTAGGGCTTGCTTTTTATTGGGATTTATTAACATGAAGAACATTGTGGCAAGTCATATTTCCTCTCATCTGCATACCTCATTTGAGTATGATGTGAGCAAAGTAGCAGGAAACCTCGTTATTTGAGTCATTAACAATGACCTGAATAAAGAAATGTGTAATCAACTGTGGGTAATAATATGTGCATTGTTGGGATTTAAACTGGTTTACCCCATCTATTCAAAATACTACAAATCTGTCATAAATGACAAAAAAAAGATATAAAGCTTATTATTTTTCAGCAAATGATGTTATGGTAAGTCAGGGTTCTCCTCTGTGTGGCCTTAGTTCACCATTCACATGAGTGATGATCTATTTATGATTGGGAAAATGGGGTCACTACAGTAAGCCTTGTATACAAAGAATATCCAGGAGCCAATGCGTTTGTTTTATAATTCTCCCTACTGCACTTCCCCTTCTCCATTATTTTGTACTTTTGTCCAGAGTCCCAAAAGTTTAATCTGTTTGAACACCAGCCTTGGACAAAGCTCATCAATATTCTTGCCTTTTGTCTTTGGCAAACAATGGCCATAGCTTTGAAATCTTTTGCCCTTACTCATGAGTGTTGTCAACTTTCTCTCAGGAAAGAACTTGGTGGAGTCTTAGAAGGGAGATGGAGGTGGTTTCTGATGAGTTACAGTTGACAAATTTCCTACAGGAGCCACTGCATAGATTTATTATTGATAATATTACTAATTATGGAGGTAGGAGTTAGTATGATCAAAATTCACAAAAATAGAGAGGTGAATAAGAACTATCAGTATTGGGTAGGAGGATGCTACCCTGGATAAGTAACTAACTAGTCTTTTTTTTTAAGATTTTATTGGGGAATTGGGGGAGGGGAACAGCGTTGGGGAATCAGGAAAGGGGAACAGACAAGTTGCTGTCCTTTTGTTCTTCAGTCTAGCTGTGGAGGACGCCACTTCACTGGCCCATGTTGGTATTATCATTGTGCTCTTCCCGGGAGAGGCAGATTGGTAGCCAGGCCCTGGACGGCCGCTCACAGCGGCTCTTGGCAGCTCACTTTGGCTCTTGGAAGCTCACTCCAGCTGCCAGCCACTCACGATTGCTTTTTACAGCAGCCCACTGCAGCTCCACTGCAGCCTATGCTGTCATCGGTGACTCACAGCAGCCCAGCTCCAGGTCAAGCTATTGTTCACCACCTTAGCTGTAGAGCGCGCAGTGTCACTGGCCCTAATGTGGGATCGAAACCAGGGCCCTGATGCTCAGGATGCTCAGAGCTGGCGTCCCAATTCAACTCGTAAGGAACGCGCCATTCGGCCAGCCCAGTAACTAACTAGTCTTGATTGAGGGACTTCTACTGATTGTCTGGCACTCAGTTAGATGGAAAAACTGAGACATAGAAAGGTCACGTGACAAGGAAGTGGCAGGGTCCAAGTAAGATCTTCTGGCTCCAAACCCCATAATCTTTTCATTGCAAGATACTGCACAAAGTGCAAGTTTACTCAAAAAACAAAAACAGAACAAAAACAAAAAAACCTGGTCGCTGCATTTATTCTCACCCTGATTGTTTGGGACTTTCTGTGCCCACATCGCTAGCATCATCATTTACCACATAGCCCCGGGGAAGTTAAGCGCTCCTGGTGTTTCTGTAGCCTGATTCATCAGCACCTTCTTCAGTTTGATTTTGAAGGAAGTTATGCCAAAAATATATCTGTTGCCTGTTAATATGTTGTTTTTCACATTCTTCATTATGGCTTCCTGCCTTTCAGACAGTTTTGAGCTTTTGGATTCTTTAGGCGAGCAGATAAATCACAGTGTCCCTTTCTGGTTATACACCCACATTGTGACTAGACAAGGAAGGCATAAAAACGATATAGCAAATGTGCAAGGTTTTCCTCCTCGAGCAGGTTCTTGGAAAGCTGGCTGCTATTTATAATGTTTACAGAAATTCCTTTTCTGTGCTTTGTTCTCAAAGAGAGAATACACACAGTGCATCTTGAATGATAAGTAGGAGATTGAAAGAAACAGGAATGAATATGAATAGAGGTTCTAGTTTATTCCATCTTCTTAAAGAGTAAGTTGAAACTTCCCATATCAACCACATATCAGTCAAGATGTAGGATCAAGACACGCGGTTATACCTATGTTAAGACAAAAAGAAGGACAAAAATCAAATAAGAAAGTCAGTAACAGAAAGAATCAGAAATTCTGGGGTTTTGTCCTGATCTATCACACTTGTGCCATGTGACTGGGGTAAGCCCTCCTATCTGTCTGAGCCTGAATTTTCTCATTTGAAATGGGAATGATCATTGTCCTTACTGTTATTTTAAAGTACAATGATATACGTTCCATCTGCCAATATGCAACACAATACTTGGTCCAGTTTTCTTCTTCCCTCATCATAAGCGTATGTAAACTAGAGACTCCATCTGAAGATCTTTAAGTTCCCTTGAAGTTCTAATTCTTTTTCTAAACTCTAGACCTGTGCTGTCCAAAATAGCAGCCACTAGCCATATGTGGTTATTGAGTATTTGAAATATGGCTAGTGCAAATGAGCAACCTACTTTGTCATTTTAATTAATTTTAATTTGTTTAATTAAAACTTTAAAACTGAAGCAATGGATACATTTTTCTCTTGGCACAACTTTGTTTTGGTAGGACTACAATTCACTGTAAGCATTGCATCATCTTAAGCTGTTATTGTCAATGTTGTAGTGTGACTGTTGACTTCTTATGATGTTTCTAAGTTTTTCATTAATAAATGTTTTATATTGATTACATGCTGAAATAATCGTATTTTTGATATTTGAGTTAAAGTATATTATTGAAATTAATTTAACTCCTTTTTTTTTTACTTTATTCATGTGGCTTCTAGAAAACTGGAAATTTTACACATGGTTCATGTTATATTTTAATTGGAGAGCACTGCTCTGGACAACACAGGAGGTGATGCCTCAACACCAAGGTTGACATTTGCATCCCAGATGAGAGCTCCCCATCTGTCTGGAGAATTAGAGGAACCGTCTGGCCAAACAAACTATAGTGTGTTTATTACAAGGCTAGGGTTAGTCCCCTGCTGTGTCCAGGTCCTTTCTGAGGGACCTCAGGTAACAGATAACATTTACATTGCCTCTCAGTTTGAGTGGTTGAGTATAAATCTAGTCATGTAAAAGGTATTCTCAGTCAGGTAGATCCTACAAATAATGTGTAATTCAGATGGTGCCTCACTTTCTCTGAGTATCCATAAAATAGTTCTTCACTTACCCAATCTAGTCCTTAATTTTATTTTTTTTAAACTTGCTTTTTTAATTTTTATTTACTTTTATTTATTTATTAATTTTATTGGGGAACAGCCATGGTCATTGGCTACACATTGCCTTCATGCTACAATGGTGTAGTTGACTCTTTTAAGGAGGGCACAGCTCACAGTGGCCCATGCGGGGATTGAACCAGCAACCTTGGCATTAGCAACACCATGCTCTAACCAACTGAGCTAACCGGTCACCCCCTCCAGTCCTTAATTTTAGATTTTCTTTTATGGCTGTGGCATTTGGCTCTTTGTTTCTTCTTTTTTTGACATTCAGCAATTATTCTCATCTCCAAATTTTTCCTTGATTCCAACTTTGATATAATGAACACTGTGACATCACTGGGAGACGTATCTTATGTCCCGTGACTAGTGCTGTATCCAGGAAGTACTTAGCTGAATTCTCAACAGGGATATTTTTCTCTTGCGAAAGCTTTACTGAATTAATAACCTGTGACTTCTTTTCTCTCTCATTGTGAGAATGGTGCTTCCATGAGAGCTTTGTGAGAGTGGGGACCTTTTTCGTATTCCAGGACTGAGAGCAGCAGACTGGAACATAAGTGTCCAATAAATATTTTGACAGAATAATTGAAAGCTAGGGTGCTTTTTCCCCAGTGCATTTAACTTTTATTGTGATAATACCATTGTAATAATGCTTCAGATTTGTCAAGGGTTTTATAGTTTACAAACGCATTCACATCCTTTATCTCATTTGATCCTCACATCAGTCCTCTGCAGGGATTATTATTTCATATTCTTTGATGTAGAGGCAGAAGCTCAGAGAGGTGAGTAAACAGTGGGGCAGGAGTTGAAACTCATGTCTTTTGATCACAGGCCTGTTTACTTTGTTCTACTTACACATCTTTTCCTACCATCTGACTCCAACTTTTGTGCATAATTGAATAAACTTGCAGGGTGCCTTTTTAATTCTTGTCTTAATTAACTCAGTGCTTATCATGATGTACCTATAATAGGCTCAGGGAACTTGGTTTTCAAAACTGGTAATTCTCTTTATTCCATTCTTCTCCTGGTCAGGTGGGTTTAGTCATTTTTCTGCTCCTCCTCTGGCTTCCAGAGAGGATATATACTACTCTAATTTTAATTTCAGTAAACTTTTATTTATTTTAACTCATCCAATCTTAGCAGAGTTTCTAAAGCCATGCTCAGCTTCTCTCTCATTTTATCCTTGGGGTGTCACCAGATACTATTGATGCCACCCTTAAATCCACCCTCTCTGTAGACTCTATGGCTATCACACTTCATATCTCTTGCTTTGATTATTTCAATATGGTGGCATTCAAAGTTAAGAAAAATTTCCATAATACAGAGTTTAAAATTTCTCAATAAGTTTTCTTGGAAAATGAGATAAAATGTCCTTGTCATACTGTCTTTGGGACATCACCTTGTAGGACAACTCCTCTTCTAAGGCCTCCAAAAAATGATTTTTCTATTTCTAACCAGTCCTGTAATCTTGGCAAACCCATGTCTCCAGAGTGATCTTTCCAAAATATAAATGTGGTTATGTCATGCGCCTGCTGAGAACCCTTTGTGTGATTTCCCACTATCTACATGATGGACACTACAGTAGGATTGAAATCAAGGTCTTTCATAGAGGAATCCCATCCTACCTTATAAACTCATCTCTTCCTCACTTCACTCCTCCATAAGACCTGTGATCCAGCCACACTGAACAGCTCAATGTTCCCTGAATGCTTTGCATTTTACCCTGCACCCAGAATGTTCACATATGGCATTTTCTGGGCCTCTATGCTCTTTTATCTCCATCAAGTGAAACTACTTGCCTTTCAAGGCTGAGCTGAGATATGTCACCTGCACAACTTCTCTAGTTTTCATCTCTATCCAATAGGTAGCTCCCTTTGTTCTCTTTAAAGATAACTTGAATCATCCCTCTACTTTAACATTTATAATATCATGATAATTATTTATCTATTTCTTCTCCACTAGACTATGAAATCTCATGTGGGGGGACCAAGTCTTTTCTCTGTAAATCTTCTGTGCCTTGCTCTTGCTCGTAGTAGCCTTTCAATAAATGATTGATGACTGAATGGTGGTTGGAATTCTGAGTTTTCCCCTAGGCGCATACATCAAAATCTCAAAAACATCTGGTTAGTTCAGGGCTACCAGCATGTCAGAGTCTCATAATATGAATATCCTAATATGAAAAGACAGGTTGAAAATTAATTTAAAAAATCATGTTAGTGCATGTGATAAAAATACATTTTTCAAATTCAGTGTGCTATCTTAAAATAATGATTTTTTTTTTAGAAAGGTCAACATCCAAAGTATGTTGGATTATTATTCTTTAAAGAATTGTCAACTTGGTTGCCATTTGCTAATTTATGAGTTTAATTTGACATTGTGAGAACACTTAAAGCAGTCTGATAATAGTGATCCAAAAGTACAGATCACAGCGCAGCTGTTGTTCAGCAAAGCAATGCCCCCAATTCACCCAGCAAGTCACAGGTCCGCCCACAGTCATGGTGCTCAATCATGGTTAGAATGACGTGTTTATGACTTTCTGGCCTAATTGATCCCAAGGAAATAATACAATATAATGACTTTTTACTCTTAGTTGGAGCCAGTATTTAAGACTTTTGAAGTAGGAGCTGAAGTAAAATGGCCTGGACTTACTCCAGCTGTGATGGGTTCTTACTGTGTGATCTGGGACTTCTGTTACCTCATCAGGAATGGGGCAAACACATTATGTGGTTGATGGAGGGATTAAAGAAGATAATATATGCAAAGCACACAGAATAGTGATTATGATCTCAAAACGTCTAGCAGCTTGAGCCCATTAGTTCCCAACTCTTACCAATAGATGTTAGACCCACTCTAATATTTCCTACCATGTACCTCATCCTTCACTGCTTAGTATGGAGGGAATCAATAAGTATTTATTGAATAGATGCCATTGTTTTAGGATTATGGCCATACAAACAATAGGCTAGGGGTCCTTTCATTCGTTGGGCTATCATTTTATCTTGCCTAAGAAAGACATGGAAGAAGAATACACAGGGCTTATCACATTGTTTATTGAACGTACATTGTTTAATTGGTGCTCTGTTAGGTGGGTTCAAACTATGTGTATGTAATCTTCACTCTATCCATGTAATGTAGTCCCCATACTTTTAGACACAAAGAATCAGGATCACACTCTTATAAGTGTAAGAGACTTGTTCATTGTATGGATTCAAGCTCAAGACTGCTGAATTCTTTCCATTAAGTCACAATGCCTGAGACATCCTGAACAACGTGGATCTTCCATTTTTTAAACCATTTTTTTTCTTCATTGAATATCTTCCCTTCATATAAAAAGCATATTCTAGGGAAAAAAAGGTTGGATTATATGAATTTGTGAGCTAGGAATACCTGAATCTGAAAAATTAAAGTGTTTTTAAAGATTTATCCTCCTGATATCTGGCAGAAACAAAGGCTCATTCTTTCTGGAGAAACTCACTGCCAACTCAGGTCTTACCAGATTCCCACAGATATAACTCCATTGAATATTGAACACAATTTTCCACTCAAAATTTCCAGATAATATGAGAGGGAGTCAGAAAAATAATGAAGAGAAAAATAACATATCCAAGGGTTTCAGAAAGTAGAACTGTTGGAACCCAACAGATATTTCAGGAATTAAAATACAGGATTAAATTGTTGAATACAGCTTAAATGGTTTTTTGAGGTACCTCAGGTCTTTTGTGAGAATAGAAGAAAAGCTAAAATTATTGATAAAAGTATGCAATTTATAAAGTTAGCAAAAAGAACCACAGGGTAAAACAAAGAAAGTTAATTGAAGGGAAAAAATAAAGATAGCAACAATAAGTAAAATGAGAAATAAAATCGAGGGTCATCAAAAGCTAAAGTTATTTCTTAGAAAAGATCCATTATATAAACAAAATTTTATTGGCGCTAATCAAAGAGAAAGAGACAAGGCACAAAAGTTATTATTAAAACTAAAAAGGGGAACTTAAGTACAGATATAACAAGTATTTCTTAAAATAAAAAAGTAAAATGGTAAAATTTGAAAACCTTGATGAAATATACATATTATCAGAATATGATTTATCAAAACTGAATCAAGAATACATGTAAATACTGAGTAGCTGTATAACAATTAAGTTTTTCAATTAAAAATATTTTCTTACCTAACTGTACACATAGATATTGAAACTCATGCACAGATATTATACAGCGAGTCAATTGAACATTAAGGAAATATATAGTACTGATATTTATTAAATATTCCAGAGAATAAAAAAGGAGGAAATACTTTGCATTTTCACTTAATATAGATAGGATAAATGTGTTACCAAACTAGGCAGAATCAATTTAATAAAGGAAAATCGCAGTTGAATGTCACTTATATATATATAAAAAATTCTTCTCAGAACAAATATAAGGAAAACAACCTAAAAAAGATTGTTTTCTAAAATATCATGAACAGGTTGCTTGTATCTTAGAAATTCAAGAACGGTTTTATAGTACCTAACATCAATATAATTCATTGCATTAAATGATACAAGGAGGGAAATATATAGAATCATCTTAAGTAGAAAAAGCTTTCAATAAAATTTATTCACTTTGTCATAGAAAGTAAATCTTAACAACTGAGATACAGGTTCTGTACTAAAACCTGTAGCAAGCCTCAAATTTAATGGTGAATCAGTAGAAACAAACCCTTAAAACAACACAACAAAGGAAAAGATTGAAAATCATTTCACATGAGCTGAAATTAACTTCTATTCATCAAAGAAACCATCCCCTCAAAAAAAGTGAAAATATAAGCTACATGCCTGGAAACCAGATATTTGCAATAGCTATAAACCAAAAAAGGTATTATGTATTTTAAAATCTATATGAAAAAGGCACACAAAGTGGACAAAAATCATAAACAGGTAATTTATAGAAACAAGAAAAATCAATAAGCATATGGAAAGATATTCAGTTTCACTAGTAATCAGGGAAATCTAAATGAAATGACAGAAAGATACTATTTCACACCCACTGTGGTAACACAACTTCTGGCAATACCACGTATTGAGAAAGACATGAAACCACAGGAAAAATTGACACTTTTAGCTGGAGCATGTATTTATGTAAATTTAAAAGCACTTTGGCGTATTGTTTTGTACTTTGACAAAGGTGACTGTGCACGTGCTCTCTGTCCTAACAATCCCACTTACAGGAATATACTTGAGAAGCTATTGAATGTGGGGGTTTTCATAGCTTCATTGACTATGATTGCAAAACCTGAGAACTCAATTTCAGTCAAGGAGAGGATAGAATAACAGCATGGAAAATGAATAATTATTTGGCTTACTCCTTTCAGTATGAGTAAATGTCAAAACAATGCTGAGTGACAAAGCAAGTTACAAAAATATTTGTGCAGCCTGATGCCATTTATGTCATTTAAAAATGCAAAAGAATGCTATGCGTTGTTTAGGGATTCATACATAAAGAAGTACAGGAATGATAAACTATAGTCAGAATGCTGGTGAATTCTAGGAACATATGAGCAGGGAGGCATACAGAGTGGTATTTGTAATGATTTATCTTTTTTAACTGTAGTAGATACTGGTACTTTTATTGTATTATCTTTTATAATTTTTTGGATTACTTTGGCATTTCATAAAAATGGCAGATATTTGTATAGATGAGCAAAAAAAAGATTGTTGGTATTCTTATTGCCTTCATGGTGATTAAAATTAATTCCAAAACTGCTGAGGATTACTACTACAGATTAGGTCATTATTCCTCATGTTTGATCTATTAGGAGAGGCATGAACACAGTGATAACCCATGAACTGAAAGTCTCATGGAAAAGCCCAGGGACTGAGGTCTAATTAACATCTTGGGCACTTGTGTTGAATGACAAGACCTCTCCAGCCCTTACAGAGTGGGCCAGGATGACTTTATATGACTCTGTCATGTTGGTGAATGCATGACTGGTCACATCGTGTTTCCAATTATAGATCAGGAGCCTTAATGGATGCCTTTTATAAGTTGTATTTATAAATGTGCGAAGGCAGAGAACAGTGGCTGTATTCAATAAACACCATAAATAACCATGCTGGAGTGGAACACAGAATCTAAATGCAATTTAGATATGCTCTATGGAATTTGTAAAGCATTTTCTTAAAGTGGAACTGGGCAAATTCCCATTTCTGCACTTTACTTAAAATGTGTAGAAATGTGAAGGAAAGTTCAATCTAGTAATTTTTTCTCAGTGTTCATTTTTTCTTTCTCACACATTCTCTGTTTGGCATTAGTATAAAATATAAAATCCAAGCATATGTTGAGGGTTAAACCTAGATGTAATTTGAGGGGACAAATTGCAATACATTTGCCCTTGCCCAAATCTGCCAAAATGTCATGATCCAGCCTGTCAGAACGTGTCCAAGTGGTGGTATGAATTCCTGGAGCATGAAAAAATACACTTGTGATGTGAGCACTTTTTTCCAAACTGAACTCTTGAACCCTCTCAGGAGTTCCTTAATCACACCCCAAAACCTCTTGCCTTATATTTATTGTCCTTTTGACCACCCTGCATGTCACCTTCCTTTTTATTAATGTGACCTATTATACTTTCTTGTTGACTAGACAGTTGTACCCATCTCTCCTAGCAAAGACCTCCTTGGCTAGTCTTTCTCCTTCTTTTATTAGTTTTTTATTTTTTATCTTTTTATTTTTGTTTTTTTTTTCTTTCTTTTAGTAACTTTTATGGGTGTTTGGTGTTTTCATGGTTTGATTTGAAATAGTAGTCTTAGTTAAGGGAATGGAAACAGATTATCATGGTTTATATTTCATCTCCATTTTCTACCTGTGTGATCTTGGGCAAGTTGCATAACTTCTCTGAGTCTCTGTGTTTTCATCTGTAAAATAGGGATAATAATGGTGTCTGCAATATATACATAACCCCAGGTTGTTGAGAGGATTAAATGAGCTCACACCTGTAAAATATGTAGAAGAATGCTTGGCAGAGTAAACACTCACTGTATGCTAGTTGTTGGTACCACTATTATTACTGAGATGTTATCTCCTATATATTCCAGCAAATGTATTGGATTGTCGGAAAACTCATGACACATTTTTGCAAGGAAAAACATAGAAGAAATACATCGTTACTTTTCCGACAAATTAATATTTATTGGAATAATCCCTTCTTCCAATCCAGCCTCGTTTCCTACAACTTTCCTATTTGTTCTTTTCCTCTAGAATTACTAGTTGGCTTACTCTCTCTGCCCTCGTAGGACCCTGACAATGACCCAAAGAACTCCCCTGAGCTTGCCATCCTCACCAACAATTATCTAGAATGCTGCAGGGACATGGTGGTAAGCAAGAGGGAAAAGTCCCTGCCCTCGTGGCCTTATATTCTAGTGGAGGAAAAGGGGCAATACATAAACATATATTAGTTTATGTCAGATTCTGACTAATGCTATGAAGAAGAGAAACAGGGTAATGGAGTAGGTCAAGGCAGGACTTTTTGAAATGGTGGCATTTAAGCTGAGACCTTAGTAATAGAAGGAGCTTTTTTTTTTTTTTTTTAGCTGAGCCATCCTGCCAACCTCTTGGCAGCTCAGTGGCAGCTCAGCTCGGGCCTGGCATCGAACCCCTGTTGCTCAGAGCTCGCACTCTTGAGCGAGCTCTTAATCCACTGAGCCACTCCGCCAGCCCTTGGTTGTGTGTATTAAGAACATTCCAGAAAGAGGAAGCTAGTGCAAAGTCTCCAAGGTAGACGTTGGATTTGAGAAAGCTAAAGGGTCTGGAAAGCAGTGAGCTGAGGGGAGAGTGGTATGACCGGAGACAAGGGGTAAGGAAGGCCCAGATCTTGTAGGGCATGTAGTCGGGTTCAACTCTTTTACTAAAATCCAAATGCAATAAAACCCACGTATTGAAGAAAGTGGGCCTAAAATATAAATCGTGTGAATGCAAAGATACTTCATAACAAGGTTGACAAAATGGCTGGAATGAGCCTGCCCCAGTGAGCCAGGTCCAGGAGCAACATCCTTCCAGGCCTTGCTGCTATTTGGTGCCACCTAGTGGTGATTGTTCTCAGACCTCAATATTGCATCGAAGCTGCTTGGAGTTCCTTGTCTTGGCTGGAACTTGCAGCTGTTCCAGAAATGTCCTAATGAGTTGGTACCCACGTGGTTGAAGTGATCCTAGAAGCTGGAGCTGTAAGAATGTTGGGCACATATGGGACCTGTTCTTGTTTCTGAAACAGGGCCGCCTCCTCTTTACTGCTGGCCTTGACTTCTCCATCTCCCCAAAAGATAAACACTTTATTTCACCTCTATTTGAAAATGAGAGCTAGAAAGAGAGTGAGAGCTAATTTCCCCTGGGAAATCATGTTATATTTGAATTTATGTTACCAGGAAGTATGCCAATCTTGGATTTTACTGTTAGGATGGTATTGTAGCTTTGATTTTGTACTTACAGCATTTGATTAATAACTGTATTATAATATTTCCTTATGTTTTAATTATATATGTGCTTGTCTCCTTCAAGGAATGTGAACTCCTGGAAAGCAGGAACTGGTCTTATTCCACTTTGCACCCCTTGTAACCAATGGGGAGGGTAAAAGGAAACCAACATTTTTATTCAACAACTACAAATAATAATACACCTCTCATTTAATAGTCACAAAAGCCTCAAGGCAAGAATTATTATCTTCCTTTTAAAGATGAGGAAGGTGAGAATGAAGGATCCAAAACCACATGGTAAGAAAAGGAGAGATATAGGAATTCAACCCCAAACCATCTGAAAATAGAAGCTACATGACCGTGAAAAACAAATTATTTTTGCCACCGATATAAACCAGTAAAGCCCATTTACTAATATCTTCTACCTCACCAGATCCACGGCCTTGAACTCCTGAGCATATTGCTGATGCCGAGCTAATGCTCAATAGATGATTGGTGGGTCATAAGTGAAAATAATACTTGGTCATTTTGGAGTAAGAAAGTGGGGTGACACCTATTTGCCTAATGAAAGCAAACATTCAAGGTGACGGGACACCAAATTTCTTCTCAAGCAGTAAGGCCACAGTCTGGGACCCCAGGCAGCCCTGCTAATGCTGACAGCAGAGGCATTTGCCGATGCCAGTCAGTCTATCCCTGCTGTTCAATTAGGTTGTGACTTGTAATTCTTTTCCAGCCATCACCATTTTACTCAGTGAATTGTAGTCAACACCACAGGGAAAATTAATGCCTGTGAGATAATACTTGAGTAATGGGAAGAGAAGCCAAATGTAGACTGTTCTCATATTAATAAGGGTATTACCTTTTTTTTCCAAAAATAACAAAAAGTTGTTCTTTTGCTTTTGCTAAGAAGTCATTCCTTAGTGAACATATTGTGTGTGTGTGTGTGTGTGTGTGTGAAGCAGAGTGTTGGTGACTAGATATATGGAAACAAAATACTTTTACTATATTATGATGACTCAATTATCTACTATTCCATTGACAGAACGGCATCTTTTTCATGTGTGTGTGTGTGTGTGTGTGTGTGTGTGTGTGTGTGTGTGTGACAGATTGTAGAGGCTC
Source organism: Hipposideros armiger (assembly GCF_001890085.2). Lineage (NCBI taxonomy): Eukaryota > Metazoa > Chordata > Mammalia > Chiroptera > Hipposideridae > Hipposideros > Hipposideros armiger. Next base: position 617,360 of record NW_017731509.1, on the reverse strand, counting down.
TGAAAAGGAGGACATTTTTTTTAAAGTATCAAGCTTTCTCAAAGAGACACCCAAGACTCTGAGTCTGAGTCCGTCAGATAATCATGCTGTTAAATAAGCTAAAATAAAGTGAAATGATATTTTAAAAAGTGAAAGTTATCTGCTATTGAGCATGGGCTCTGAAATCTGAGATCAGCAGTCAATTTGTAGGTATTATCTCATTTAAATATCACAGTGATATAGCCATCGTTTCCCCCATTTTAAAGATGGACTGAAGCAGATAATAGCTGGTTCCGTAACTAGGAAGTAGCAGAGCCTGGATTTGAGCTTGGTTCTGGTTGACCCCAGAACTGTCCTAAGAGTCTGGATGTCATTGTCCCTGATGAGTATGTAAGACTGGTGATGGCACATCCACTCGGGGGCCTGTGTTGCCAGGTATGTGCCCCAGGACTGGGCACACCCATCAATTGGTATTGAAATATTCAAATTTCCATTTACATTAGTTATTATCGTATCAGAAAATGAGGACATAAAACTTTACTAGTCTTTAAATATATGAATGATTTAATCGCTAACAGCTGACCTGCCAACATCATTTAGTTGGTATATAAAGTGGTACAAGGTGAAAAGCAAGATTTTCAGCTAAACATATTCCATCATTGTGCACATACTTAAAAGTACTACATTAGAGAGCAAACATTTTTCTGAAGTTAATAAATAATGCAATTAACATTGGTAATTTAAATTAATTAAAATATTTGCCTTATGATTTTTACTTTTAACTTTTGTGTATATGTGGTATAAAAATGCTTATATAGGGGTTGTAAACTAAGAATATTTGTAATATCAGAGGTGCGCCATACAAAAAGTTTAGAGATTTTGTTGCCCTTAGCAACATTAAGGCAGCCTTTCTGGCAGGTGTCACAAACTCAGGGGTCTACACCTGGCAAGCATGAGTAAAGTGAGCCCGATATGGACTGCTCTGCAATGGAGAGTCTATGCCCCACTTAAAGGTGGCAGCCACTGCTCATCCCCTCCCAGTTGTTGCCATGTGGCAAGGTGGGTCTAATATTGCCATACTAATTTGTTTTGCTTTTGAGATGCCAGGAATCCAAAATTTGTATGTGTGAAATCTTCAGATTCTCACTGTTGGCATCTGGTTCAGTTGTTAAATATAACTCTGTGTGCTAAGCAAATCCATGCATTATGTGTGGGCTCTTTCTGTTCCCAGGGCTGACGGTTTGGGTCATCTATTATAAGGCCCCAGGAATAGACCTGGCACAGAAGCCTGTGCAGTCTTCTTTGTGACAAGAAAGCCCTGCCTTAGGAATTGGGAAACTATTCTTTTTACAGTGTTCATTCCTGTCCCATTTTGTTGAGCACTGATTTTCAATGTATTTGTTTCTTTGCCAATGTCACTCTTGAGAAGCAAGGAGTTAGGAGATGAAGGTGATACTAATGATTGTGCTGATGGTAATGGATGATAAAATCCTTCTTGGAAGAATGCTTTCCTGTGGCTTGAAGATAAGGTAGACTGAAGATAAAGTAACAAAACGGAGTGGGTAAACCGCCCTGAAGGATGACTTTACTTTTCCTTAGCAATCATGTGTGGACATTTAAATTATTTACTAATTCTTCTTTCCTGGTTGGTTTTGTTTTGTTTTGTTTTTTGACGTTTGCATCGTTTTTTACAATAGTGACCTTCAGTGGCCCTCAATATAAACAATCATCGGTCTTCTATGGCTGTTTTGTTTCTACTTCTTTCTGAAAATCTCAGTCTTTGGTGCAAGCCAGGGGAGAAGGATGGGAGGGGACAAATGCTTGTGGGAAATTACTGAAACAGAAAATACAAAAGAAAGGTGAAAGCTCAGGAGATGAAGAAGGAGACTGTAGAAATATCACCAACATCAATCAAATTCCACTGCAACATGTTAACTGACTCTTTCTGTGGGGACCTTCCTTTTGTTTCCTGCCACTAACCTCTGTTCCTTTCTATCGGCAAATGCCTGAATAGTTAGCATTTTAGGCTCCAGAGAACACAGGGCTAGAAGGCAGAACACCCCACTGGGACTTCTCCTCCACCTTGAGCAGTTTCTCTGAGCCTCGGTTTCATCATGTATGAAGGGAGAATCTGAACCCTGAAGTGCCCAATTCACAATGTGCGTGTGAGGATCAAACAAGATACCGTACCTGACAGCGTGTTGGGTGTGGTTCCGTGCTGCACCTGGCTAAGGGATCCTTAGGATTGCCAAGCCTACAGCATTTCACATCGAAAAGACTCTCTTAGGAACTCCATGAGTTTGGTTTTTGAAGCCAGAACGTTCTCTACAGATTGCAGGAAGTAGGTTTGGCACCTCCACTTTGTTTCACTGCAGGTTGGGGGAGGGAGGGGAGAACAAATGAAGCTCTACTGAGCTGAGTGAGTAGCTTCCTGCTGACCTGGTTCTGGGTGTGTCCCCCAAAATGCTGTCGTTTCTCTGTGTAGTTGTCACAGAGTTTACACCAGAGAGGTGTTTGTTTCTAAGCTTGTCTCCATCCACAGACTGAGGTCCTCAAAGGAAGAGGCTATATATGGATACTTAGGATTTCACAGAAGAAGGTGTAAGGAAGAAGCAGCATTGCATAGTAAGAGAAACAGTATGTGGCACCAGCAGACCTGCACTTGAATCCCACGTCTATTATGTACTAACCTGTGGCCTTGGGAAAGTGACACAGACTCTTGGCTTTCTTATCTGTAAAATGGGGAGAGGAAGTCATACTTCTCAGGGCTGCCATGGAGACTAAACCATACATTGAAGAATTGTTCATTCTCTTCTTTATAGTTCCACATCTAGAAAAGTCTGTGGGCACATGTTAGGTGGTATGTGTGTGTGTGTGTGTGTGTGTGTGTGTGTGTGTGTGTGTGTGTGCTGCTTTCAAGTCTGTCTAGCTATTTGGCATCACTGCCCTTTAAACAGCTGTTGAACTGATTCATGGTATATGCAGTCAGGTATTTGTCCAACCAGCTAGGAGACCTTAGGCAAATCACTTCTTTCATTTTTTATGTGTAAAAGGATGGTAATTGGACTCAAAGTTTGCAAAATGAGATCTCAAGTTCAATGGAAACACGTTTCTTGTGTCTTGCCCAGCGTTGGCCTAACTGGCATTTAAAAAAAAATAATAAAACCTATCTATAGCCAGACTTAGCCCATCAGTGAACCTTCAGCGGGGTGAAGGAGTGGTCTTGACTGGGATTCTAGCATGACACGGTGTGGGGTCATTTCCTGGAGCTAAGTAATCACTGCTCCCCATGGGCAGGACACGTCCTCTCTCTAGTTTACTAATGCCTGGCTACATTATTAACTCAGATTGCCTGTGTGGGTCCTCTGATCTTTGGATTGTATGCCTTTGAATATGGCAGCATATAACAATTCCATTCCTCTGTTCCTTTATGATTCAATGATTTCTAATCACATGGAATTTAGACATTCTTAGTTATCACCCATATTACAATGGCTAACCCACATATTTGAAAGGAAGCTATTGTTTCTATACAGGCACTGAACCGGGACACATGACAAATGACCGTAGGCAATGATACTGTCCTCTGTTTCATTTTCTTAATGATCCTCACCCCATGAAATCTACCCCCTCAGCGGTCTGTCTTCTCTAGATAGCTAAGTGGTTTCTCAAATGGAGAGGTTGTTTATTCAAAGAGAGATGACTCATTTGCTTTGTTTCCTCTTGTAGTTACTTGGTGCTGGCCCTGAGCTTTCCAAGTGTCCATGTTTCTGAGGTTGACTTATGGAGCCAACTCTGTCTCTGCATCCCTTGTGAGCAGCATCAGTTCAGCAATGCCATTTTCAAATCAGTTGTACCCAGGATGGCGTGGAGCTATGGCCAGACAAACCGGCATAAGTGCTTTATGGGAATCTTAAACCTCATCCTGTCTGAGAGTGTACTTGGATTTTCTCTTCTGAATTTCTCTAATGCACAGAAGAGGAAAAAAAGACACTTTTGTCCATTTCAAAAACACAAATTTTGGAAGTTCCGTGAATTTGACAAATAAAGGCTTTTATTTTTTTCTAAAATAACTTTTTCATTATGATGGTTGCTAATCTGCCATTAACACAACATAAAATAATTTTTCTGTAAGAGTAATCAGATGGTGACAGAAATATGGTAAAGCTTTTTTAAGGACTGACTTACTTAAATTCTCCATTTCTCATTAGGGGCTGAAGTCTCTCTCTTTTATTTAGTGGTAAATTATGTTATTTATCATGTCAGCATAAGTACCTCCACTATGAATAATGCAGGCTATTGGAATTCTCGAAATAAAACCTGAACCTGTCCTTAAAAGGATCCATTTAACATCTTGCAAGAGTAAATTAAGAACAGACTTGCATTCCTCCTTTTAAGCAGAAAAACAAAACTGTTCAAGGTGACTTCACTACTGTCTTAATCAAGAATTCTTAAGTCCGTAAAGATTCTCAGGATTAGATGTAATGACATAAGGGGGAAAAGTAAAACATAGCCATTTCAGTACCCTGAAATGGTCACATCAGATCTGCAGTTTATTGAGAGTGATAGTGTCACCTATTGAAAGGTAGAGTAGCCAAGTTTGGAATCAGAGAAACACAAGTTTGAATCTTACCATACCAAGTATTAGATATATTGCCTTATGGAAATTGTTTTCTCTCTTTTGGGCTTGGTTTTCTTATCTGAAAAACAGGGATAAGAGTATCCTACTGGTTAGAATTACTGTTGACTGCAAGTAATAGAAAACTCAAGTAATTGTAACTTAATCGTAAAATCCTTAATTACATGTCATGATAAGAAATCTGACACTATGTGGCTCCAGGGTTGGTTCAGCAGCTCAGTGATATCATAAGGCTAGTTTGGTGTGTCTGTGATTTTATTGGATTTTTTTTCCCCATGGTACCAAATTTGCTGCACCTCCAGTCATCAAATCCTCCATCCAGCTTGCTAAATAGAATGAATATTCAGGAATTTTGTCACTTCATCTTGAAAAGCAACCCTATTCCCACTCTCATGCCCTGAAGTTTGCCCCTTATTTCTCATTGGCCAGAACATGGTCACATGCCCAGGTCTAGACAAATCACTGGGAAGGGGGGACAGGGATAGCATTATTATTGCAGAGCTGTGGTTCTCAGAGTATGGTCTTCAGGATGAATCTGGCAAACTTGTTAAAAATACAAGTTGTTGGGATCTACCTCCAGAATTTCTGATTCAGTATGTTGGGGTAGAAACTGATAAGTTTCATTCCTATTCTATTTCCTGCTGATGTTAATGCTGCTAGTAGAATGGCCACTCTTTGAGAACCACTGATTGAGATCAAGAGGGATTCAACCCTTGGGGCTAGGAGATGGGCCTATTTTTTTTCTGAAAGTAAGCAATCACTACTCTTCATGTAAACAAGTCAAGGTTCTTCTACCAGAGAGGAATGGAAGGTGGTGTATCGGTTGCAATCTAGCAGGAAAACAAAAACCTCAGCAGGTAATTCAGTGGAGATAATTTAATAGAGTGAATTATCTACAAAGGTGCTAGAAGAGTATAATGAGCAATTGAGGGGAATAAGGGTATCCTGGAGAAAGGCATTGCAGGGAGGCACTACCACTGCTTGGGCTGAAGATTGTCAGAGATGCCACCAAAAGTAGAGAGTCCAGAAAGAAGCGCCCTGCTCCCCTTCCTAAGTCTCACCAATGCCACCAACAACCACACCTAACTGAGAGCCAGTTAACAAGAGTCTGAGACATACCACTCTTGGGAGTCAACAGAGGAAAGATAGACAGGTACTTAATCTACAGCACACATACAAACGACTGGCACGGGGGCTGGGAGAATGGTTGATAATGAGTCTGTCGCAAATGCTTGTTATCTATAAGGTTGACAGAAGAATTTATAAACATATTTAGAGTAGTTAACACCATGCTTGTTACAAAACACGGTCTCAAAAATCGTAGGCTACAACAACGATGATAATGATGGAATGAAATGAGTTTTTTCCCTAAAGAATTGCCAAAACACATTACGTGAGCCTTAAGTGTATAAAGTGCACTCTGCTATCCTCCCAGAAGCCTCAAATAGGTATCTTTTATACTTAGTTCTTAGAGTGACATTGATGTCATTATTTACTTTCTTGGCAACAATGGATGCATATATCAAGAACTTGGACCTGAAAGTAAGAGGAGAATAGAAATATGAAGGGACCCTTTAGACTGAGAAGCTCCGAGAAGCATCCCAAAGGGAGCATTACAGTCTGCCTGAAGTAGCATGGTTTTGGGAGCCAGCATATCCATTTTACAATATGCTGCAGTTTAATGTAAAAAAGGGCCTAATGGAAATTGGTTATTTTCACCTACCCAGAATACATCCCCATTCTAGTAATGGCCTTTTAATATTTCTGGGGGAACAACTTCTCAATTCTCAGTTCAGCATACCTCAAGTGGAGATGATTTATTTGCTCCAGGGATGGACTGGCGATCCAGATATAGACACGGTAATTACTTCTGGACTCAGCAAGGGACCGAACTGAGACCAATGAGGCTCAAATCTTAGGTTTTTGTCAATACTATTGTTAAAAGTCTCTGTCGTCAATGGATTTAGAATGATGTTAGCCTAGAACAGTGGGGGCCACTACATGGAGAGGCTCCGGTTTAAAATGAAGCTAATATTATATGATGAAGAACTGAATGGTGAGATAGAGGGAGTCTAAACCCTGATTGATATATTTGATTACCTGTATCCCAGAGTCTAGATAGAGCCTCTGGACATTTCAATTATGTGAGCCAGGATGTTTATTTTTTGGCAGGTGGGGGGAAGCAAGGTTCAAGTGTAACTTAGAACTGATGGTCCAAAGTCAAAGGTGTTTCAATACCTACTTATTTTTCATGTACTCATTCCTGGGCCTTTCCATGCACCTGCTCCTTACACCTCATGCTTACCTGCTTCCCATCCGCCTAGATGTATATTTCACAATTACTTCTCCGACCATTGTCCTGGACTCTTCCTTTGGATTTGATGTGCAGAATCATATTTTTTGCATTCCCTCTGGTTCTTAGTAGTGAAAAATTGCATTTGGCTGTTCTTTCTCAGATTATGTTAAGAAGTATCCCTTTGAGTTTAACAGTCTTGAGATATTCCTATGTTGTCACTAATCCTACCTTATATACTCAGGACCCAATATAATGTAGAAATCTATTTGACTGTCTTTTAGTAGTTTCAATCAGTAGAAAATTAGATCATTGGTTTTAAACTTTTATTTTTTCTTATATAAGCATTGTAGGCATACATCTGTTTCTAAGCATTGCTTTAGCTGATTCCTGCTGATTTTTGATATGTTGTAATTTTATTATCATTGAGTTCAAGATAGTTCATATTTTCCTTGTGATTTCTTTTTTAATCCATGGGCTTTTAGAAGTGGTGTGATTTCCAAATATTTGTACCTTTTCTAGGGATCTTATTGTTACTTGATTTCTAACTTTATTCTGTGTGGTCAGAGAACACACTTGGTAAGATTTCAGTCTGTTGAATTTTGGGGGATAGTTTTAATTGTCATATCTTGGTAAACATGTATGTGCAGTTGCAAAAAATATGTATGCTGCAGTGATTGGTAGTAATGTTAAATAAATGTCAATGTGTATTGTTCAGGTCTTCTATGTTACTGATTTTTTTCCTAACCAGTTATTCTAGCAATTACTAAAAAAGGGATTTTGAAATCTCTGGATTTGTGTATTTTCCTTTTTGGCTCTTTAGTTTTGTTTATGTATTTTAATCTTTATTATTAAAAACCTTCCCATATTTAAGATTGCTATATCTTCCTGATGAATTGACTCTTATGAAATGTTCTTTTTATCTTTGCTAATTTTC
>NW_017731509.1:605367-607767 GCF_001890085.2 Hipposideros armiger | reverse complement strand
TGTTTTTTTCTTTCAGTGCTTTAAAGCTTTACTTCACTGTTTTTTCCCTGTATTGTTCCTCAAAAGAAATCTGCTAACATTCTTATCTTGGTTCCTCTGCATGTAGTATGGCTTATTTTTTCTCTGACTGCTACTAAGATTCTTTTTTTTTCACTGTTTTGGGGAAGTGTGAATATGATGCGCCTTAATGTTCTTTTTTTTTATGTCTCTAGCACTTGGAGCTCATTGAACTTGAGTCTATTTGCCTATAGATTCAACACATTTGGATTATTTTTGGCCATTGTTCTTCAGGTGGTTTCCTGTCTTCCTGTTCCTTCTTAAGGGACTCAAGTTACTCATCTATTAGCCTACTTGATTTACTTTTATAGCTCATTGATGCTTTTAATTTTTTAAGTATTTTTCTTTGCATTTTGTTTTGAATAGTTTTTTGAAATTCACTAATCTTTCCTTCTGCAACACCAAATCTGCCAACAGCCCTACCTAGTGTATTGCTCATTTCATACACTGTAGCATTTATCTCTATTAGCTTGATTAATATATCCTATTATATATTATATTGTATGTTAATATATAATTAATATACATGTAAAATATAGTTTACATATAAATTCTTTTCATGTCTCAAGTTAACATTTTTTAACATGTGAATACATTAATTTTAGTGTCCTATCTTCTAATTCTAACATATGTGTCAGTTTTATGTTGGTGTCAAATAATTTTCTTCCTCTTAATTTTAAGTTAGATTTTCCAGTTTCTATTCAGCCTAATAATCTTTGAATGGATGCCAACCAGTGTTAATTTTACTTGTGAGATGCTGGTTATTTTTGTATTCCTATAAATATTTCTTAGCTTTTTTCTGGAACAGTGTTAAAACATTTATATACTATTAGATCGTTTTGAGTCTTGCTTTTATGATTTTTAGTTGGGGCCAAAACAGTGTTTAATGATAGGGCTAATTATTCTGCACTCCTGAGGCAAGATCTTTTAGCGTACCCTCCCCAGTATTATCCAGTGAATTATGAGAATTTCCAGTCTAGCTTATGGAAGCAGGCACTATGCCCCTCCCTATGTGAGCACCAGGCACTATTACCTCTAATCCATCCTGGTCTTTCTCCAGCATTAGGTAGTTTCATCACACTCACTTTCTGATCACTACTCTGCTAAGTGCTTGAATGTGACTTCCTGCAGGACTCCAGAGTTCCCTCTCTGTGTAGCTCTCTACTTTTCAATACTCTGCCCTGCACATTCTAGCTGCCTTGTTCTCTCCATACCCTCAGCTTTATATCCTTCAACCAGGTGGTCTGCTGGGCTCCCCTTGAGTCCCTCCCCCTTGCACCATGGCCTGAACCTCTCTCACGTGGCAAACTAGGGCAATTGCAGGACTCTTCTCATGTGTTTCATGTCTCTCAGGGATCACTCTGCTCAATTACCTAATTTCCAATATCTTAAAAACCATTCTTTTCCCATATATTGTTTGATTTGTTCTTGTTTATTTTGGATTGATAGGTAAGTCCAGTCCCTATGACTCAATCTTGGTTCAAAGTAGAAGTCTATTCATTTTTCATCTTAGTATATTTTTATTCAGTTCTTGAACATACTTTTAATGTTTGGGGGTGGTTTTATTTTAAGTTTTATACTAAACTAATCATCTGAGGTTTCATTTCTATTATCTCGTTTTTCTCTTTGGCATGAGCCATATTCTGTTTTATCTATAGGTATCTAACAATTTTTATTGTGTATTGGATATTATGTTCCTATTTTGTAGAGGTAGAATTTTCCTTTGAAGAGTTTTTATTTTCATTATAGCAGGCAGTTAAATTGGCTAACACTCAAACTCCAAATTCTGCCTTCTCTCTGGTAGCACTGGCTGAAGTCTCCACTCAACTCCTTCACCTAGAAATCTATTAATACCGATGAGTTAAGTCACCTTTACACTTGAAATGGAGCTTAGACATAGGTGGTGACAAAAGAGAATGTCTTCTTCCTCCAAAATATGCTGGATGTTGTATGGTAAAATGGTTAGTAGTATGTATTTTGGAGTCAAATAGACCGTGGTTTAACTCCCCAATGTGCCACTTTGCAGATATTTTACAATGCGCGTATTATTTAAACATCTAGGTCTCCACTTTCTGTAAAATTAGGGTAATTAAAATTATGTCAGAGGCATTATGAAGATCAAATAAACTAGTGAATATTAAGTACTTGTCAGAGGGACTAACACATAGTAAATTATTAATGGGTGAAAGTTTGAAAATTCTATTTGATAAAAACTATAGCAAGAAAACAGAATTTTCTAGAAGAGAATGGATGATAAGATTTAAATAAGGTGGTAGAATTGTTAAATACTATATGAATTCAGATAAAATAAAGACAACTTTTTGGTGGAATTAAAATTTGTAC
>NW_017731509.1:599591-603107 GCF_001890085.2 Hipposideros armiger | reverse complement strand
AAAGCCAAGGGCACTGAAGCTGAAAAAAAGATAAATAACGTGCTCAGAGTCACACAGCTAGGAAATGACAAAGTCAGGATTCAAACTCAAGTGTATCTGACTACAAAGCTTTGTTTTGCTTGCGTGTTGTTATCTTGACTCTTGACTTTCAGCACAAAACTTCCCCTACTCCTTTAGCTGCCTACCTAATTAGTAATTGGTGGAGAGGCTTTTTTCTTGTTTGCGTGTTTTTATTTTTAGAGATTGTGTCTGCATGAGTTCTGACCTGAGCACAGTCTTTTCCCCTAACATGGAAAGGAGTCTATCAAAACAGGAAGCACTGGCTGTAGCAATAAAGCACCCCAAATTTTGTAACTGGCTCAATAAGATAGCAATGTATTTCTTGCTCATATAACTAATCCGTGTCAGTTTAAGGTCTGCGGAGGGGCTCTGCTCCACGTAGGCATGCAGAGAGCCAGGCAGACAAAAATGCTGCCATTTTTAACAAGTGGCTTTCAGGGATTTTCTGTACCTTAGCCCCCAGTGGGCAGGTGAAAATAGCATGGATGCTCATGTAAATGTTTTGTGTGAGCCATTGTTTCCAGCCCTAGAGCTAAAGGTCATTCCACATGGCCTGTTTGCAAAGATGTGCTCAGGACACACTCTTCAGAGCCCAAGAAGAAGAGAAGATGCAAGAGCTGTTTCTCCCACCAAGTCTTTGATTCATTTATTTGTCTTTTTACTTTCCCTCAAAAATTCTGATTCATGCTGTGTTCAGTACAATCCCAGCGTTTGGCAAATATTAGATAGCAATCAGTTCTGTGTTCACTGTACTTGTGGCACTTTGTTATTAATTTCATCTCCTTAAATTCATGTGACATTTTTTGGGGGAGGAAAGAATCCATGTTTTAATGAGGTGTATATTATAGATGCATAGATTCTATTACTGAATGTTTTACAATATTACAATCATCTCAAAATATAAATGAATATTTTTGAAGATCCAGAAATCATCTTGCAGTTTTAACCAGTTTTCTGATTACAAGTTAATGTTAATTTTTTTCTTTGTTCTGGTTGTGAGCGGTAATATAGAGCCCACATTAACACATTGTGGACCGGTGACGCAGATTCGTGTCTATACATTGCAGCTGTGCAAGACGGATGACACACATCTGCCTTTTTTGACACACATCTGCATTTGTGTTTGTTTGTTTTAAATATTTTATTGGGGCATTGGGGGAGGGGAACAGCAATGGGGAATCGGGGGAAGGGGAATAGACAAGCTGCTGTCAGTTTTTTTTGTTGTTGTTCTTCAGTCTAGTTGTNAGACACCATCAGGTGTCTTTCTCCTTAAGTCTTAGGAACCTCCTTCAGTATTTCCTGTTAGTGCCAATCAACTTGCTATGATTCTCTGTTTTAGTTTATCTGAAAACATCTACTTCTTACCTTCAGTTTTGAAAAATAATTTTACTGCATATAGAATTTTGGATGTACAAACCATCTATACTTGGTATGATTATTGATATGGTTAAGTTTAAGCCTGTCATCTTGCTATTTGTTTTCTATTTGTCCCATCTATTTTTATTCCCATTCTACTTTTTTAGGCCTTTTTTTGCAATGAGTAATTTTTAGGATTTCATTCTATCATCAGTGTTATCTTAGTAGCTGTAAATCTTTGTTTTGTTATTTTACTGGTTGCTTTTGTGTTTATGGTATACATCTTTACCTTCAAGTGATGCTATACTAACTCATATATCATATCAGAACTTTACAGTAGCATACTTCCATTTTTTTTCCTGTTGGACTTTATGCTGTTGTTGTCATATGTATTATTTGACATAAGTTTTAAACCCCACAATACATCCTTTTTGTATAAACTGTTGAAAATCCTTTAAATAGTTTAAATAAATAATAAAAAAGAAAAAATAATAAAAATAAATAATTTAAAAAATAAAAAATAGCAAATGAATAAGGAAATAATTTTTTGTGTTTGCCATGCAGATGTCATTTCCAGTGTTCTGTATTCTTTTGTGCGCATCCATACTTTCATCTGTTACATTTTCCTTCTGCCTGAAGGATTCCCTTTAACGTTTCACGTAGCACAGAAAGGCGAATCATGATCTCTTTTAGCTTTTATATATCTGAAAGGTGGTTATTTCACTTCAGTTTTGGAATTTATTTTTACTAGGTACAGAATTTTAAGTTGAGAGTTGTTTTTTTCTTTCAGTGCTTTAAAGCTTTACTTCACTGTTTTTTCCCTGTATTGTTCCTCAAAAGAAATCTGCTAACATTCTTATCTTGGTTCCTCTGCATGTAGTATGGCTTATTTTTTCTCTGACTGCTACTAAGATTCTTTTTTTTTCACTGTTTTGGGGAAGTGTGAATATGATGCGCCTTAATGTTCTTTTTTTTTATGTCTCTAGCACTTGGAGCTCATTGAACTTGAGTCTATTTGCCTATAGATTCAACACATTTGGATTATTTTTGGCCATTGTTCTTCAGGTGGTTTCCTGTCTTCCTGTTCCTTCTTAAGGGACTCAAGTTACTCATCTATTAGCCTACTTGATTTACTTTTATAGCTCATTGATGCTTTTAATTTTTTAAGTATTTTTCTTTGCATTTTGTTTTGAATAGTTTTTTGAAATTCACTAATCTTTCCTTCTGCAACACCAAATCTGCCAACAGCCCTACCTAGTGTATTGCTCATTTCATACACTGTAGCATTTATCTCTATTAGCTTGATTAATATATCCTATTATATATTATATTGTATGTTAATATATAATTAATATACATGTAAAATATAGTTTACATATAAATTCTTTTCATGTCTCAAGTTAACATTTTTTAACATGTGAATACATTAATTTTAGTGTCCTATCTTCTAATTCTAACATATGTGTCAGTTTTATGTTGGTGTCAAATAATTTTCTTCCTCTTAATTTTAAGTTAGATTTTCCAGTTTCTATTCAGCCTAATAATCTTTGAATGGATGCCAACCAGTGTTAATTTTACTTGTGAGATGCTGGTTATTTTTGTATTCCTATAAATATTTCTTAGCTTTTTTCTGGAACAGTGTTAAAACATTTATATACTATTAGATCGTTTTGAGTCTTGCTTTTATGATTTTTAGTTGGGGCCAAAACAGTGTTTAATGATAGGGCTAATTATTCTGCACTCCTGAGGCAAGATCTTTTAGCGTACCCTCCCCAGTATTATCCAGTGAATTATGAGAATTTCCAGTCTAGCTTATGGAAGCAGGCACTATGCCCCTCCCTATGTGAGCACCAGGCACTATTACCTCTAATCCATCCTGGTCTTTCTCCAGCATTAGGTAGTTTCATCACACTCACTTTCTGATCACTACTCTGCTAAGTGCTTGAATGTGACTTCCTGCAGGACTCCAGAGTTCCCTCTCTGTGTAGCTCTCTACTTTTCAATACTCTGCCCTGCACATTCTAGCTGCCTTGTTCTCTCCATACCCTCAGCTTTATATCCTTCAACCAGGTGGTCTGCTGGGCTCCCCTTGAGTCCCTC
>NW_017731509.1:589318-595371 GCF_001890085.2 Hipposideros armiger | reverse complement strand
GGCCCACATCTGCGTTTTTAACACGTGCTTGGTTTCCACGCACTATACACTTAACTACGCAATGCATGAATCCTTTCTCCGAATGGTCCTGCTGATGAATGTTTATAAAAACATGACCTCACTCCGAGTTAGTGATCTGTGATAAATTAGTGTGATAAATCTGTGACAAAGTGGTAAAAGACTGGGCTACAGATTAATTGGAGACAGACTCAGACACAGACACAGACACAGCACACCCAGGAACATCAACCCAAACCCCTCATGTGCCTCATGAGAACCTCCCTGGGATACTTTCAGGTGATATGCACAAACATGTGCTAGAGAGGATTGTTGGAAGTGAACGGGGTAAAAGAAAATATCCTGCTAGGAGGTGCCATGTTTGTGCTGCCCACAAAAAATGAAGTGAAACTTGGTACATCTGCAAGTTCTGCTTAGTGCTACTCCACAGGGGGGATTGTTTCCAGAGGTATCACACCCTCACGCACTACTAGAGTATTTCCTGAAAATTTCAGTTCACAAGAGTAGTTAGCGAATTTGTTATAAATTTTTAAAGAAACACAGCATAAACGTTGATTTAAATGGTTTAAATCCTGGGAACATGCATTTAAACAATTTAAATGCCCCATCCTCAATGTGGTAATATCCTGTATAACAAGAGAAACAGAATAGATTTTGATTAATAAAGGCTTTTGTTCATCAACCTTATTTTATTTTTATTCAATCTTCAGATGAGAAAACAAAGATTTGAAAAATCTAAACAATATGTTGGTGTGGTGAGCAGGAATGTGAAGTCATGTTATTTCCAAAGCCCATGTTTCTAACCATGGTTACTTTTTTACATTCAAGTTTTCTCTGAGAGACTAAGTTGCTGGAACATAGGGGCCTTATCTTTTCATCTCTGTATCACAGGGTGGAATACGGTGCTTTACACATGTGTGCTCAGTAAACTTCTGTTGGATGAATGAAAGTATCCAATGTTTTTCTTATGACTCAAGCTCCTTACTCTACAAATCCTTAGAAAGGATATAATCTAACTGCAACTTGAGCCTGCTTCACAGCGAAATTTAACCAATTAATGTGAAATACAAAAGTATCTCCTTGGAAATAATCTTTAAAAAAAACTTTATTGCTTTTGTAAATTTTCAAATAGCAAACTGAGAGGGAAGATATCAGATGAAGGAAATGATTCATCCATTAAAGAGATTAGAATTTTGCAAGAATCAAAGGATTTGTTTGCAAATGGCTTGTGATAGCAAATTCACTGGTACATTCAGACTAGGATTATGTGTGATGCTTAGGGCATATTTTATGAAAAAGCCTTGGGTAATCATCTGTTTTTCTTTGTTAATAAAAAAAGTCAAGTTATAGGTGGGATCCTTTATGAAGGCAATTATAGCAATGTCTTTTTGTTGCCTATTGTGCTGCCTTAAAAATCTTAAAAGATTAGACATAGATGCAAAGTATTAAATAGAAACTACATGGTGTCTTTTAGAAGTAAATAACATATAAATATTAAATTAACCCCATTACATATATTTTTATGAATTGGCATTGCATGTTTGTGATTTGCAAACAGCAGGAAATCTTGTGGTACTTTGAATCTCCATTGTAGCACTTTTTCATTGTTCCTTTCATTCAGTCCATTGTCATTTACTTTTTCATTCACTCATTCATTCATTCCCACAAACTTTTATTGGACACCTTCACATTTCTCGACATTCACTATTATAAAAAAAAGTAAACCTAAGATGTTGTCTCTGTTTTTGAGAAATTTGCATTTGAGTGATGACACAAAAGGGAAATAACTGTGACGGAATAAGATACACGCTTGAATGGATGTGTGTTTGTACACTCAGTTGCTTCGGGAGGGGGCTGTACACCTGGAGGAGTTAGAAAAGCTGATATTGGCTGGGCTTGGAAGATGGGTGTGTGTATCTCCTCCCCTTGATTGTGAGCTCCTGGGTTTCAGGAATCATGTCTTCATCATCTTTCATCCACTGCAAGACAAAAATCATCCCTGGAATATATTTTCAACTCAACAGCTGTTTAGAGGTTTGAATACATGTGTTATCTTTGTGTACCTCTTCCATTCTTGATTCATCGACAAGATGCTATAATAGAGTAGTGAGAAATACAGGTTCAGCCTAGTCCTCTGAACCTGGTTTCACTCTTTGTTAGCTGCATGACCTGGGCTGTAATGGGAGTGATGATGTAGCCGGCACTTGGCATGAAGGATACAGAAATGAATGCAATAGGTTCCACTCTCAGGAATCCCCCAGTACCTCTTTTTTCCTCTGCTACAGTTTCAAGTCTGTGCTGGATTAAACTGAAAGTTAAACACAGCCCTAGGACTAGTTGTAGGAAGGAAGAATGATTACTTTTGTCTGTCCGCTTCCTTTGGGATGGCAGACACACTGTGTGATGCAGCCAGGCTCACTGTGATTTATCAGATCCTTGAGAGCAAGAGAGAGAGAGAGAGAGAGAGAGAGAGAGAGAGTAGTCGGATTGCACAGTGAACTCACAGAGACCCCGTTCCCAGAGCATCTGTCTTGTTTGTTTGCCTGTGGCAAGTGCTGACTGGGAAAAACAAATCTGTGAGGACAAAGGCAGCCAGAACCCATTAATAATTTTTAAAGCCCCAAGTGTCATCAAAAAGCCTCCAAGTGTTTTCTGTGTTTGGGCCTGTGGTGGTTGCTTTTAATACTACTGTCGACTATGCAGAAGAAAGCCCATTTTATGAACATGATGAAAATGGAGCACCTCTCCAGTAGTCTGGTCACATGTAAAATGAGTTGTGTGACTTCAGGTATAGACCTTACACACAGAACAGAAGCGTGCAGCCTCGTTACCAGGTGCCTGTGTGTGATGAGCTCTGGTTATTCTAGCAAGTCCCTGAATGTGCTGTGGGCAGTGCAGACCCCAGGGAAGGTACAGCTCCACTACTTTCCTCATTTTCAGTGCAAGCTATGAATTCCCGCTTGTCTCGGGGCAAATTGTAGGTGTCTAACTTCTGATTGTCTTCACTTCCTATAAGAGCCCCACACAAATAACTGAGGTCCTGCTGAATCACAGAAGCATTTACAATGGTCTCTCTTGTCATTTCATTTCAAGAATAAAAACATCTGTGAATTGGAAAACAAATATTCGCTTGTCTCAAATAAACTCTTATAAGTTTTCTCTTAGCAAAAAAAAAAACAAGTATTCACACATCATTCACCACTTCTCCCCGTCTTAGAGATTACCTATGGAATCGAGGTCTGGAAGAATTATTTGTAAGGTGTTCAGATAATTGTCCTCCCAGCTGGATGGTTTGGAGAGTGAAAGGGGCAGTAGACCTGGAAACTAGACCTGTCCCAATCCAACCAGGATGTACGATCGTTTTGCTTGTTTGAGAAACTTTTGCTTTTGTATTTCCTGGTTTCCCATAACACTTAATGGTGGCTAGATGGCTGTTACCTAAATATTATTGGTAGTCTATAAGTGACAGGGTCTGTGGGGCTTGTGACTGCTTTTCTAGGAGTTTCAGAAATAAGTGTCTGAGGTAGAGTTTGTTGCTGCTGCGCTGCAGAGAGTTCTTTCAGCCCAACACAGACAAGTTACCTCTGACAATCAGTCTTCCAGTTATGTTTGTGTATCCTTGGTAACCTGTATTCAAAAAATACTGAACCAACTCGATAAACTAGGGCCGGCCCTTCCTGTCTGTGAAACATAGCCTCCAGTCACTTGCCTCTTTCAATTTTTGAAATTTTTAGCTATCCAAGGTGTGTCCTGTAGAACCATACACCTGTAAAATTTCAGCAATGACAACATAGTTGTTGAAACTTCATTTTCTGGGGGTTTATAATAAACGTACACACAACCTGACTGCAATAGCTGAAGGTGTCCTAGAAGCACTGGGTCCTGAGGGCTGACTGTTTTGAGAACCCTAAGGGATGCTGTCTGTGAAAGGATTGTATGGACTGAATGATGGAAGCCGTAAAGGAAGAAGGCGGCAGCTGGCAGAAAAAAGTCAAAGGTGGAGGTGCCCAGAATAGAGAGCTACACCTTTTCTCTCTTTACTTGGCTAGAATGCCATGAGATGAAAGTGGCAGGTTTCAAACTACATTCACAGCTCCGTGCACAACTCAGGACCCGGTACGAAATGGAACCACTGGTAGCTGATTGACCTGAGCTGATGCCTACAGCAGGGAGCTGCTGAAAGAGACTCCAAAGTTTGTTTTAATCATTATGTGTTATATCCCAATATTAATTAGATGTCTAGTCATATAAGACTGCCATAGTTCAGATAGTTCTAGGAGCACTAGGGGAAGATTCACGGCCAACAATGGCTATATTCCAAGAAATAATTACATGGAGAGAATGAGCTGACCCTGGCATAACAATTGACAGCTCATCTTTCTGCAGTGGTGTCAGCTCCTTCAGCTCAGAGTCAAGCCTTTGGGCCAGAGAATTTATGCATGATTCAGGCATTTGCTGATACTAAAAAGCCAGACCCTAGAGCAAACAAAGCCTAGAAGACTTTCTTTCGTCAGGCATAGCGGAAGAATGATTTCTGATTGACTATCATCAATCAAGTCCTCAAGTAAATCAACAGTTTTAAAAGATTTAGTTTCCAAACTGTGCTCCCCAGAACACTAGTTTCCAAGATATTAAGGCATCCCCCAGCAAAAGCATTCCCCAGCCAAATATATTTGGGGAATGGTGCATATATTTTCTTCTCATTTCTAAACTTTGCAGGGCATATAAATATAAGTCTCAGAGACTGTACTGTAAAAAATCATCAATTTAGCACTATTTAACCCAGAGTTTCCGAACTTACTTGTTTATGGATATTTTCAAAGAGTACCAAGTAACATCTGGAATTACTAGTTTGGAGTCATTGAATCTGAAAAAAGGGCATATATGCTCAATAACAAAACCGTGCCAAACTTCCTCCATTTAGTTTCTGGTGGTTTGGAAGGCACAGCACTTGCCTTTGGGAATGTTTTCATGACCATCAGCTCTCATTCATTGTCCAATAAATGAGAAAGCATCCAAAAATCTGGAAGCTTTCAAAATCTGGATTCTGGATCTGGGATTTGGTTCTTCCTGTGGTAAAGGTGAAACTTAAGAAATCTATTACTTACTTTGATTCACCTCATGGTTTGCTATTCAGCTGTTTTCTCTTTGTTGCCATCCCTCGCTGCCCAATTTAATAGTTCTGCTTTCCCACAGCTATATGCATACCTTGTTCATCTAGCTAATCAGCAGAAAACTAACTTTCAAGAAACTGAGTCAGCACTCAGCCAGATGGACACTGGCCACCAGGCTGTAATTTTTTACTGCAATTCTGTCAGGTGACATACGAATCACCCATAAGACTAGGTTCGAGATAACCATCACAGAACAAACTGGAACCCAAGAGATGGTCTCCTGAATGCATCACATGACTAACTCCCCCTTTGCTTTGTTCTGCTGCTTCTTGTGTACCTGTAACACCTTCTGACTGTTTTAGGAACAGGGAGATGACCTTTGGACAGGAGGATGCCTGCCATCCTCCTGGAATGCTGGCATTTTCAATAAACCTGCTTTTCTTCCCACCAAACTTGTCTCTCGATTTTTGACTTTCTCAAGCAGCGGGTAGTAAGACCTTTAGCACAGTAACACTGTAACTTTCATTTTGTGGGGACTAACCAGTTTTAATTGATATGTTGACATGAACATGTTTTAGGTGTTTACTGGAAAGGTTCGTGTGGAAAGAAATTAATGTCCTGGTGGGCTTGTGTTTTTCTCTGAGGCAGATATTGATGAATGTACAGAGGGAATCATTGAGTGCCACAACCATTCCCGCTGCGTTAACCTGCCAGGGTGGTACCACTGTGAGTGCAGAAGCGGTTTCCATGACGATGGGACCTATTCACTGTCCGGGGAGTCCTGTATTGGTAAGCAGTTTTCAGCCATGCCCTCCATCCATCTGGACCTTTGCAAGAGGGGCAGCCTGCTTTTGTCCTCTATTCAGCTCCCAGTGTGAAAATCTGACCTCTCACTGGTTAAACTCATCAATTTTCAAATTT
>NW_017731509.1:584914-585693 GCF_001890085.2 Hipposideros armiger | reverse complement strand
TCAGTTGATCTTTTATAGCACTTAGACTGAGGTCATTTATTTTAAGTCTCCAAGTGATTTGAAAGAGTATTCAGTTAACATAGAGAACCAAAATCATAGATTTTCTATACAAGAAAAAAAAATGCCTCCCTCTTATATGTCCCCACAGTTATATGTTTGTACCTCTTTTATGGAACTTACCAGAACCTGCTTATCTTCTTCATCAGTTCTTTATGGCCTAGAATATAGTTGGGGTCTTTTGAGATCCCTTGTAAATGTGTATTGTATTACATTGTATTAGTCACACATTTTTGTTTCAAACAAAATTTTCAAATTCTAATAAACTCCATTTTACTGATCAAGGCATACCCAAAGATGACACACTATTTTGTGGGACGTGGCACCTCTTGGCCTCCCATTATTGCCTCTGCCACAGGACCTGGTTGCATGAAATAGGTTCCCAGAGCCTGGAGCCTACTCTCTGGTCACTGTAAATGACCCCACGGAGAGTCTCTTGTCAGAGCAGCTGCTGCAACTGTCATCAACATGCACAGCAACATAGAACAACCAGGAAAGATTTTTCTGGAATCTCTCAGGGTGGAAATTTCAGTTTTTACTGATTGATGTGTCAGGGTTGATTGAAATGGCCTAAGACTGATTTGGGCTCTGCTACCCAGGGCCTGGTTCTCATAGGAATGGAGATAAAGGGGGCTGGAACTGAGAGATTTTCCCTGTGATGAAACTCGCTGAGGGAGCAGGGAGTAATGAAGCCTCAGTGAGAAACAGTGTGATATTGCAGA
>NW_017731509.1:576521-581499 GCF_001890085.2 Hipposideros armiger | reverse complement strand
TTGTGTGAATAGGCCCTGGGGGAGTTCTGAGAAAAGGAAGCAAGTGGAGATGGGAGCTGTGTGGAAGGCTTTCCTGGAGGGATGGAATGTGCACAGTGTACAGCAGGACTAACAGTTGGTTGATACACAGGAAAAGACGGATACTTTCCCCTAAAAGGTGCTTAGCAGGGAGCTTATGGGTTTTTTTTAAGGCCTCCTTTTCACTGCGAACTTGGCATTTTTGGAAAGATGAAGCAACAATAGAGACAATTTGATTTTTTCCTACATGGGATCTTGAAGCTTATACCATACAAAATCTCCTTTATAGGTTTTAAATGTTTTTT
Source organism: Hipposideros armiger (assembly GCF_001890085.2). Lineage (NCBI taxonomy): Eukaryota > Metazoa > Chordata > Mammalia > Chiroptera > Hipposideridae > Hipposideros > Hipposideros armiger. The sequence goes on along the minus strand of NW_017731509.1, from coordinate 581,176 downwards.
TTTTTTACTCTCTTCCTGAATAGTTATCGGCTCCAACTGAGTGACAACAGAATGAGTAGGATAGTCCTAAAAAATAGTTGCCTAAACATCATTGCCTATGAACTCAGTAGTGAACAAATGTGTCATTACAGAAACTTCTGGCTCGACAGTCTTAGAGCCAGAGAGCCTGTCTATGCAGTGACTCAGAGATTGGCATTTACAGCTTCTTTTGAAATGAACATTGAATCATCAGTTTTAGTCTGAGGTTACTCATGCTGCTGTGAAATATTTACCTGTGAGTTTATGAGCGGGGAGTTTTAAACTGGCATACTCAGACCCAATAGGCACTGTGAGCATAAAATCGTCATTCGCTTGCTCAAGCAGCATTTATTGAAAGGGCCTGATCTATGTTAGTCCATGTGGGATTCTTAGAGAGGAATGTCCTTCCAGTCTGGAAAGGGGAGTGGGGGTGGCGGGGTGGGTAGGGACTGGGGGAAGTTGAGCTATGGAGCAGCTAGAGACATAAGTAAATAAAAACAAGAGACTTTAAGGAAAACGTGACAAACTCTCTTGGGGTTAGGGCACGTGGGGGTGGCAATGTATATTGGAATCTTTCACAGAATATGTGATATTTTCACTGAGTCTATAGGATGAGAAAGAATTTTTCTAGGCAAAGAGGTATTAAGGTTAAGTATTTCAGGCAGGAATAGTGCTCTGATTGGGGCAGAGTCATGAGAAAGATCTACATGTGCCCAAGGGATGGTGAGACTTCCTTGTGGATGAAGTACATGATACATATGCGTGTGTGTTGTGGGTGGAGAATGACAAGAAAGGAGACCTGCAAATCGAGGTGGAGACCAGATCATAAAGAGTCCTGTTTCTAGGATAAGGCATTGGAAGTTTTGAATCCTATGTCATAATATCAGTGTCTCTCAATGTTGTTGAAATATTTATTTTATTGTGAAAACACTTTGATGCTTTCTAAGAAACAGCCATTTTAATATAAAATATGGCTATATAAATATAGTAGTATTTCAGGCAAAATGTCAAACCCTCTGTCACACTTGTGTCAATGTGATTTTCTGCACACCTGTGTAATTTTGCTCCTCCTACTGCTTTTGTTTGGATTGCCTTTCTTCTAAAAAAGGTGAGGCCATTAGAATTAGCCAGCTATTAACCATGATTGTTATCAAGAAACTGCACGTGCTGACATTCTGTCCTGTAGTTTTCATAGCAACCCTTCAACCATGTTACTATTCCCCATTTTATAGGTGGATAAAGGGAAGAAAAGAGAGGTCTGAATTTTCCTTTGCCACACAGTAACAATTTCTAAGCTGAGAAGTTGTGAAATGACTTATTAAAGCCATTAGTTTGAGGACACATATAAGTAAAATAGATTCAAATACAAGTTTCTGCCAATTCCTAGGCATATGACTTCATAGCAACTCAAACTGGGTCATTTTCCTGATATAGATGATGGTAGAGCTAACATTCTAAATATTTTTGGAAGGACAAATTAGGTCATGAATTTGAAAGGATTTTGAAAAACCTGAAGAGTATAATGTATAAGAGTATAGTAAGTTATTATTATGTATAATAAAAAGATAGAAATCTCTGTTTCATAAAAATGTGTTAATCATGACTCAATAAAAGTCCTTAGGGATGGCCAGGACACCAAAGCACCTGTAGGTTCCTTGGGAAGATACATGGANTCTCTGCATTTTTGGTGCTATGAATCCAGAGTAGAAAACGGACAGTGATCATTAACCCACAGTTGCAGATGTTAAATCAGGTGAGAAATGGGTCCTATCAGAACTTCTGGAAGCTTCCCACTCCCCTTCAGGTCCACCATACATACACAAGTCTGGAGATGTTCAGCATTTAGGATAAACTGGATATACTCTGGGCAGTCCTCAGGAAAGGCAAATATACCTCCTCAGTTTCGGTGAGAAACACTTCACAAAATGATGTTGGAATAGAGTTCATTGCACTAAACTCAGGCATGAACCCAAGGTTCTTTTTTCACCCTCAACATATCTGGGCTGACACAGCAGGCCTATGGGCTGGTCTCCACATAAACTTTGGAACTAAAACCAGATATTTTGGTGACATATTCTAACAGAGTATCAAACTAACTATGGGGTCTATTCTGTAAGCGACCCCTGGCACTGTTTGGTATCTTTTCATTGATAATTCCCCAATTGTTCAGACACTTTCCTAAATGCAGTTGTGATCAGGCATGGAGCACATAGAACAACTTGGGACTCTGAAGCAGTGCTTAGTGTATAGGGAGCCAGGGGAACCTCAATTCTTGTCCAGGTGAAGATCACATAGGTAATAATAAAAAGGAGGAAAATTAAAAAGCTACTTTTTTCTTTAAAAAAAAAACAACCTTCTTAAGTATCACGATGTTGTTATATGTAAAATTAGCCTGCTGTGGTCTTAGCTCTAAACTAAATGGTATGGGTGATGCCAAGAATTCATCCCTTGGAGACTTTAAAACACCAAGTTGGACACAAAAATCAACATACATACAACAGCCAACAGCATTCTGATACTGGTTATAATTAACTATAAAATTATGTGGTCAACACTGAAATATATAAGTAATTAAGGAAGAGCGTGACCAGGGAGAATCAAAGAACAGTCATGCCAGACTGCATGGAGATGATTAGACTTGAAAGATGGGAGGGGTAATATATTACAGGTATAAAAATAAGTATTACTGATAGCTAAGATTCATTGATTACTTCATGTTCTATGTACTCTTCTAAGAGCTTTACATTTTCTAATTAATTTTATCCTCACAACAAGTCCACCAGGTAGGAATTGTTATATCTGCCTAGCAGACAAAGTACTGAGATGTTCAGTAAATGTTCAAGGTCTTGTGCATGGTCATACAGCTCTTAACTGGTAGATTTCTTCTTCCAGAAAAGTGATAACATCCTTTCTAAGAACTGTGTACATGTTTAATATTTTTTAAATATTATGCAAGAATATTGCTTTCTTTATTGCCTGCTAAGGTCTTGCTGTACAAGTGATAAATAGCCATATTTTTATTTATTAAATGTCAATTATGTACCATTTAACCTTCGAAAACCCCTTGTGAGACAGGTAGCAAATGAGGAGAAACTCATCAAGTAGCATGGCCATGTGTGAAAGAGCACATGTTCTTTCTCTTCTCCCAGGTGCCTCAGTCAATTGTTTATTAAGTGAAGATAACTTATGAAAGGATTAAATTAAGGTATGAATAGTGATGATTATTCAGTTAATTGCCTCATTTTCTACTTCATTGTGTTCTTAGAGATACACCATGGTATAAAGCGCATGGTTTCTCAATTTAGTTTATTTCGCCTGTGTGTACAGAAGGAATTAAAGTTCTGCTCCATGCCAGTGTATTCAGGGGGCCATCCCATAAATGAACAAAAGAGAGACATTTAGAATGGCGGCCATCTAAGAGGTCACCTGAGTACATTAACATGTTCTCCTGCTGAGAGGTGGCTTCCAGGCAATGGGAACTTCTAACATTGCTATGTGATGGTACACAATCACAGACATGGGAATCAAAAGCTCATGAGTCCAAGAGACAGGCGTACCTGAAGAGCTATAGCAGTGCAGGTGAAAACGCCGGCATGTGCTCTGCTCAGTAGCTGAGGCCTGAGCAATTCACCACCTCCCGTCCCAGCTGCATTGCATAAAGAGGCTCTGCTTTGTAGGCCCCATATTTTTGACAGGGGTCTGGTTTCTGCCTGGCATAAAGACAGCAACAACAAAGTGATTTTGAGCAATTGAATTCTTATCTTTTCCCCTCATTGGCACCAGTGGTTAAAATCCAACTGGGGCAATAACTCCAACACAGCCTTTATTAATAGTTAAGTCTGGGTCTTAGGACACTAATGCTGGGATATTTTCTAACAGAGGGTTCTATTAGGAACTATATTGGGAAATTCTAAATTAACAGAATTAAGCTGGTTTATTAACTGCCAGAGTTTTTAGAGCCTTTACTATGCATTGTTAGTGTCCCAAATATATTTAGCTTGAAAACCCTTTTTTTCTCCCAAGCATCCTGTAGATTTGACACTCTGCAGTATATACTGACTGAAAACTCAAAAATGAGTATAGCTCACTCTAGGAATTTCTAGAAAACCTTCTTTATTCAGTATCATTGAATAATGAGCTTCTCAAAAGAGGGTGTGTTGCTTTTCTTTTCCAGTTCTGCAACAAAAGTTTATTGAACACACTACTTGCCCTTTAAGTACCAGTGATTTTATATTATTATTTAATTTTGGTATAAGGACATTTTTTCTATTACTTTCTTTTTTGGTGTAATCATTAAAAATGTAAATCACTCAATTCTACCGTACTATATTATTTGTCTAATAGTATGACTAGCTGGTTTGTCCTTAAGCTATGTGATGCCAGTTGCTAGGTTTTTGACAAATATATTTCTTTGAATAGATATTTTGTCTTTTCATACTTCCAGCCTAACCGCTAATCTTTTAATAATATCTAAAATATTACTGTGCTTTCCACTGTAGGAAATGAAGATTTGGTAATGTGATGTCTCAGGCCACAGCGACTCAGAAGCAGTCACTAGAAGCCAGTTGCTTCTTTAGACTGTAGGGATAGAAAGAGGAGTGCTGCCGGTCCCCAGAGGCACTTGGTGAGAATTTTAC
>NW_017731509.1:558154-575358 GCF_001890085.2 Hipposideros armiger | reverse complement strand
ATATCAGTGTCTCTCAATGTTGTTGAAATATTTATTTTATTGTGAAAACACTTTGATGCTTTCTAAGAAATAGCCATTTTAATATAAAATATGGCTATATAAATATAGTAGTATTTCAGGCAAAATGTCAAACCCTCTGTCACACTTGTGTCAATGTGATTTTCTGCACACCTGTGTAATTTTGCTCCTCCTACTGCTTTTGTTTGGATTGCCTTTCTTCTAAAAAAGGTGAGGCCATTAGAATTAGCCAGCTATTAACCATGATTGTTATCAAGAAACTGCACGTGCTGACATTTTGTCCTGTAGTTTTCATAGCAACCCTTCAACCATGTTACTATTCCCCATTTTATAGGTGGATAAAGGGAAGAAAAGAGAGGTCTGAATTTTCCTTTGCCACACAGTAACAATTTCTAAGCTGAGAAGTTGTGAAATGACTTATTAAAGCCATTAGTTTGAGGACACATATAAGTAAAATAGATTCAAATACAAGTTTCTGCCAATTCCTAGGCATATGACTTCATAGCAACTCAAACTGGGTCATTTTCCTGATATAGATGATGGTAGAGCTAACATTCTAAATATTTTTGGAAGGACAAATTAGGTCATGAATTTGAAAGGATTTTGAAAAACCTGAAGAGTATAATGTATAAGAGTATAGTAAGTTATTATTATGTATAATAAAAAGATAGAAATCTCTGTTTCATAAAAATGTGTTAATCATGACTCAATAAAAGTCCTTAGGGATGGCCAGGACACCAAAGCACCTGTAGGTTCCTTGGGAAGATACATGGAAGGAATGATATGTTTTTGCCTTATACTGTTAAAATTTAACCTTTCCAGGAGCAGGAATTATGCATGTTTTGTTTGCTGTAGTATTCCCTAGAACAGTACCTGGCATATCATACACACTCAGTAAATATTTGTCAAATAAATTAATTAATAAAGGGACTCAGTGCAATCATTTCTATTACTCATGCGGACACTGGCCCTTTACTGCTGCTTAGTATAAGTAGCTTAGCTGGACCATGGATGAACTGCAAGAATTCCTTTTGTTTATAGTCTAGCAGCCCATGTGGTGTCAAATATAAACAAAACCAGACACTAACATCTTAAGGGAAGATTTTTATTTTAAAATTATTTTTCAGTTACAATTAACATACAATATTATATTAGCTTCAGGTGTACAGCATTGTGATTAGACATTGATGTAACTTATGAAGTGACCAACTTGATGAGTGTAGTACCCATCTGACACCATACATAATTATTAAAATATTACTGACAATATTCCCTATACTTTACATCCCTGTGACTGTTTTCTGTTTTTATAACTGGCAATTGGTACATCTTAATCATTTTTATTTTTTCACACATCCACCCCAAAACCCTTCCCTTCTGGCAACCATTAATTCTTTCTCTGTATCTATGAGTTTGTTTCAGTTTTGTTTATTTTTTTTAGAAATCACATGTAACTGAAATTATATGGTATTTGACTTTCTCTATCTGACTTATCTCACTTAGCATAATACCCTATAGGTTCAAACATGTTGTCACAAATGGCAAGATTGTATATTTTTTATGGCTGAGTAATATTCCATTGTATATGTGTACCATCTCTTCTTTATTCAATCATCAATTGATGGGCACTTAGGCTGCTTCCATATCTTGGCTATTGTAATGAACATAGGGGTGCATATGTCTTTTCAAATTAGTGTTTTGGATTTGTCCCAATAATTACTCATAAGTGAAATTGCCAGATCATAAGGTAGTTCTATTTCTAACTTTTTGAGGATCCCATGTACTGTTTTCCACAGTGGCTGAACCAATTCACAATCCCTCCAACAGTACTCAAGGGTTCCATTTTCTCCACATCCTCACCAACACTTGTTTGTTGATTTATTGATGATAGCCATTCTGACAGGTGTGACATGATGGCTCATTGTAGTTTTAATTTACATTTCACTGATAATTAATGATGTTGAGTATCTTTTCATATGTTTATTGGCCATCTGTATGTCCTCTTTGGAGAAATGTCTATTTAGGAATTGTTAGTATATAATTGCGCATAGTATTTCCTAATAATCCTTTGTATTTCTGTGGTGTTGGTTGTCACTTCTCTTTCATGTCTGATTTTATTTATTTGGCCTTCTCTCTTTTTTCTTGATGATTCTGACTAAAGGTTTATCAGTTTTGTTTATCTTTTCAAAGAACCAGCTCTATGTTTCATTGATCATTTCTGTTTTTTACACTCCATTTCATTTATTTTTGCTCTCATCTTTATTATTTCCTTCCTTGTACTCACTTTGAGTTTTGTTCTCTTTTTCTACTTCCTTTAGGTATAAAATGATACTTTTTTTATTTGATATTTTCTTGTTTCTTGAGCTAGGCCTTTATTGCTATAATTTTCCCCTCTTAGAACTGCTATGGCTGTGTCATATAGAATAGCAGTTGTGTTTTCAATTTTATTTGTCTCAAAATAACTTGATTTTTTTCTTGACCTCGTTGTTGACTCATTCATTGTTTAGTAGCATGTTGTTTAGCCTCCACATGTTTGTGTTTTTTTCATTTTTCTCCTTGTAATTGATTTCTAGCTTCATACCATTGTAATAGGAGAATATGCTTGACAGGATTTCAGTCTTCTTAAATTTATTGAAACTTGTTTTATGACCTAACATGTGATCAATCTGTAAAATGTTTCAGTGCACTTGAAAAGAATGCGTATCCTGCTGTGTTTCAGTGTAATGTCCTATAATATCAATTAAGGCTATTGGTCTAATGTTTCATTTAAAAGACCACTGTTTCCTTGTTGATTTTCTGTCTTGATGATCTATCGATTGATATCATGGGGTGTTAAAGTCCCTTAATATGACTTTCAATTAATGTTCTCTCCATTTATGTCCATCAATATTTGTTTCAGATGTTTAGGTGTGTTGATGTTTATGAGAGGTATATCCTTTTGATGGATTGATCCCTTTATCATTATGAAATACCCTTCTTTGTCTCTTGTTACAGCCTTTGTTTTAAAGTCTATTTTATCTGATATAAGTATTGCTATCCCAACTTTTTTTGGTTTTCATTTGCATTCTAATCCCTTTACTTTGACTCTGTGTGTGATTTTCCATCTAAAGTGGGTCTCTTGCAGACAATATATGTATTGGTCTTGTTATCCATTCAGCCATCCTTTGTCTTTTGATTGGAGTATATATTCCATTGATATTTAAAGTACAGTAAAACCTTGGATTGCAAGTAACATGGTTTGCGAGTATTCCTCAAGATGAGCAAACATTTCTAATACATTTTAACTTGATAAATGAGTGATGTCTTGCAATATGAGTAGTTTGTTTCCAGAACAAAGTATGCTTGCAAACCAAGGTATTACTGTAATTATTGATAGGTTTGTAGTTCTTGCCATTTTATTAATTCTTTCCTGATAGTTTTTGTAGATCTTCTCTGTTCCTTTCTTATTCTTTTGCTCTCATTTCTTGTATGTTGATGACTTCCTATAGTATTATGTTTGGATTTCTTTCTCTTTATTTCTTATATATCTCTCATAGATTTCTGGTTTGTGATTACCATATGCTTCCTGTATACCAAGCTATGTTTATAGTACTGTATTTTAAGTTGATGGTCACCTAAGTTTGAATACATTATACAATCACTACAATTTTTACTTATCCCCCTCCATGTTTATGTTTTTTACATTACTTTTTATTCTTTTGTGTGTGTGTGTGTGTTTGTATGTGTCCATAAGTTATTACTGTAATTACACTTTCCCTACTTTTGCCTTTTAACATTTTTACTAGATTGGCTGCTTTTATAATATGTTTGCTTTTATCAGTGAGAATTGTTTTCTTCTCTGTATTTTCTTATTCATATTTTTAACCTGTTCTACTTAAAAATGTCCCTTTAACATTTTTGTAATACTGGTTTAGTTTTGATAACTCCTATAGGTTTTTCTTGTCAGGGAAACTATTTCATCTTCCATTCTAAATGATAACATTGCTGGATAATCTTGTTTGTAGGTCTTTGTTTTTTTCATCATTTTGAATACGTCATGCAAATCCCTTCTGGTCTGAAGAGTTTCTATTGAGAAATCAGCTGACAGTCTTATCTGAGCTCCCTTGTATGTCACTAGCTGCTGCTCTATTACTACTTTTAAGATTCTCTCTTTGTCATTAACCTTTAGCATTTTAATTATGATGTGTCTTGGCATGGGTCTCTTTGAGTTCATTTTGTTTGGGACTCTGCACTTCTTATATGTGTGTGTCTATTTCCTTTTTCAGGTTAGGGGACTTTTCAATCATTATTTGTTCAAATAGTTTTCATTCCCTTGCTCTTTCTCATTTCTTTCTGCTACCCCTATGATGTGGATGTTGGTATGCCTAATGTTGTCCCTGAGGTCCCTTAAAAATATCCTCATTTTTATTTGTTTTCGTTTCTGCTATTCCAATTGGGTGTTTCTGTAACCTTGTCTTACAGATTTGCAGATGCGATCCTCTGCTTCATCTAACCTACTGTTGATTACCTCTAATGTATTCTTCTTTTCAGTTATTGTATTCTTCATTAATGTCTGGTTCTTTTGTTTTCTGTCTCCATTTTTATGTTTCATATCTCTTTGTTGAACTTCTCAATGAGTTCATCTATTCTTCCCCTAGTTCATTGACCATATCCTGATAACTGTATTTTGAACTCTGTATCTGATGGATTGCTTGTCTCCATTTCATTTAGTTCTTTTTCTGGAGTATTGTCTGGTTCTTTTATTTTAGCCATGTTTGTCTCCTCATTTTGGTTGATTCCCTGTGTTTGTTTCTATGTATTAGGGAAATCTGCTATGTCTCCCAGTCTTGGCATAGTGACCTTGTGTGGTTTGTGTACTATGGGACCCAGTGGCACAGTCTCCCTGGTCACATTAGCAGGGTGCTCCAGGGTTGTCCCTTGTGTGGAATGCATGTGCCCTCCTGTTGTAGTTGAGCCTTAATTGCTGTTGCCACATCAGTTGATGGGATTTACCCTCAGGATGACTGTGAGTTCTGGCCTTGATTTCAGTGGACAAGCAATTGTGCAGGGGCTGTCCCACAGAACAGGAGTGACATTAGCAGGGGTCTGTTGCCTACAAAGGCCACCTTTTGCGTCTGTCATTTGTGGAGTTGGTTGGGTGGTGCTCTGGTGTGGTCTGATGCTGGTAACCAGGTGTGTTGGTTTTTGGGCCTCTTGGAATTGGCTCTGATGATGCAAGCCATATTCATCCATTCCAGGCCCTGGGACCACCTGGTAGGAGCTACAAAGTGATCTGCAGTTAGTTGCTGCCTGTGCTGTGCTTGGAGGTGCCTAAGAGAAGTCAGGCCATAAACCAAAGTCAGCTGCTACTAGTGCTGGGCTTACAGTCACGTAGCAAGAGGTACCAGGCATGCTGAGGCCAGATGATGCTTGTCTGGGGTTTATTAACTTTAATTTTAGGAAAGTTTGCAGCATGAGCTGAGGCAAGCTACTTGTGTAGAGAAGCTGCTGGAAGAGATTCGGGCTGGGTATGCGATTTGCGTTGGGTGAGATCTCGGAATCACCAGAATGGGGCCAGTGGTGTGAGCTAAATTAGTGGAGAGCTCAGCCGGCACCTTCTGGCTGGGTGAGGGGAGGGCTCAGCAAAGGAACGACGGTGTCTGTCAGTGTGTCTGTCCCTGGAGAGAGCTGCCCTGCCCCCTGCCCCGCCAGCCTTTAATCTGAAGCTTGTCAGTTCAGTTCCTCCCCCTGTGTCCCTGGGACTTTTCAAGTTGCTGCCCTAGCACTGGAGCTCAGAACAAGTTTATGAGCAAGTGAATCTGTGTACAGGCCCTTTAAGACCTGCACTGCCTGGGTCTCCAGTAGCTCTCAATCTCACTCATACACAGTCCTCACTAGTTTTCACAGCCAGATGTTATGGTGATTTCTCTTCCCAGAATTGGAGGCCCGGGCTGGGGAACCCCATGTGGGGTTGGGACCCTTCACTCCTCAGAAAGATACCTCCACAGCCAAGATAGCCCTCCTGTTTCTTAACTGCCACACCATGGGTGTGGGACCTTCCCCTTTTGCATCCCAGCCCCTCCTTCTAGCCTCAATTTTGCTTCTTCTTTATTTCCTTAGTTACAGCAATTTTATTCAGCCAGTCTTCTAGTGGTTCTCAATGAGGTTGTTTTTTAATGTAGTTGTAATTTTGATGTGGTCATGGGAGGAAGTGAGCACAGCATTTATCTACTCTGCTATCTTGACCAGAATCAGTGATAAGGACAATTTTTAATCAGTTATAAACTGTTGCAATAGGGAAGAGGGTCCAGTGTGAATTGAATTCGACTTTGATGTGTGCAGATGTGACTGGCATTTTAAAGGAGAATGAGGGAGTATGGAAGAAGAAAGTAGAGGCTTGAGGAGAGTCAGGGAAGTTGAAATTTACAAAAAGCATTAAAGGGGCATTGGTCCATATAAATCACATCTGGCTTTGTTAACTGGCTCTTACTGAAGTTAGTCTCCTATTCTATCACAGCGACTGGGAGGCAGGGTCCTATCTTCAGGTGTTGGTTGGAATAAACAGAACATTCTTTTGGCAGCCTTGAGCTTATCAGGCAGGAACTTGAGAGGGCCGAATTCATCATCTTAGAGATGCAGCGTTGAGACGTTAGTAACTATTCTAGTGTTTGTTCAAAAAACTGTGGTAGTGTTTTTTAATGCGGATGGGTGGGATACACAAAATCATTCGTGTTTTAGAGTCTGCAGTTTTTATAGCGAAGGCTGAGGTCTCATTCAGAAGAGGGCTCAGAGGAGCCTGACTAGAGATTGCTCAAGCAGAGAATCTTTGTCAGGGGACTCCTTTGCTTTTTGTTGGAAACCAACTTAGTTTTACCAGTTATAGTTTTACCTCCTTTAAGATAAAACACACAGAAAGACAAATTCAAAATAAACAGAACCCATCCCCCAAAAGTGTAGAGCAGAGTGGCTTCAAGGCTCCTACTCTTTGCTTCATTTTCCCTTGATTGCACTAAAAGCTTTCTAGATATTTCCAGAGATTATCTCTTCAAAATAGGAGGCAGCCCCAAATCTGTTTTCAAATCAGTTAATTAGAAGAAATATGAAGAGAAGAAGATCTAAGAGAAAAAGTCATCTATGAAAAGACACCATGAGATCACATTAAGATGTGTTTATAGCTTTTTAGTCTTCTCAGCAGATACAGTCCTTCTTGGCAGTGTGGTCCAAGTTGGTGTCCTTGATCAATGTCCTAACTCTCCTTCCAGTGATGTAGCATTTTTGGAAGAGCTTTGACCACTTTCTGGAAGTTAGGGACCAAAATCAATAGAGTGGTGAAAGGAGACAATAAATAATAGGCATGGAAGGTCTTCAAATTCTTGGGCATTGTATCTGACCTTCTTGTTGTTTAGACTGAGACTGAGTTTTTAGAATTGCACCTTTGACAATGTTTTTTTGACCTTTGATTTCTATGTAAGTTGTAGAATGTTTCTGGTAGTAAATGAAATTACTTTGCAACCTCTCTGTGCCTAAGACCTTTCCTTGGCATAGAAGATAGAAGAAATTATTTCTCATCTGACAGCTTGCTTGAGAGAACGATTTGTCAAAATAGAGTTTTTGGTTTTCACCCTGGCAGTATTCTCTGTGCATATTTGTCACCAAGGATTACGTTGCCCAGGCTTCAATGCAGACAAGAAAACTATGCTGCTCCCTTTATTACTTTCTCTCTTTGGCACCTGTTTGCAAATACTCATTAAGAGAGACTTGAGGTGTTTCAATAAATATTGAATGTCCAAGAAAACTGTTTAATTCTAAGAAATCTCTTTGTTATTCTGAAGTTAGGTTCTTCCATTTGCCTCCATCCTGTTCTCCATATGTCACTACTCATATTCTAACACTGGAATTATAAACTCAGTCTTACAAAGGTGGAAAGCAATCATATAAGGTTGAAAGTATACAAGAGCTAAGAAAATATTTTATACTACTTGTATATTTTATCAAAGAGAAAATGAGGCCCCAAAGGACAGGGTTCTTTTTTAAATCATAGCTCAACCAGATTCGAATTTAACATGCGTTTATATATTTCTTAGTAGGTGAAATACACTATGGGTGACACAAAGTAAATAAGACCAGAATATTACTTCTGAATGAATATGGAAAATAGATAAGTATTGGGCTGTCAGAAAAGTCATGACGCATTTTTGCAACGAAAAACAGAAAAAATATGTCGTGTCTTTTCCAACAACCCAATATGTTCACAGTTAAGGCAACATAAGGAGAGAGACAGGCAACATAAAATGCAGCGGGATAAATCTTTTCAGTTGAGGGTGAAATTTTGTTAAAGAGATTTAACAATAAAATGAATATAACAATAGAATGTGTATGGCCCAGTGTTAGGCATTTAATAATTTGCAAAAAAACATTTCTGCTCTACTTCTCTGTGATATGAATGCAGCTATAACACAACTCGCCCTCCCACCAATAAGCAGATACATAAAAACGTATGAATCTAGGGTTATTGGCATGAATACTATAGCCTCTCTGTGCAGTAAAATTCTCTTTGGATAGCATGTATTTCAATACTTATAGATTTTTTTTTTTTTATTCTCTCCACTGGTCAAAATTGTATTGATTTTAAACAGATTTTATTGCTACTTAAGCATGACTTGTTCATGGCAGAAACTAAACCAACTTGGTTAATTTAGAAGGCTACTCTGCTTTTATTTTACTCTTGTTTTCCTACCTAGAAAATACTGTTTTCTCCATATGCAGTAAAACACCTAAATTTGTACAGCCTAAAAAACAAAAAACAAACAAACATAGTCAGAAACCATGGCAAGTTCATGGAGTGTCAGAAAACTATATTCTTTCAATATTAGTCACTTAATATTAATACCAAATCTTCTATTTAGGTCTCAGTGAGAGCTTAGAGTGTTAGCATTTCAGGATTTGGCTATATAGTACACTGATAAAATCCACGAAAGTTTGTGTGAGAATTCAGAATTCAAGTGAAAATCCTCAGTAAACAGATGGAAAGTGGGAGTTGGCTGCATAATAAGAGCTCAGGGGTAGTGGCCCAGATTTGAGTATATTCTGAAGAGTGGGACCATGGAATTCATGAGGTAAATTGATCTTTATGAGCAGAAAAATTTTTGAGAGAAAAAATATACAAACAATAGTAACAAAAACAACAATAACAGCAGCTAATCATTTTTGAGCAATTACTACAAAATAACCATTGTCTTATGTGCTTACTCAAATTGCCAGATTATCCCAGGGGCTGTTTTTGCATAGTTTTTCAAATGATGACAAGGCTCAGAGATGCTGAGCAAATTTTCCAGACATACAAACAATAAGTTGCAGGGGTAAGACTTGAATGCAGTTGACTCATTTGTCCCCTTTGCCTGGAACTTTCCTGGTTTTAGCAGTGACAATCATCTCAGGGACCTCCTGAGTCCCAGGCAAACTGGAACAACAGGTCACATTAACGGGCACCCACTGCTGCTGGGTTCCGGAGCTTTTCAGTTGGTATGGTATGCTGCCTCCACAGAGGAGAAAGAGATGGAACCTTAGGAAATGTTAATAACTTAAAATATGGGGAGAAAACTGTAAGGTCCATACTGCAGGATCATGTCTGTATTTTTTGCCCATTTTATCCCCTCTCTAGCACTATTTCTAGGACAGAGTAGATGCTCAATATATGTATAATTAGTTAATTGATTAATGATGGTGTGATGTCAACCCAGGGCAGTGATGATGGGTTTTCGTCTCCACTCAAGAAAAAATTCAAGAGCAAGACAGTTGCAGGAAAGCACAGGGAGTTTATTGAAACGAAAGTACACACTTAAGAGGGAAGCTCAGGTGAACTCAGAATATGAGTCTCACCAAGAAAGTCACGATCAGGGGTATTTAGCTCTCCTGGGAAGAAATTGGTAACATCCCACTGATGTCGTTTATTCATCTCCTCTCCCTGGGTGGGATCCTCCTTTTTCTTCTTATTTGGTTTCTCTGGAACTGTCATGGCATGAGATGCATGATGGGAGTCATAGTAACTGCAACGCAAATGACATTATAATGACATTAAAATTAGCTAAACATCAGGTTCCCAAGTCATAGGAATTAGTCTTGCTGGATGAAAACTGGTTCTTGTTTTTCTCCAACTATAAGTGCTGGATACAGTCACTTGTAACTTGTGTTATTAGTGAGGCATCTGAAGTTGTACCCTGGATGGGGTTGTCAATTTCCTAGGCTTCAATTGGGTACCAGTGATTGGATGAATGAAGAAATAAGATGAATAGGGCAATATTATATCCCACACTGGTAAAAAAGAGAGCTCTTAGACTGAAATAATAACAATATTTGTTACAATATTTGTTAAGTAAAGGGTGCCGATTTTGCAAACTTGTGGTCTGAAGAACCTTCAGGATTTAGGCTTTGTAGAGAGGGTCACATGGAAGCTTACAAACAATTAGGAAAGGATGAAGGTGTATACATGGAGGTAGCTATTAGCTGTAGACACTAGGAAATAAGACTTGGCCCTAGGGAGTAGATAAGGTAAGAGTAAGCCCAAGCAAGGCGTTTCCCTTACCCATCACTTAGAAGAGAGTCAGCTCATTGAAAGGAAAAGGAGACTGACGGGAGAGTAACATTACACGTTGAATAATAAGAGGAACACTTTAGGAAGGGGTTTCTTTCTGACTCAAGAAACATTGGAGGCAGTAACAAAGAGGGAAGAATTAACACTGAGGGGACATTGGAACTTCCTCCTAAGAGATAGATATGTAATAACATCTCAAATATTATAGATGAAGCTGTAGCTTACTGGTCTCTTCTTTCAGTCTTGACCTTTTCAGGCGGAAACCCTCATATTTCATTAAAGCAAGGTGAGTTTGAACATCTCACTACGGTGGTAGACCTCTTCTGATGTGTCCTAAGTGTGTCAACCTACTCCTAATAGTCTGTACTCTAAAGGGAACATCACATACCCCAGTGTGGTATGACCAGCACCCTACAGAGCATGTCTATCATCTTTCTTCTCTGGACCTGAAACTTACTATGCAGCTTGGAATTTCATTAGCTTTGTATTTTGCAAGCTCCATCAGACCTCGGATTTTCTACTTGTTTCTTTCACCTAATTTGCTGATATACAGCCTGTATATTTTCTTTCTGTAATTTTCTCTCTACCACTGTAAAAAAAAAAAAAAAGCAATACTGCTTTAGCTATGGGAGAGGCATCTGTGCTCTATCTTGTTTATCATTAATAAACCCCCAAGCTGTGTTCTCATTTCCAAGCTACTAATGTCTGGTAATGATTTCCAAGTCAGAACACACACACAGCTGGATATTCAAACCCCAGGTTAAATTTTGTTTTCTGACATATCACCTGTTTTGAGTTTGAAAGTAAAACTAGATGTTATGTAAGTTATTTGGGAAAGAGGAATATGGGGTAATAAAAAACGTTATCTCCTTCGATCTAACTGCTACCAAACCACTGGAAAAAAAGTTTCCCTTGATCTCTGAAATCATCTTGTAGAAGTTTCAGCTCCTGAGGCAGGTACCATTACCGTTGTTATGTTATTAAAACTTCCATTTTTCTTGAAGGGTAGGAAAATTGTTTGGGGCTAGGTTGGGATTGGTTTGCTTGCTGCTGATATAAACATCTCTGAATTGTACTTTCTTACATGCTTGAGAAACCTAAGAACCTCAAATTAAAGAATAAAGCAGATTGACTAGGCACAACCAGACATTTTTTAAAGCAAAATTGACTACAATAATAACAGCTTTCAGAAATTGTGAAAATGTCAATGCAAGAAAATTAGTTTTAATGTAAGCTCAGCAGTGGAATTTTATTGGGAAAAAAATCTCATCTGCATGGACCATTTAAATAATGAATTTACAAGGAGAAACACAAGAAAATTACACAAAGCCATTACTTACAATAATAAAAAAAAAACAGAAAAAAAGAAAACTACACTTCAATGGTTATAGATTTGAGTGTGGAATATTTTCCTTGATTTTTGTTTCATTGCCTCTTTGTCATTGGAGGCCTGCCTGATGATTTGGGTAAGTATCTTGGGTGAATGTCTTTGTGTTTGCTCAGCAGAGAACAACAGTTGCACTATGTAAATAGGGTGCTTCTTCCCTTTGGATGCCTTGGGATATGTATAATAGATTAAGTTGGTTTTGTGCAGAGCAAACAGGTCTGTATTACCAAGAATATGAATAATGTTGGTTTCCATAATTGCTAACATCTGGCTTTCCATAAATCTGTTAAATTGCATGGAAGCAGAATTAGATTTCTGTGTCATAAGTAAAGCAATTACAAGGAACTCTGTAGGCAATATGGTCCTATATTCAACTGTGAAATCCTCTCATTCTGGAGCGACAAAAGCAAACCCAGGTTTTGCACCTTGTTTTTGTGCATACTAGGTGTGTTCATCTTTATGCTCAGTTTTTTTAATTTATGAGAGAAAACCCTGCCAATGTTTGCAACTTTGTAATGCAAAAAAACCAAATGCTAAAAACAGCAAATTTTAGTTGGGCATTAATTGCCAATTTAGTGATTATTTTAAAGGAGACAATACATTAAATATCCCTTTGTAGCTACTGTTTGTGGATGGGTTGAAATTCCTCTTCCAGTTTCGTGAGTGATTTGTTTAACAAGCCTTCCTCTGCCCTTATCCTCAAGCATGTGACAAGAAACTGAGGTGGGACGGGAGAAGGGAAGTTTGCCTTGCTATTCCAGTGTGGCTCCTATTTTACTGTATTTATCATATTTGAACCAGACCCAAGGGTTTTTCCAGATGAAAACTCAACAATAAAATATATTCCCTGAAAAGGAGCATTGTGGTTATGCCTTAGGCTTCTTGAAGAACCCAGAGAACAAATTTTGGCAAAATAGGCTCTATAACAGTATCAGTCTATACATTTCCTGAATTTAATTAAGTTACATGAATACATTGAACACCCACAGTGTATTATGTTGTACTTGGCACCGAGAAGAGAAAAATGAAAATATTTAGTCTCTGCCATCTATGGAGATGGATATATTAAGCATGTAACTTCTAAGAGATGAGTGCAAGGTAGCATTGCATGTAAGGTACAGAGAAAGCAAAAAGTCAAAAGTGACAGACTTGTAGAATGAAGGGTGGTGATGTTTGATCCTGATTTTGAAGAATATGTGGGAGTGAAGATAGCATAGGAAGGGACGTGGTTACCTAATCAATTTATAGTCCAGCTCATTCCATATAGGCTAAAAAAGTAGAGCTCGGGAAGGAGAGTACTCCATAATAAGAAAAGGCCTGTTCAAAGTTACAGACAGAGGAAACAACATGGTCTGTGTAGCACCCATTGCTTTTGAACAGAAAGGGAAGAAACAGAAGGTAACAACTGAAGTGTAAGATTGGGGCTTATATGTTATGCTAGAAGTTTGAACCTTTTGTCATAAGCATCAGAGAACCACTGAAAGGTGGTAAACAGAGGAGTGACAATGACAGATCGGCTTTTTAGAACACCACTCCCCCAGGGAAGGTGTTTAGAGCAATGATTCTCATCTAGCTGAACAGAGCCCAGATGCCTGGATCCTACTTTACACCATTTAAATCAGTCTCAAGTGGTCATGAGCTGGGACACCAGTACTTTTTATAGGGTCCCTAAATGTGTCTATTGGGCCCACAATAAAAAATCACTGGATTAGAGTGAGAAGGAGCTGAAGTCAGAGAGACCATATAGGAGGCTTTGCAATAGGCCCAGTGATAAGTATCAAGATATGAGCTAACACAGAATTTGAAGAAATGTGAATTTTATTTTTTTATAATTCCATACATATTATATGATGGTATATGTGATGAGCCATCAGTCTATCAATTTATATCTCCTAAACATAAAAACTCAGTTATAAATGTGATACGTATTAAGATGATAGAATATTTTAGTTATTACAGCAAAAACTGGGGAGTGAGAATAATGCAAATGTATCACTTTAGTATTGTTCTAAGGTAGTATATACCTAAATAGTAAGCTATATACCAACCTCTGTCATTATTGTGGGAGTTCAGAGATGGTGCATGTTACTATGCATTGGCATCATATTGGGAAATACTTAACCGAGGAGGTAGGGCTTGAACCATGTCTTAAATATTTGCAATCAAGAAACAAATATTTACTGAGTCATTGTTATCTACATTTTTATTTTCAAATGACCATAGATTAGATGGGTATAGTTTTATACAAGAAATAAATGAGGGTCAGAGAGCTAAATAATATGATCAAGGACATATAGTGTGATGTGTAAAATGACCTGTACATGGTAAGCACTGAATTAAATGGAGGAGATTGCTTTCAAATATGGGTCACCTGACTCCCACATTCAGTGCTATTTTAGGAAGATTCAGAGGAGGGGACGAAGACTGGAGAGATGAGAGTGGTTTCTAGGCGGGAGCATCTCATGGTCAATTGTGTTGGGAATGGCATGGATATGACCAGGAACGATGAGGAATTAATTGAGGTCTGCGTGTAGTTGACCTGGAATCCAGGCATCATAATTTGGGATCATATCCACAGTTTTCAAAGGAAAAATCATCACTCATTAGCTAGATGTCTTGACTGAATCTACAATTGGTGGGACAAAGACAAAAAGTAAATCTAGAAATATTATTGGAATTCCTTAACATCTTCCACTTTGTACCACTGCTGTGAAGCCAAGTTTTAGACCAATATAGTGTATGCATTCAGCCAGGAAAGATAAGTAATTTATTTTTCATTATTTTTAAGTCACAGTAATTTCAATAGTCTAGCAAACTTTGAGTGACTGTATCATTCTCAGAAGTTCAACTATAAAGACTAAAGAGGATTCATGTAAGATCTTATCCTTGAGAATGAGTTGCAATGTCTAGAGGGGAAGTAATTGAAAATAGGTAAAGCCACCGACTATTCTAGTATGCTGAAAGGTGACGTTAGACCTTGAGTTGTCACAGTATAACGGAAAGGACTCTAGTGTGTCTGTCAGAAGACCTAGGACTCAATCCTAGCTCTAAAATGTACTAGCTGTGTGACCACTTAGCCATCTCTGTACATTAGTCTCTTCTTTTATAAAATGAAAATACCTATTTCCGTCTTGCAGCTCCATGGCATAATTCATAAAAAAAGAGCTTTGAAAAACTTTGAAACAATATATAAATATAAAATAGCAGTAAAAGTGATATTATGCTTTTAATACTTTATTGCTTGAGCAGTTTGGGGGAAAATGTCATGGATACTCATTTATTCTTTTATTTAGTCCGTGATCCTTAACCGAATGCCTACAACCTGATACATATTTAACATGAAGTTTAGGATGTACAATAAGTTAATTTACACTGTTCTTACGCTAACTGATTATAAAAGTCAGGCCTATTAAAAATAACCCACCAGTAGTTATCTATGTGCATTCCTGTGTTTCTCCTTATCACTTTTATGAGGACAGCATCTTACATGTCATGGTCAACATTTATGGCACCTTGTGTGCAAAGAACCTTGCACATTGCAGACTTTTGGTAAAAGTTTATTGGAATCAGCATTGTCTTCTGAAGAACGTGACCATAGATTAATCAGTGGAGTAGATAGAATACACTGGTAGACAAATGACCATAAAGATTGTCATAAATAAGAAAAATCAAGTAGACTTTTCTTGAGTGGTCTCAGAATTAGTATCAAGAAATAGAAGTTACTGATTACTATATCTCATTTCAATTTAAGGAAAACATTTCTAAAAGAGTTATTCGATGATGGAATTGGCTGCCTTGTGAGGTAATAGATTGCCCGTTAGGGCCAGACAGCTATGCATTTGAGATGTTGCTAAGGTCACTTGAACTGTGAATGTCAGGGAGGGCTGACTGGATTTGTTTTCCTTCCATATTTAGGTATCAACAAAAAACAGCAAAATACATGTGTGTATTTCATCAACACCCATGCCATACCTTACTGTAGCTCTGGGATGTTTTCTTATGTGGGCAAAAATGCTGCTGGCAATTAGGATGGGGTGGCTTGATTAGGAAAGCACCTACCAAGAATTATTCCCTCTCCTTTCACCCTGAGCCCCAGGATCTGGGGGCAGTCTAATCTAAGGGACACCCTTATTGCCCCCTTGTTCCTACTCAGTGGCTAATCCATTCACACCTTTTCCAAAAGACCCAAATCTGCATAGGGTATATCCACACTGTTAATACATTAGCAGTGTTTATGATCTCTGGATGGTACATTTCTTGAGAATGTCCTAAAACTAGTTCACAGCTGCTACTAGATAATTTAGTAATTGGAGTCCGACAGTTACGAGTTTGAATCTCAGACCTGCCACTTAATAGCTATATGACAATGGGCATGATATGTAACTTCTGTGAGCCTCAACTCCATTATTTGCAAAATAGAAATAAAAACAGATCCTCCAGCACAGAGCTGCCTTACAGAGTGAATGAGGCAATGTATGTGAACAGCTTGGCACAGTACCTGGCACAAAGTAAATGCTTGATAATGTTCATTAATACTATTATAAATAACTATTTTCCAATAATCAACTGGATTCTAAAGCTCTATAATTTCTTTATTGCAGACATTGATGAATGTGCCTTAAGAACACATACCTGTTGGAATGATTCTGCCTGTATCAACTTGGCAGGGGGCTTCGACTGCCTCTGTCCCTTGGGGCCCTCCTGCTCTGGTGACTGCCCCCATGAAGGAGGACTGAAGCGCAATGGGCAGGTGTGGACCCTGAAAGAAGACAGGTGTTCTGTCTGTTCCTGCAAGGTAAGACTGATGTGGTTCAGCAGAAATCGTAACTGTTCTTTGTCTTCCTCCCTTCTCTCCCTTCTTGCCTCTTTCTCCCACGGTGTTGACTTGTGGGTACCGTATAGTTCTTGAAAAGGCTTCTCCTGTTCTAATTCATCCCACAGGTAATGATGATGCTGAGTGGGAGGGAAATCTGCTCTTAGTGAAAGGTGAGGTGTGGGTTTGAGGAGATTGCAGAGCACAGGGTTTGCGGGACAGAGGTCAATGTCAGTCTGACCACTGAGAGCCTGCAGTGCCTTTTTAAAAAATATTTTATTGGGGAATTGGGGGAAGCGAACAGTGTTGGGGGAATCAGGGAAAGGGCAACAGACAAGTTGCTGTCCTTTTGTTCTTCAGTCTAGTTGTGGAGGATGTCGCTTCACTGGCCCATGTTGGTATTGTGATCATTGCGC
>NW_017731509.1:550419-555469 GCF_001890085.2 Hipposideros armiger | reverse complement strand
GGTTGAGCTGTTGTTCAGCATCTTAGCTGTGGAGGGCAGTGTCAGTGGCCCTCATATGTGGGATCCGAACCGGGGCCCTCTGGCATCCCAAGCCAGTTCTTAACCATCGTGCCACTCGGCCGGCCCATAACCAGTGTTTTGAACTCTGCGTCTAATAGATTGCTTGTCTCCATTTTATTTAGTTCTTCTTGTGGAGTTTTTGTTTGTTTGTTTGTTTGTTTGTTTTAAAGGCATGTTTAATACAGCACCTGATAATATATGAGGAATAAAGGAGTCAGACCTAAGCTGGAATCTGGATCTTGCTTACTTGTTTAGGCAACTTAACCTCTCTGGGCCTCAGTTGATTGTTTTTCCCTGTAAAATGGGGATAAATATTAATCCTGTAGGATTATTGGTACTTCAAGTCATTTTTTTTAAAGGAGCACAGCCTGTCCCCACCATCTCCTTATCACTCACTATTTGTAGAAGTGATCCTAACCTCACAGCATCTTGCTTCATTTTTTGGCTGTTTGTCATGTGTGCTCAGCAACTAGAAAGGGACCACCTGTCTCTTTCACTGCTTGTCCTGGCATCCAGCCCAGTGCCTGGTATTCAGAAAGTGCTTGCTAAGTGCTGAATGAATAACAAGTGGCCCCCACACAGGCATCTAGTAAGGATCAGTGATAGCCTTGTCATCTTTTATGGCTGGGATGCTGCTTCCTCACTGCAGTCACCCCAGGGCTGGTATGTAAGAGGCACCAAGAAAACCTGTGTGGAAGGGGTGAATGGAGTTTAGGAGTTCTGAAGAGGTTCTCAGGACCTATCTCCTCAGGGCCCACCATCCTCCCTCCTCATGCCACCCTTGCCCCAACCTGGCAGGGCTGGTATCAGGCAGTCACCTTCCCAACTGGGGGCAGTCCAGCTGCCCTGGCCCCCACACACCCAGTAAGAGCAGGAGAAACACAAGGACTGAGGCCAAGGCCATGACCAGTGCCAGTAGCCTGAGTAGCCCATGCTGGCCGTTATTGCAGCTGCCGCCTGGAACAGAGGTGGCTGGTCAGTCTGGGAAGGGAAGCGCCTCAAGGCCGGCCTTGCAGGAGGGAGCAGGGCCAATCACATTGGGAACGCAGCAAAAGGGGTCACATAGGGACGTCTCTAAACCAAGTCCCTGAAAGCCAGGCCAGAGCTGGCAAGTCATCCTGGAAAAACCCCTTTCCTCCCTTCCTCCAGTTGCTTGGCAACCACTGTGCAGCTGGACCAGAGCTAGAGGCAGCTGGGCACAACAGGCCAGGCCTGGCAAACAGAACACCTGTCTCCCCTTGAGATGTATGATGATGGGGTGGGGAGAGAAGGGCCCCCAGCTGCTTCTCTCAGAAGGACCTGGAGTCACGAGAGATGCAGGAGAGCTGTAGGCAGCACCTGGGTGGGAGGGGGTCTGATATGCAAAAGCAACTGCAGGAGGACCCCCTGGTTCAGCTGATGGTACTTCCCCAGTATCTTTCCTAATGATCCCCAGGCCTCTGCTCAATGGCCCGCTCCCATTAGGGGTCTGTCTCCCTTTCCTTCATAGTATTTAAGAAATAAAAGTTGATTTTTCTGGCCAAAAAAAATGCAAATGATTTGGCCTCCCTGACCTTTGGTCTCCTCTATTAAGTGGGCCAACATCGAGCACCTGGGAGGGTCCTCAAGCAGAGAAATAAGAGTGAGCGGGTACTCAGCCTGCAGAGGCGCTCACTCTAAACCAGCGGTTCTCAACCTTCCTAATGCCGCGACCCCTTCATACAGTTCCTCATGTTGTGGTGACCGCCAACCATAAAATTATTTTCGTTGCTACTCTATAACTGTCATTTTGCTACTGTTATGAATCGTAATGGAAGTATCTTTTTGTTTTCTGATGGTCTTAGGCGACCCCTGTGAAAGGGTTGTTCGACCCCCACAGGTTGAGAACCGCTGCTCTAAAGGAAGCGGTTGGTATTTTCCCTCACACAGCCCAGTGCCCACCCTGCTCTGCAGGTGAGCCACCTGTCTACACCCAAAAGAGAGGCCTTCCACGGGGTGCCGCCCAGAACAGAGCTATTGCGGTATCCTTCACCTGTGCACTACAGTCTGCCCTGCAGGCCCTGGGGTGTGGTCAGTTCCTGAGCTTGGCTCAGCTCCACCCCAATGGCCCTAATTGTCAGAAATGGTGACCATGAAGCAGGAGGCAGCTTTTGTCTCCCCCAGCTGTGCTCATTTCACACATGATGAGAAGAGGGTCCCCAGCTGGAAGCAGTTAACCCTTAACACCTGGAGCTGCTTAAGAGCGGAAGAGGCTTCCCCTCTCCCAGTTCAGCCCTGAGGGAGAATTTGTGGCCCTCCTCACACTCAGCTGCTGCGGTCCTCAGAACTCCCGGTTTTCATTTATGTTTTTTTTTAAAGATTTTTATTGGGGAATTGGAGGATGGGTACAGTGCTGGGGAATCGGGGAAGGGGAACAGACAAGTTGCTGTCGCTTTGTTCTTCAATCTAGTTGTGGAGGACGTCGCTTCACTGGCCCAAGTTGGCACCATCATTGCGCTCTTCCCGGGTGAGGCAGNGGATGTCGCTTCACTGGCCCATGTTGGTATTGTGATCATTGCGCTCTTCCCGGCTGAGGCAGATCGGTCGCCAGCCATTGGACAGCCACTCATGGTGGCTCACGGCAGCTCACGCTGGCTGCTGGCCACTCACGGTAGCTTATGGCAGCCCACTGCAGCCCCACTGCAACCTACGCCATTGCCGGCGACTCACAGCAGCCCAGCTCCAAGTCACCATCTTAGCTGTGGAGGGTGCACTGGCCCATGTGGGATCCAAACTGGCAGCCCTGCTGCTCAGAGCTGGCGTCCCAAGCCAACTCAACCAGCGAGCCACTCGGCCAGCCCTGCAGTGCCTTTCAGGTTGGCTGGGTGAGAGCTTTACTAAATTCTCATCCCACACTTATACAGACTTGCTAGTTAAAACTACTCTGCCTGAAATGATCACCTGCATGAACTTGCTCACTTTTGTGGTGACATCATTCAGAAAGGCAAGGCTCAGAGACTTGCCTCCAGTGGTCAGAGATAGGCATTCTCCCCTTCTGAACAAATGATAATGATAGTACACGGCCTTCTGGTAAATATCTTCTTTGTGATTCTCAGTGCCAGGCTATTCCTTACATGAAGTTGTGCAAAAGTGAGCTTAATGCTTATGAAAATGTAATGCTGTCATCCACTGGTTTTGCTTTATACTTTGTAAAATGGGCCTATCAAAATGTTTGATTTTCTTGTTTTATTTTGTCTTCTGTTGATCTTGCCTATTCATTTTCCTTTGATATTGCTTTGCTGTAGGTCTTGCATTATAGGAGGTCTTTTGGTGTAGGCATGGGAGCCACAAGAAATCACTTGTTTAGTAGCCTCTTAGCTCGTCTCCTGAGAAATTCAGAGTGCACCCTAGAAAAGGGTTGACGTGAACCTTGAAAAGTCATCCAACTCATGTACCTGCCTTCAAGTCTGCCACACCCCCAACAGACCTAGGGCACCTATTTAGGAAAGCTTTATCAAGTCTTTAGATCATTACCCCACGAGACTGTTTTTTGTGTCCCCCCGCCCACCATATGTAAACCTACTTGGACACATCCAAACTTAGGTCCATTGCCCACATTTATGGAGCACCTCCCATGTTCCAAGCACTCTATAATTTAAAAAACAGCATCACATTTAATATAGCACATCTTTGAAAGATGAAGAAACCAAGTTTCTATGGTTTAGGGCAAGCAATGTTACCTAAATACCACAAGATATAAATGTATAAGGTAGGACTTGAATTCCACTTGCTTGCCCGAATAATTTTCACATCTTCCCACATGCCCTGTAACACTATTGATATAGTTAGTATATGTGAAACCATTGAAGCCCTCATTCAACCCAACTTGACTGAGCTCAAACTCTGAACTCAGTATTGTGTTAATGACTGTGTTGGGCATTCCCTCAGAAGTTTTCAAGTTATTAAGTAAAATATTTAACCATGTGGCACTCACTCAAAGGGAAAAAGTTTTCAGAGAAGGGAAAGCTCGTTGTGGGTTAGAATTGCGGAGAAGGCCTTATGGAAGAAGTTGGCAGTTAGGTCTCTATGCAGCAGGCAAGATGTGGATGATCGACTTCCTTTACTAAGAGTTTGCCTTTGTCAGTGAGAATTTTTTTACTTTCTTATATTATTTATATTTTTCATCTTTTCTTCTTAAATAAGTTCCTTTAATATTTTTTTTAAACACTACTGGTTTTGTGGTTATTAACTCCTGTAGCTTTTTTTGTCTGGGACACTCTCTTTCCTTCACTTCTACAATAAATGATAGCCTATCTGGTAGAATAATAAGGGTTGTAGGTCTTTCTTTTTCATCACTTTAAATATTTTGTGCCAATTTCTTCTGGCCTGCAAAGTTTCTGTAGAGATACCAGCGGATAGTTTTATGGGAGCGCTTTTGTTTGTTAACTGCTTTCCTCTCGCTACTTTTAAGATTCTCTCTTTGTCTTTAACCTTTGGCATTTTAATTATGATGTGTCTTGGTGTGGGCCTCTTTGGGTTCTTCTAGTTTGGGACTGTCTATGCTTCCTGGACTTGTATGTCTATATCTTTTGCCAGGTTAGGGAAATTTTCAATCATCATTTCTTCAAATAGGTTTTCAATCGTCTGCTGTCTTTCGTCTCCTTCTGCTACCCCTATGATATGAATGTTAGTACACTTAATGTTGTCCCAGAGGTTCCTTAAACTATCCTCATTGTTTTCGATTCTTTTATTCTTTTTGCTTTTCCATTTGGGTGTTTTCCATTACCTTGCCTTTCCAGATCACTAATGCAATTTTTTTCTTCATCTAATTTGCTATTGATTCCCTCTAATATATTCTTCATTCAGTTATTGCATTATTTATTTCTGACTGGTTCTTTTTTATAGTTTCTAGCTCTGTGTTTAGGTTCTCACTGAGTTCATCTATTCTTCCCCTACGTTGACTGAGCATCCTTATAACCAGTTTTTTGTTTGTTTGTTTTGTTTGTTTGTTTGTTTATTTTTAAAGATTTTT
>NW_017731509.1:472152-547274 GCF_001890085.2 Hipposideros armiger | reverse complement strand
GGCAGTGTCACTGGCCCTCATATGTGGGATCAGAACCGGGGCCCTCTGGCGTCCCAAGCCAGTTCTTAACCATCACGCCACTCGGCCAGCCCCGGGTTTCATTTATGGCCTCACCTCCCTGACCCTTTTCTGACTGAACACCTGGGTCCTGAACCCGGTCCAAAAGCGCGCAAATCCAAGTCTGTTCTGACTCCTGGTTCTTGAAACCTCCTTACCCCCTGTTAAGGCTGCCAGTGGAACAAACCGTGAAGAGCCAGTGGGCAGGGGACTCGCTCATCTGGGATTTCAGCCAAGTCTGGATGTCGCCACGTCTTGGCGCCTGTTCGCCCACGGGGCAGGCAGGAGCAATGGGCTGGAGCCGGGAGTCTGGCTCCAGCCTCCATGCCGTGTGTCTCCACACACACAGCCTCACTCACCCCCGGGGGCGCCATGGCCACAAGACCTTCTTGTGGAGTTTTGTCTGGCTCTTTCATTTGGGACATGCTTCTTTTTATTTCGGTTGCCTCCCTGTGTTTGTTTCTGTGCATTAGATAGATCAGCTATGTCTCCCGGTCTTGGCAGAATGGCCTTATGTAGTAGATATCCTGTGGGGACCAGTGGTGCAGTCTCCCTGGTCACCTGAGCTGGGTGCTCTAGGTTTGTCTCTTGTGTGGGTTGTGGGTGCTTTCCTGTTGTAGCTGAGACTTGATTGCTGTTGTCACCTCAGTGAGTGAGGCTGACCACAGGTTGACTGTTTATGAGTTCTGGCTCTGATTACAGCGGACAAGCTGTTGTGCGGGGACTGACCCCACAGAGCAGGATTTGCGTCAGCACAGCTCTGGTGACTCCCTTTGGGTGTGTCGTTGTGGAGCTGGTTGGGTGGTGCCCTGGTGTAGTGTGAAGTGGGCCAACAGGTGTGTTGGTTCCAGAGACTCTTGGGAGGGGCTCTGGTGCAGGCCAGATCAGCCGCTACCTTTGTCCAGCTTATGACCACCTTATGGGAACTACAGATTGATCTGTGGTTGTTTGCTGCTTGTGCTGGGCTTGAAGGCACTTAAGAGTGGCTGGGCTGTGATTTGATGCCAGCTGCCACTAGTAGGCTTGGGACCCTTTGGTGGTCACCACGATATGATCTGAGTGCAGCCACCACGTGTGTCGGGCTTATGGCCACTTAGTTGAATTTACACTCCAAGCCAACACTGGCCTCAGCTTATGCCAGGCTTGAGGCCTCTGATGGGAGTTACAGTGCAAGTTAAAACCAGTCACCATTTGTGCTGGGTTTGAGGCCACATAGCAAGAGGTACAGAGCATGCTGAGGCCAGCCACTACTTGACTGCAGTTTGTGGACCATTGACAGATTTTAGGAAAGACTGCAGTGTGAGCCAAGGCAGGCTGCTTTTGTCGAAAAGCCACTGGAAGCGGCTCAGGCCAGTTCTGCAAGTAGGGTGGGTCAGGTTCTCAGGGAATCAGCAGGCTGGAAAGAATGGTGTTAGCCAGGTTAAAGGAGAGCACAGATACGGTGGCTGCCAGTGCTGGGCTGGCTGGGTAGGAAGAGCACTTAAGAAAGGAACGGTGCCTGCCCTCACTTCCATCCCTGGAAAGAACTGCCTTGACCCCTGTTCCTTCAGCTCTAGCCCTGAAGGTAGTCGATTTATTCCTCCACATATGTCTCTGGACCTTTGTGAGCTTCTGTCCCTGTGATGAGCCCAGAATGAGTATTTGTGAGCGAGCGAGTCCATGTGCATGCCCCTCAAGAGTACAGCTAGGGCCCTCCATCTCATCAGATGCAATCCCTACTGGGTTTCATAGCCAAATGTTATGGGGACTTCTTGACACTGGGGCCCTGGGCTGGGAAGCCTGCTATAGGGCGAGGACCCCTTGCTCCTCAGGGGGGACCACTGCAGCCAAGCAATCCCTCCAAATTCTTAATCCCCACACCATGGGTGCGTGGGACCTGACCGTTCTGCATCTCTGCCCCTCCTACCAATCTCACCCTGGCTTCTTCTTTACATTTTTAGTTATAGGATTTCTGTTCACCTAGTCTTCAGGTGGATTTCAATGATAGCTGTTCTATAATACAGTTGTAATTTTGATGTGGTCATGGGAGGAGGTGAACACAGAGTTTTCCTACTCTACCATCTTGACCAGAGGTCCATAGGCGTTATTCTATTCTATTCTGATTTGATAAGAGAAAAAAATCCCCAGGACATAAGCATCCAAATAAACTATTACAATGGCTTGGAGACTAAGA
Source organism: Hipposideros armiger (assembly GCF_001890085.2). NCBI lineage: Eukaryota > Metazoa > Chordata > Mammalia > Chiroptera > Hipposideridae > Hipposideros > Hipposideros armiger. The sequence goes on along the minus strand of NW_017731509.1, from coordinate 545,044 downwards.
AGTAAAATCTTGGAGGCTAAGAAGTAAAATCAAGGTTGGGATATATAGTACTGGCTTTTTCATCATATCCTTGATTTTAAAAATTCAAATAAAACCAACTCATACAAACCAGCAAAGGATCAAGGTTTACTGTTAAAAGAAACAGGGCATAGTTCTTTTAAAGGCCACTTTCCCCCATGAGATCAATGCACCAGGGTAGCTACTAGTGTTTCATGCCAATTGAAAAAAAAGGCCTTGAAACATGTCCATAGCTGAATGGAGTTCGACAATAAAACTAGGTTCCCACAAGTGCATTTGGTTTTGTTTAGATGCCATATGCGTCCTTGGAAGTGATAATGGTTTTGTGTATCTTTGAACCACTTAGTTGATTAGACACAGAATGAGTGCTGAACTGTTTGGAACCCAGGTTCCTCCAGCATGAAACACAGAGTGGAAAAAAGATCCTCTCTGGGCTTGATCCCTCAATCTTAGTTGTGGCCCAGCTCCTTTTCATAGCTACTAACCTGTGGTTCTTCTATTCATAAATTTGTCCAGGGCCTTAGGGAGACATCTTTATTTTCTACCTGTGCTACCTGGGAAGATAGAGAGATCAGTTCTATTAGTTTCTAGGAAATTCCACATTTTAGTATGAGTGGTTGTATTTTGTATTGGACATCATGGAGATGAATAGTGAAATTGACGCATAAACAATTAACCCACCTGTCACTCCATGGTGGTTGTGGACAATTTGTAGTGGGAACACAGAAAGGGGAAGTATGCTCTATTCTGAGAGGATACAGAAAAGATTACGTAATGAGTAGGAGACCTTTGAGTAAGACCTGTACGGATGAGTAATTTAGCCAAGAAGAGATGTGGAGAAATTGAATCCCAAACAGAGAACAGCAAGAAGAATGATATGTAACCATAACAATAGATGTTGTGTTAAGGGACATGTGAAGTGAATGATGAGACTAGAATGTCAGGAGCAAGAAGAATATAGGAAAAGTATAGCTGAAGATGAGCCTGGAGACAAAGGCTGGGACAGAGTCAAACCATAGCATTTAGAGTGTGGCAGCAGAGGATCATAAGAGTTTTTCATTTAGGATTGGCCTGGCCCAATCAAGGTCTGATTGACAGCAGGAGGGAAGGACTGAGGTGATCAAAGCTCACCATAAATAGAAAGATATTACTTAGGTTAAAGTAAAGGTTCAGGACAGAAATGATGAGAATCTGAAAGATGGATAGAGAGATAAGATCACATGGAAGATGACACAGAAATGAAATGATGGGTCCAGATGAATGATGTCAGACACTCAGCGTGTGTTGCAGCATGTGCCCTCATTTTGTGGGCAAAAAAAGAAGCTCTGGAGTGACATATCTGAGACTCAGCCACCCATTTTCCTGGGTGAGAAGAGTTCAGATGCCACTGACAAGAGAAAGAGCCAGGGTTTGCTATTTAGGCTTGTACACACTCGCTATATGTTAGATATTACGCCTACATTTACTCTCACACCTGCACCTTTACCCACTACTATCATTAGTAACTGGAAAATCCAGTGGGACAAAGAGAACAAGACATGAAGGCCAGATTTCATTCCTGTGCTTTGTGCAGTATGCGTTTGTTTAATTAAGAAGAAAAGCGAATAGCATTCATCTTGACATTAAGTATAATACTGCAGACCTGAGCAATACCAGGTCTTGAGTTTTACAGAGATTGGTAGGGACATGCATACCGTAAATAACCAGTTGCATACCATGTTATAATCAAGTCAGAGACAAATTGCTATGGCAATTTGGAAAGACCTTTGCCACAAGATTGTCTGCAATTCTGGCCATTTCTCCTGGCCTCATAAAAGACTATGCACAGAAACTGAAGATGTCCATGGTAGGTTTCCATCCACTGCCTTCAGGCATGGAGAGAATAACCATGTCTGCAAGGAGCTGACAGCATTTACTCATAAAAAACAAACTGTGCCTGGGGCCAGGGTAGAGGTTAGCTTTCTGAAATTCTGCAATTTACTCATAAAAATGCTTTGCTTTGCTCTCTGAATCTAACCAGCAGCATTATCAATACCTTCCTGTCTAGTGTGGGTTTTTTTTCTTTAAGAATTTTTTATTGGTAACAGTGAGTTTTTACAGGACCCATCAGGTCCAAGTCAAGTAGCTGTCTTCAGTCTAGTTGTGGAGGGGAAAGCTCCTTGGCCCATGTAGGAATCGAACCAGCAACCTTGGTGTTATGAGCTTGCACTCTAACCACCTGAGCTAACTGGCCGCCCCATGCCTAGTGTGTTCTTTGTAGCAGGAGTTGGCTCTGCAAGCCCTAAGACGGAGTTTCCTTTTTCTTTGAAAGATGAACATGTTGGATGGTTTAGTTCTGCCCTCAAAACACTAGGAGTTCTGTCAAGGAACAGGGCCTCCATGTCCATTCCCCCAATGTCAGTTTCGTACTATGCTATTCCAAACCCTGCCTTTTCATCGCAGGAGCTTGAGGGTTATACTATGCTAATTCCCCAATTGACCCGGACTTTGTTTCTCCATCAGTGGCTGTCAAACTTTCCCTTGCACCAGGATCACCTGGAGGGCTTGTGAAACTTTGATCACTGATTTACCCTCAGACTCTGTGGCTCAGTAGGTTTGGGTTGGGGCATAACAATTTGCATTTCTATCTAGTTTCCAAGAGATTCTAATGATGCTGGTCAGGGGATTACACTTTGAGAACCATTGCCCCAAGAAACCTTCTGATCTCAGTTTGTCTGAAATCATTTTTTCCTACTCTCTAGCCTCCTCATGATACAAAATCATTGTTATAAAAGTCCAGATTGGGGCCTAGCTCCTGTTTTATTAATTTACTATGTGAAAAAGTAATTTTCTCTCTCTGGTTTCCTCCTCATTAAAATAAGACAGTTGAATTAAATGACTGTTAAAATTTTTCAATCCTAGGTGCTAATTAATTAGAGAGGGCTAATTGACTAGATTGTGGGGGGTAACGTGAAGCAAAATTAACAGTTTGTAAGAGGATTGGATATTACAGCGCAATGTATTTGTATGTGAGAAGGTTGAACAGATGCATCTAGAGTACCATTCCTAATTTTATACTTTATATCAGGGATCAGAAAACTCTTCTATAAAGGGCCATATAGGCTTTGCACAGTGTAAAGATTCTGTCTCAAATTCTCAACTCTGACATTGTAATGTGAAAGCAGCTATAGGCAATATGTAAATGAAGCTATTTTCCAAAAAATTTTATTCATAGAAACAAGTGACTTGCTGAATTTGGACTCTGGGTATCAGTTTGCCAAACCCTGGTTTATATTACTCGTATTATTCAATGTACATAATTTTACTTAAGTTCACCCTCTTGATTTAAAAGTTTTGAAACTACGGCAGAAAGAAAAGTAGTGATATTATGGAACCTGGAGTAAATGTATCAATGTGTTAACTATTCAGTAATAAAACGAGCAATTTATATTATAAAACCTATAATTTCCCAAGGCATAATAAGAATAAATTAGTTTTTTATTTTCTAGGAAAGTGTATGTTCCTGCTTTTTAAAATTCAAAAGCAATTTAAATGTTATAATATTTATTAATTGTTTACAGCTGAACTTTTATATAAAACTGCATAAAGGCATTTAGCTCCTACGGTAGAGGGTGAGAAAATACATCTTTGGCATTTAAGTGGGGATTGTTCTAACCACTCCAGTTGGATTAGAGGACACGCTCTGAGAATGACTCCAGAGAGCGATGGCAAGAAGTGTTATTCACCTTCAGTTGGCTTCATTCTCTTGCCAAATTTGGATTCTAGTACAGTTGTGCTCTGTGTGCTGAGGTTTTATAATGGCGTTCTCTTTGTGTGAATGGAGCCACCTGTGACATTTTCATTATTAAAAATGATTTTCTTGACAGTTATCCTGTAATTTAAAGCCAAAGTGAGCATAGCCATTGTTCTGAGCATGTTATAGACTAAGAGTGGCCTATTTGGCATGTTCACATCCTTGATGAGATGTGAAATTGCTTTATTTTGCACTAACCCTGGAGATTGTTCACTTATTCATCCTTTAACCAGTACATAGGGAAATATCTGACATTCTGATTGGACCTCATTACCTGATGTACAGCAGCCTCTTCGAAAAGAATGGGTTCCTGTGTTTGATGTTCATGGACTTAGCTGTGTGGGTCCCTGAGGCCTGGTCTTTGTGGACTTGGGGGGAATAATATTGTGTCCTCTGTAATGAAGCTGACCAATTGGTGTCATGTTGTAGCTATCATTACTTTTCTTATCTTCTGTTGGTTAAAGTGAACCCCTTGTGAGTCATTTTAGGTAATGGTTACATGAGCAAAATATCTTAATGACCCTGAATACATAGCAATAGAAATTATTTAAAATGAAATATAAAGATTCTGAAAAAGTAAACTGAATATCAGTGATCTGTGAGTCAATATCAATAGGACAAAAACATATGTAATTGTAGTCCCAGAAAGTAAAAGAAAATAAGATAATGGGGGAAAAAAGTTTTTTAAAAGCAAATAAAAGGGCCAGCCGAGTGGCGCATGGTTAAGAGCTGGCTTGGGACGCCAGAGGGCCCAAGTTCGGATCCCACATATGAGGGCCAGTGACACTGCCCTCTACAGCTAAGATGCTGAACAACAGCTCAACCTGGAGCTGGGCTGCCGTGAGGCGACGGCGTAGGCTGCAGCCCCTGTGGCAGTGGGTTGCCATGGGCTACCGTATGTAGCCAGCAGCCAGCGTGAGCGGCCAGCAGCCGCTGTAAGCAGCCTTCCAGAAGCCGCTGTCTGATCTGCCTCACTCAGGAAGAGCGCAATGATGGTGCCAACTTGGGCCAGTGAAGCAACGCCCTCCACAACTAGACTGAAGAACAAAAAAAACGACAGCAACTTGTCTGTCCTCTCTCTCCCAATTCCCCAGCATTGTTCCCATTCCCCAATTTCCCAATTAAAAGAAAATCTTAAAAAAGAAAAGCAAATAAAGAAAGGAGGGTAAAATACAGTATACAGTATAAATGAAGAAGTAGACATCTACTATAAATAAATAAACAAAATTAGGTTTAAAGTGGTAAGTTTAAGCTAAAGCATATTGATAACAAAGCAAGACATACCTGTATGCTGCCTACAAAAAAACAAGTAAAAATACACAAATATAGTCTAGTTTCATTCCTTTGCATATGGCTTTCCAAGTTTCCCAACACCATTTATTGAAGAGATTTTCCTTTCTCCACTGTATGATTGTGGCTCCTTTGTCAAAAATTAGTTGCCCATGTATGTGTGAGTTTCTTTCTGGGTTCTCAGTTCTATTGCATTGGTCTGTGTGTTTGGTTTTCTGCCAGTACCATAATGTTGTGATTATTGTAACTTTCTAGTATAGTTTAATGCCAGGGTGTATTAAACCTTGGGTTTTGTTCTCTCTTTAGGATTGCTTTGGCTCTTTGTTTTTTTGTGGTGCTACACAAATTTGAGGATTTTTTGTTCTGTTTCTTTGTAAAACACCATTGGGATTTTGATGGAGATTGCATTAAATCTGAATGTTGCATTAGATAATATGGCCATTTTAACAATCTTAATTCTTCCAATGCATGACCACAGAATATTTTTTCATTTCTTTGTGCTGTCTTCAATTTTTTTCAACAATGTCTTGTAGTTTTCAATGTGTAGGTCCTTTACTTCCTTTGTTAAGTTTATTCCTAGCTTTTTATTCTTTTTGTTGCAATTGTAAATGGGACTATTTTCTTCATTTCTATTTATAATATGTTGTTGTTTTTATATAGGAACACAACAGATTTTTGTATATTGATTTTGTATCCTGCAAATTTACTGTATTTGTTTATTATTTCTAATTATCATATGGTGGAATCTTTATGGTTTTCTACATATAGATTCATAATTTATGCTTCTAAACTTATGCTTCTATAACTTATGCTTCTATAACTTATGCTTCTATAACTTAAGTAAAGTTATAGTTTTACTTCTTCATTTCCAATTTGGATGTCTTTTATTTCTTTCTCTTGCCTAATTGCTCTTGCCAGGACTTCCAATACTATGTTGAATAACAATAGCGAGAGTGGCATCTTTGTCTTATTCCTGATCTTAGGAGAAAAGCTTTCAGTTTTTCACCAATGAGCATTTAGCTTAGGGTTTGTCACATATGGCCTTTATCAGGTTTTCTTCTATAACCATTTTATTGAAAGTGTTAATCATAAGTGGCTGTTGTATCTTGTCAAATGCTTTTTTGCATCTATTGATATAATCGTATGATTTTTACTTTTATTTTGTTAATGTAGTGCATCATATTGATTGATTTGTGAATGCTCAACCATCCTTTTGTCCATGGAATGAATCTCATTTGATCATGATATATAATCCTTTAAATTCATTGTTGTGTTTGTTTTGCTAATATTTTGTTTAGGATTTTTGCATCTATGTTCATCAGAGACATTGGCCTGTAATTTTCTTTTTTGTTTGCTGTCCTTTTCTGTTGGGTATCAGGGTATTGTTGACTTTGTGAAATGAGTTAGAAAGTATTCCTGCTCTTCAATTTTTTGGAAGACTTTGAGAAGGATAGGTATTAAATCTTTGAATGTTTAGTAGAATTTGCCAGTGAAGCCATCTGGTCCACGACTTTTGTTTTTTGGGAGGGTTTTCATTATTGTTTCAATTTTTCCAGTTCTTCATAATTCACTCTTATAAGGTTATTCCATTTCTCCTAAGTTATTTAATTTGGTGCATATGGCCTTTCAGTGTATTCTTGTATAATCCTTTGTATTTCTGTGGTGTCTGTTGTAACTTGTCTTTCATTTCTAATTTTCTTCCCTTTTTTTCTTTATTGTCTGTTCTTTTTTCCTTAGTGAATCACCACATATTTGTTGTTTGGCCAGCTTTCTTCTAGTAGTAAATTTCATGTCATACTCTTGTGGTCAGAAAATATGCTTTGCATAATTTCAGTTTTCTTTAATTTTTGAGACTAGTTTTGTACCCCAACATTTGGTCTATCCTTGAGAATGTTCCATGTGCACTTGAGAAGAATGTGTATTTTGTCATTTTGGGATGGAAGTTCTAAATGATCTATTGAGTCCATTTGGTTTAATGTGTCATTTAAGGCCAATATTTCTACATTGACATTCTGTTTGGTGGATCTATCCATTGCTGTCAATGGGGTATTGAGGTATGCTACTATAATTATATTTTTGTCAGTTTTTCCCTTTAGGGCTGTTAGTAATTGCTTTATATATTGTGGTGTTCTCAGGTTGGGTGCATATATATTGATGTGTTATGTCATCTTGGTGAATTATCTTATTTATCATTATTAAATGTCCATCTTTGTTTCTTGTTCTTTTTTTAATCTTTAAGTCTATTTTCACTCATGTAAACATTGCTACACCTGTTTTTCTAGAGGCCATTTGCTTGAAGTATCATCTTCTATCCCTGGCCTTTGAGCCTATGTTTGTCTTTGGGACTGAGATGAGTTGCAGGCAACATACAGTTGGGTCTTGTTTATCTAATTCATCCCACTACTCTGTGCCTTTTGATGGGTGATATAAGTCCATTTACATTTAGGGTGACTACTGACATATGAGGACTTACTATAGTCATTTTATCTTTTGTTTTCCATTTGAAATCCTGTCTAATGTTTTAGTTTGGCAGTTTTCTGTGATTTTTTTCTCCACTTTTCTCTTTTTTAATGTTTCATGTTTCAGCTCTGAATTTTTGTTTTGTAGCTACCATTAGTTTGTGTAAAATGTCTCATACGTACAATAGTTCTTTTTTCTTCTGATTGCCTCTTATGTTCATTCACATGTACGTACTTAGTCCTTTTTCTCTTCCCCTTATGATTTTGTCACGTCATTGCTTTTTATGCTATGCATTTGTTACCAAATTGCTGTAGTTATACTTTTAATGCCGTTTTCACCCTTTAACTTTTATAATTGTTTAATAACCTATTCAAAAGCAGGTTTGCAGTTTCCTGCTGCTTCTGTTAATTATCTTACTCAAAGTTTTGTATACTTCTGTCTTTTTGTTTCTGGTATAAGAGCTCCTTTCAACGTTTCTTGTAATGGAGGTATTGTGGTGGCACATTCTTTCAGCTTCTGTTGGTCTGAGAGAGCCTTTATTTTTCCTTCATATCTAAAGATAACTTTGCAGGCTATGTTATTATTGGCTCAGTGTTTTTCTTAATACTTTTAATATTTACTTCTACTCTCTCTTGTCTTGTAATTTTTCTACTGAGAAATCTGATAATAACCTAGTGGTGTTTCCTTTGTAGGTTACAGCCTTTTTGCACTGACTAACTTGAGAAGTCTTTGTCATTGATTTTTGACAGTTTGATGACATGTGTCTTGGAGAAGATCTTTTTGAATTGATATAATTATGTTTCTGTTAGCTTCCTCTATTCTAAACTTTGGTGCTAGGCTTGGGAAGTTCTCATCAATTATTTGAGTAGGTTCTCTGTTTCTTTCTTCCTCTGGTATACCTATTATCCTTAGGTTGTTCTAATGTAGTCATGTAGTTCTCGTAGAGTTCTTTCTTTTTTCCCTTTCTTTCTTTTCTTTTTTTTTTTTTTTAATACTCTTATTTGTCTCCTTTCTGGCTCGTTTCTAGGTTTATATCTTTGAGTTCACTAATTCTGTCTTCGCTCTGGACTGCTGTGTTTTCAGTGCTCTCTAATATATCCCTCATCTCATTTATTGAGTTCTTTATCTCCAGCATCTCTTTGGTAAAGTACTCCTTTTGTACATTTATTTTATTCCTGAGTTCATTGAACCTCCTGTCTAAGTTTTCTTGTATAACATTGAATTTCCTCATAACTGCCATCTTGTATTCTATGTCACTTAAATCACAGTTTTCCATGACTTGTAATTTTGTTTCTAGAGACTTTTTATTAATTCCCTTGTTACCTTGGTTGTTCGTGGTTTGATGGATTGTTTCTCTGTTTGCACATTTAAGATAATGCTGTCTTTTCTTGTATAGATACCGCTTTGCTCAACAATTCAGCAGGTAGATAGGTAGGGTACTTTTTTGTTGTTTGTTTCTCAGTATATAGTGTTGTTTTCTCCTGCTAGCACTACTTGCACTTCTGGGATCTCAGTGACACTCCATACCTTTGGTTAAGGACTATAGCGTGTTCCCACTCATGTGATGGGCGCCACCTCTGTGACCAGAAAGCCTCATTCATGGGGCACTGCCACAGTGGTGGAGAACCTGTTTTGCAAGTTCGCAGAGCTACCTCATTATTCTGCTGTGTTTTTGGTTTTACCAGGCTCTGCGAGGGAGAGGAGGCATGTTCCCAACCTTGCAGCTCTGCTCCCCGCTCTAGTTATGGCTGTTAGCTCCAATTTTTTGTTTCAAGCTTTCCAGCCACCTCTAACCCAGTTGTGCCATGATGGGGAAGAAAGGAAGGGAGATGCCTTTTCCAGGATGGAAACTCCTCCCCCACTACCATGCTTGGTGGAGTCACGATGGACATGGAACTATACCTGCAGCCACTGTCCTTTCCCCCATCCAGGTTGTTCCAATACGCCCACCTTCAGATGTCCCAATGAGTGGATCAGGTGTTTTTGTATGTTTAGTAAGGGATCATTTGTGGAGTTACAGCTGTCCAATTTGTTGTAAATTTAAGGGGATAAACAGTGAAATTGTCTCACTCTGCCATGATGCTGTTGTCACTCTCTATTACATGTCATTTTTTACAGCAATCAAGCCATTGCACAGAATTTGAGGGAAAGCATTTTTCAACCAGTTACTATATGTATAGCTAGCATGTGTCTTTTTAATTCTGTTTAGAGAATGTAAAACATTCAAAGATTTCCACTTTAGATTACAGTAAGCTTATCTCAGCAAGCCCTGTCCTAATCAACACTGTTATTGGTGAAGTTCATGAAGATGATGAGGGCAGGTCCATCAAGTTTGCAGATGTCACTAAGCTGTGAAGGAGGACAAACTATGGTAGATGACAGAAACAACATTTAGAAATGATTGTGACCGGAGAGATGAGATAGATCTAACAAGGTGAAATACAATGTGGATAAACGAGTTTTATGCTTGCTGCCCCCAAACTACTAACTGCACAAGCAGGGATAGGGGGAAATGGGGGTTTAGTCTTCATTAAGTTCAATATAAGTCAACACTATGACATAATCAGAGTAAGAATGTAAATACTGAAATCAGGCTGCATTAAAAAGAAAGTACAGTACTAAAAACAAGGTGATAATGAGTCCCACTTCACTCTGTTGGTCAGACCATTACTGAAGAATTGTATTTAGTTCTCTAACTCACCTACCATTTTTGATAAAAGGGAGATATGAATTTCTCCTCCACAGAAGTATCAGGATTAAGTGTGATAATGCATTGAGAAGACTTAGCACAATTTATGGCACAAAACAAGTGTTAATATTATGGTAGATCATTATTATTATTGGAAATAGTCCAAGCTGTTGAAGAAGAAGACAACTATAACAGTGAAAGGATTCAAAAGTATGAAGACTGGTAAAAAAAAATAGAGATGTTTAATACAGAGATGAGGTGATTCAGTGGAGATTTTAAATTCTGTCTTCCAAGAACAGAAGAGTTGAAATGTGACTGAAGGGCTTGGGAGTTCTGTGATTACCAAAGGTGTGAACAAGGATCCATGATTAGAGGCAACAAGAAGCTCAGTGTTTACCATCCAGACGTGTGCAGACCTTGTCTGACTTTCACAGTGATTAGTTCCTCAAGGCTGGAGAGCTCCGAGCAAGACTTGATGCCCTTTGAATATGGTTGCTCTAGACAGGATTAAAGTATAGGTCAAAGAGTTTTTGTTATGAGTTCTTTAAGGTATGCCTGGCCCTGAGATTTTTTGGTTTTGAATACTCAGCAAAGCAGTTATAAGTGGTCGCCACAGCTCTCACCTCACATTTTCAGCTTCTTCATTGTCTGAGATGAGAAGTTACTCTGAACAACAGATATATAAACAAGATATGCTGAAAAATGTTCAGTATTAATATTTGAATGCTGTGGACATTTGATTCCTTATAAGTATCATTATATAGTACCTTTATAATTTCAGGGCCATTACTGCAGAAATTGTACTGTGCTTCTAACTGGTGGAACTGCCTCCAGATGAAATCAGTGACACCTGATTTTAGCCTCTTGTAGCAAACAACCTAAAGGCTGTCTTGTAGAAGAAAGGTTGTTTTGAAACCAGAAGACCTGGTGGTGCTGCTTAGAGAATCACTACCTCTGTGATACTGGATAAGTCATTTAGCCTCTCTGGGCCTCAGTTAATTGTTCTGTAAAAGGGTACAGTCAGACTTCCTCCCAGTTGAGACAGAGATAAAATTAAATGAATGCATTTGAACGTGTTAGGTGCTATCATTTTGAACTGGGAAAAGTACAGTAGTATGATTTTTCATTCAAATGAGTTCTTGATCATCTATTCATTTTACCTGCCCAGTTTAGTTATAATTTTACTTAGAAATAGGCTTTCTAGGAAACACTTAGAAAGAAAAGTTTCAAAGCACATATTGACTTCTTTTTTAAACTTAGAAATATCTCCATTGTTACTTGGGCTGCTCTACAGGCAAGGTCATGGAAAGACAGGGGGTGTAATGTGAGAGCAAATGTGAGCATCTGTTTTGAGAAAATAAGACGTGGCCAGGGAAGTACTTTGACTCTAAGAAATCTTTCCTATGTGCTCTCTAAAGTAAAGGTTTGGTTTTCACGATGGATATATCTTACCGTTTTCCCTCGTGATGAAACCTCCTTAACCTCGTTTCTAAACAGGACGGGAAGATCTTCTGCCGACGGACAGCTTGTGATTGCCAGAATCCAAGCGTTGACCTGTTCTGTTGTCCAGAGTGTGACACCAGGGTCACAAGTCAATGTTTAGATCAAAATGGACACAAGCTCTATCGCAGTGGAGACAATTGGACTCACAGCTGCCAGCAGTGCCGGTGTCTGGTATGTCAGCTTCCGTTAAAGGGTGTTAGCCTTTGCTGTGGAGGAGGGGTTACAAACTCAGTTGCCTGTGGGTTTTAGTGCCCCACTGTCTATAATCCTATGCAGGGAATTCTGGGCTCTGTTGCTAACTAAGGGGCATCTGCTCTGCCTGAAGACATTCAGATTCTACTATTTAAAACACTGTGCAAGACAAAAAGAACATTTGACCCAAGTTATGTTAGTTTACTACTGTCACTTAATAGCAAATCTAGATCAAGAAAAATCCCTGCATGATAGAAAGCCTTGACCAAGACTTGTAGTTCTTATACAGCAAAGTCTTTCATTTCTTGGGATATAACCATTAAAGGTTTTAATAGGAGAATAAAGTAACATAGTAGAAATACCAGGGATTGAGTCATAAGACCTAGAATTCAATCCTGGTTCTCCCATGTGCTAGTTCTGTGTGATTAACTTAGGCAAGTTCCAGCATTTCACTGATCATTCTTTCCTTCAATGTACACAAATGGATGAATACCTTTTTCTTAGGGCTGTTATGAATATTAGAGAATATATGTAAGGGACCAGTATAGTACTTGGCACATAGGAGGTACTTAGTGCACACTAAGTACTATTGTTAATATTTCCTAGATTGAAAAACATGTTTCAGATGCTAAACCTTCATATCAAACAACTGAAATTTATTTTGGATTTTAATATAGGGATACTAATAGTATAATCAGATTTAAGACAGGTCCAGAAATTAAACCTTTTCTCTGGACTGGTTCTTACTATTTCAAATTATGCCACAAACAAATATTTCTAAGGATGCAAAGACTGTTAGGACACATTATCATAGTGAATATGATGTTTCATCTATGTGGAGATATACATTTAGTTTCATAGTTAATGGAACTAAATCATAACTAAGTCAACTTGTAATGGAAACTATTAGCTGCATTTCATAGTAAATATTTGCTGAAATGAATGATTCAGTCTATGTATGCTGTATGAAAACAATATTCAGAGAAATTATGCTCTAAATTTCTTTTGGATTTTCTAAAATCTCCTGGTGAATGTGCAGATAATCTTAATAGAATATATCCTTCTTAATCATTCCTAATACTGAAGACTATATAACTCACATAAATTAAAATCATAGCCATTTTTTTTTTTCAAACTCCCATCCAGGGACAAACAAATTCAATATAACTATAGAATTAGCTTCCATATCAGGAAAATGTAATTTCTTTTTCAAGAAGCCACTATCACTCAGAAGAATTGGTATTAATTTTAGATATGAAATTATCATAGAATTTCAAAAATGTATCCTCTTCCATTCTCAGCCCCTAAGTTTAATATTTCTTGGGAAAATTAAAGCAGTTAAACATATAACTCAATTATTTAAGAATTATGTGGGTCATGGCTAATAAATATTCATTGAGAATTTGCATGTGCCAGATTCTAGATGCCATAATGGGGAGCATGATATAAATGGTCTATCATGAAGCTGATCAAAGGCCATAGCCTTGTGAAGGTGACCAAATAATTAGACATGAGTTTGTATAAATTATAATGAATGTCATGATAACAGAAGGGGCGGCATAGAGAAACAATTCTACTGGGAGCAGCTCAGTGGAGTCTTGGTAGCCAGATTCTGAGACTTGTGGAATCTCCATTTGAACTGTAATATGAAGTCCACTAGCTACACGGCACATTCAAAACTATTATGAGATGGTTCTGTTAATTTCCCCAATTTTAAATTTGATACTAGCAGCTCAGTTTATGACATTGTCAAAATAGTACAGTGCTTCAGGTTTCCCTTTGACCTTAAAAGACATGCATTTCTCTTTATACCCCAGCCAGTACCTTGCCATCTTTTCATTTAGTTGTTCATTTGATTAGCATCCATTGACCAAAAATGAGCTAAGCATCAGGGAGAGAAAGAGATAAACCCCAAATCTGAACACTCAGAACTTCGTGTGGAAATGTACTGATAATTATAAGCTGCCATTGACACAGAGACAGGACCTAACTATTTTTGGGGACTGCAGTGTAGACAGTCATCAAAAGCACCCTGCAGGAGGTGATACCTATAATAGCTCTTCAAGCAGGAAGCGCATTCTACCCATAGTGGTGCTAAATTAGAAACAGTCATTAAGGACAGAGATGAGAATTACTGTGCCCTCTTTCCCCTCTGCGACTTTAGCAACAGAATTGTGCCTGAGTACAATGATGGGGAAATTTTTGGCTTTCTCTCCACAGGAAGGAGAGGTAGATTGCTGGCCACTTACTTGCCCCAATTTGAGCTGTGAGTACTCAGCCATCTTGGAAGGGGAGTGTTGTCCCCGCTGTGTCAGTGACCCCTGCCTGGCTGATAACATCGCCTATGACATCAGGAAAACTTGCCTGGACAGCTATGGTGTTTCAAGGCTTAGTGGCTCGGTGTGGACAATGATTGGATCCCCCTGCACAACCTGTAAATGCAAGGTAATTGATGTCCCGTGGCTAACCAAGCCTTGAACAATTGGCAGAGAAATGCTTGCAAGAGGCCCACTCCTGATGTTTCTGAATGCACAGGTACTAGGGTCCATGATGGAAATACAGGCAGCATTTACTTCTCACAGGAGGTTAATAAGTCTGAATGGATCATAGCTGCACTGCATATAAAGGCAAATTCCAAATGAACATTGAATAAAATAGTCTTCTCTCTTGCCTTCAAACTGCAGAATTTAACAATTTACACCAGACCCAATTATGGCTGATTTCAGCTATTTTGACCTGTATATTAAAAAGAAAGAAAGAAAAAAGACTTGTGTTTTCATCCTGGAAATTGTTAAAGCTCTTTCATGAAATTGTCAACGTTAGAAAAAAAGTGCTCTATGAAGCTGTTTGCTTTAATTATCAGGGTGCCTAAAACAGGGACCTGACACTCTTGCTGCATGATTTAATTGTGATTATTTTTTCTTTTTGGAGGAGTTCCCATGAGGCATCCTCATATGTCTTTAAAATTAAACATTGACCCCTTTCTCCCTTCAAGCTTTTGAAAAGCTATGACTATAGCCGACTGGAAGCAAGGGTGAGGCAATGTCAAATCTCTGCCAGACATCTGTTTAAGATTCCCATGATTAAGCTCGTTAAAAAGACTAGTCTATTTGGTTCTATCAAATCCTGCTTTAGCTTCAGGCATCAATAGAAGGTTCCCAACTTGTCTTTATATGCTCTTATGAATATGGATTTTTTTTTCTCTTTCCTGGAGAGTACCATCTTAAAATGCAGCCCCAATAGTAAAAGGATAATATCAAACTTCATACAGCAAAAGAGTCATGGTCCCATGTGTACATTCAGCCCAGCAAACAAAATGACCAGGAAACATGGATACCTGTGTTATTTAGTATTATTTCTGTGAGATCAGGTTTCAGATTTATTGAGGGAGGGGTTACAAAGGGATATTTACATTAATACATATAATTGATTGTTCCCTTTCATAGTCACCATGAGAGCCTCTATATTCTTAATATGTCACCTTTCTGGAACCTATTTTGGAGTTGCCTTCAGGTTCTTGGGGTACTTTGGGTTAGTTTTTTTGTTTCTTAAATGGCAAATTATCTTTCAGGGATTATTTTTGCATAGACTCTTATTTGGATTAAGTCCAGTGAATAAGTTGTGTGAACAACTTGGAACTACAGAGGTTAAATACCAAACACGGTTTGAGCTCAGACAGGGGTATGAAATTGTGCTGCCAGCAGAACCCAGCAAGAGAGACTTTGGAGGGTCTCATAAGTCCTTTCTTCCTTTCCACTTTTTCTCTAGCACTTTTCTATAGCATTCTTGGAGTTTGTCTCAAAATGTAGACAATCGCTTTGTATATAAAAGTGCACATTGCTAATTAATTTATAGTCTACGTCTCAAATTTTAATGCTTGTGTCTTGATGCACAGAATGGAAGTGTCTGCTGTTCTGTGGATTTGGAGTGTCTGCATAATAACTGAAGTGTTTAAAACGGACTCATCATCACAGGAGGAAAATGGACGAAATGACCATCCAACATGATGAAGAACAGGAGTGGGTGTTTCGTTTTGTTTTGCTTTTGTACCACAGACAATTACCAAAGTCTCCATCGGAGGAAGGTGTTTGGGGGGTTGCCTTTCGGACCTACCACTTGGCTTGTTCTTGCTAAACTAGTCTAGGTGACCTACAGTGCAGTGCATTTAAGTCTATGGTTGTTAAACGAAGTTTCCCGTGTTGTAAATCACCAGTTTCCCTAATCAGATCATTTGCAACTTCATTTAAATGATCCCCTGGTAAATGTTGATGTATCTTTTTGTTGTTTTTCTGGCTTATTTTGTATACTAACAATAGAGATTCAGCTCCATTTATTTATTTATTTTTTTAATTTTTGGATCCGATTCTGCAAATAAAGTTGCCTGTTGTGATTTTGTCCCATCCACTGCATACTGATGGTCATACTTTATTGAAATCCCTGTGAAATGTGTTGATAAATATATTAGGTCATCTAATTGCATAATACTTATATTTCAAACTGTGGGACACACTTTGGTACACATTCAGTTTAAACAAGCTAAAAGCATTATGATAAAGAGGAGAAAGACCACAAACATAATTAAATAATTATTTTAAAAAGGACTTTCTACTCTCTCTACCAAAGTGAAACACAATCTTAAGCCACAATTTAGAAGCAGTAATGCTTACTGTCGTTCCTGACATTGAAAGAGAAAGTATATTTCCATTCACTTTTATATAGTATTTGATAACTTACAAGGCACTTTCATACCCATTAATACAAGTTATCATCATAGCTCAGGTTGTTATGTAGCTCTATTCATATACTACAAAAGAGTAAATTAATGTGTCCTGGTCAACCAATTTGTTCACATCTAATTGATTATTTAGCACTTTGGGACTGGTAACCAGGTCTCCTAGTGCCTGCCCAGTGCTGTTTTCCACTAAACCATACAACTCTGTATAGTCGAAGGAGACACTTTTAAGGAAAGTTACTTGGGAAGCTGACGTAAGCATTATGACAGACTGAGAAGACTCCATTGTTTCTCCCTTGAATATACAACAAGTTGGACAGTGTAACTCAGCAAAGGATCGCCTGTTGAACACACAAGCACACCTGGAAGATCCACGCATGAGGATATCTGAAGGTGGATGTACTGGAACAGGTAGGGGATGCAGGACAGTGGGAAAGAGAGGTATGGTGGCTACAGATGCAGTTGAGCACTCACCATGGCTCCGGTGACCATGGTAGCAGGAGCTGAGTCAGGCTGCAGCTCTCACACTACAGCCTGGAGCATAATGGAAAAGAAGCAATTTCTCTCTTGGAAAAGGCATGTCCTCCCTCCACCCCATTGCAGCAGAACTGGGCAGAGGTTACTAAGAAGCTATAAACAAAACAGCAGAACAAAAAGCCATAACTGGATAGGGGTAGGGCTCTGAGGTCATGAACTTACCTGCTCTCCCTCATGCCCTGACAGAGATCGGTAAAGCCAAAAACAAGGTGAAAAAAGGAGCAAGCTCTGAAAGCCTGCAAAACCACTTCCCCACCACAGTGATGATGCCCCATAAAGGAAGCAAACTGGTCACAGAGGGGACACCCACCACACGAGTACACAGCGTTTTCCTTAACTTACGCTACCCTGCTTTGTCAAGATCTCGGAGGTGCAAATTAGTGCATGTAGGAAAAAACAAAAGAAAATATGCTGCCTATCAACCTGCTGAATTATTGATAGCAAACAGTATTTAAACAAGAAACGAGATCATTATCTCAAACATGCAGAGAAACAATACATTAAATATCATGACCTACCAAGGTAACTTGGGAGCACAGAAAGAAAATGAAGTCTCCAGAAACCAAACTCAAAGTCATGGAAGACTGTGATTTAAGTAACAGAGAACTGAAGATTAGTTATGAAGAAACTCAGCAGTATACAAGCAGCAGAAAGGCAGGTCAGTGAGCTCAGGAACAAAAGGAATATGTTACCAAAGAAATTAAAACTATAACAAAGGAAACAGATTCTGGAGCTGAAGAACTACTAAATGAGATGAGGAATGAAGTAGAGAGCACTAGAAATAGAGCAGTCCAGACGGAAGAGAGAATTAGGGAACTCAAAGGTAAAAATGGCCTAGGAGGAAGAAGAGAGTAAATTAAGAGTTAAAAAAAAAAAAAGAACTCTGCTAAAACTGTGACTACATTAGAAAGTGCAACCTAAGGATAATAGTTATACCAGAAGAAAAAGAGAGAAAGGAGCAGAGAACCTACTCAAATACTTATAAGAACTTACCAAGCCTAGGGAAAGACCCAGAGTTTAGAATAGAAAAAGCTAACAGAAAACAATTATATGAATTAAAAAAGACGTTCTCCGAGACGCAGCTTATAAACTGTCAAAACTCAGTATCAGTGAATTCTCAAGGCAGACAGTGAAAAGGCTGTATGTAACCTAAAAAGCAAACATTATTAGATTATTATCAGATTTCTCAGCAGAAAAATAAGATGGGAGAGTAGAAGTAAATATTAAAAATATTAAATGAGGAACCATGAACCGATGATAATATTTGCAGCAAAGTTATCCTTTAGATATGAAGGAGAAATAAAAACTCTCCCAAAAAAACAAAAGCTGAGAGAATTTGTCATCACAAACCTCCATTACAAGAAATGTTGAAAGGAGCTCTCCTACCAGAAACAAAAAGACAAAAGTATACAAAATTTTGAGTAAGAAGAATTAACAGACAGACCGAAGCAGGAAACTGTAAATCTACTTCAGAATAGGTTATTAAACAATTATAACACAAAGCTTAAAGAGAAGAAAAGGAGCATTCAAAATAACTAACTGCTGCAATGTGCTAAGGAATGCACAAAATGAAAAGGGATAGTATGCAACTCCAAAATCATAAAAAGGGAGGTGGAAAAGTATTGGATGGGTATAGGTGAATGAAGATAAGAAGCAATCAGAAGAAAAAAGATTATTGTATGTGTGAGACATTTTCCATAAACCTAATGGTAACCACAGAACAAAAATCGAGACCTTAGACATGAAACATAAAAAAAGGTGGGAGGGGAATCACAGAAAACTGCCAAATTAAAATAGCAGGTAGAATCACAAGGCAAAAAAAAAAAAATACTATGAAGGTACAGAGCAACCAGAAAACAAAAGATAAAATGGCTGTAGTAAGTCCTCATATATTAATAATCATCCTAAATGTAAATAGGCTGAATTCAGCAATAAAAAGGCACAGAGCAGCAAGATGAATTAAAAAACAAGACCCAAATACACGTTGCCTACAGGAGACTTATCTCAGCTCCAAAGACAAACATAAATAGGCTCAAAGTGCAAGGGTGGAAGATGATACTTCAGGTAAATGACATCCAAAGAAAGATGGGTATAGCAGTACTTATATCAGACAAAAGAGATTTCAAGATAAAAAAGGTAACGAGACAAAGGTGGACTTTTTATAATGATAAAGGGACAATTTATTAAGGAGATGGAACACATATGTACACCCAACCTGAGACCACCACAACATATAAAACAATTGCTAACAGACCTAAAGGGAAAAACTAACAAAAATGCAATTATAGTAGGGGACCTGAATATCCCATTGATAGCAAACATCCAAACAGAAAATCAATGAGGAAATACCTGCTTTAAATGACACATTAGACCAGCGGTTCTCAACCTGTGGGTCGTGACCCCTTTGGGGGTTGAATGACCCTTTCACAAGGGTTGCCTAAGACCATCAGAAAACAAAAAGATATTTACATTATGATTCATAACAGTAGCAAAATTAGAGTTATAGAGTAGCAACGAAAATAATTTTATGGTTGGGGGTCACAACAACATGAGGAATTGTATTAAGGGGTTGTGACATTAGGAAGGTTGAGAACCACTGCATTAGACCAAATGGACTTAATTGATCATTTTAGAACTTTTCATCCCAAAACAATAGAATACACATTCTTCTCAAGTACACACGGAACATTCTCAAGGATAGACCATATATTGGGGCACAAAACTAGTTTCAATACATTTAAGAAGACTGAAATTATAACAAGCATATTTTTCAATCCCAGATATATGACACTGGAAATTAACTACAAGGAAAATGCTTGAAAGACCACAAATATATGGAGATTAAACAACATGCCACTGAGCAACTATTGTGCTAAAGAAGTAAAAGAGGAGACCAAATGATATACAGAGACAAATTAAAATGAATATATGACATACCAAAATTTTGGGGATGCAGCAAAGGTGGTACTAAGAAGAAATTTCATAGGATTAAAGACCTACCTCCATATATACAATGGAATACTACTCAGCCATAAAGATTAAATACTGCCACTTGCAACAACATGGATGGATCTTGAGAGTATCATGCTAAATGAAAGAAGTCAGATGGAAAAGGATAAGAGTCATATGATTTCACTCATATGTGGGATATAAAACAGAAAGCAACAAACAAGCAAACAAACTCATAGACACAGACAACAGTATGGTGCTTACCAGCTTGGATAGGGAGTGGAGGGAGGATGAAGAGGGTAAAGGGGGTCAAATATATGGTGATGGAGGGGGGCCGAACTTTGGGTGGTGAGTATACAATACAATATACAGATGATGCATCATAGAACTGTCCACTTGAAACTTATATAAGGTTATTAACCAATGTCACATGAATACATTTAATTTTCAAAAGGTTCTTAAAGATCAGGGGTTGGCAACAGGGATAAACAGGTAGAGCCCAGAGGATGTTAAGGCAGTGTGAATACTCTCTGTGATACTATAATGCTGGACACATACCATTACATATTTGGCCAAATCCATAGCATATACAACACCAAGAGTGAACTGTGATGTAAACTATGGACTTCGATTGATTATGATGTGTTAATGTAGGTTCATCAGCTACAACAAATACACCACTCTGGTGGGGAACATTGATAATGAGGGAGGCTATGCGTGTTTGGGGGGAGATGGTATATGAGAAGTCTCTATATGAGACTTTCTCTCTTCATTCACCTCCATTTTGCTGTGATACTAAACTGCTTTAAAAAATTGTCTTAAAATAAAGTTCTCCAGCCTCTCAGAGGATCTTGTCACCCAAGCATGTGTAATTAAATTTATCTCATTAAAAAAAAATAGGCCTATCTCAAGAAACAAGAAAAATTTCAAATAATCTAACATTACACATTAAAGAGCTAGAAAAAGAAGAACAAACAAAGGCCAAAGTCAGCAGAAGGAAGGACATAATTAAAATCAGAGTGGAAATAAATGAAGTAGAATACAAAAGGACAATAGAAAAAAATTAATGAAACAAAGAGCTTGTTCTTCTAAAAGATAAATAAAATTGACAAACCTCTGGCCAAACTCACTAAGTAAAAAAGAGAAAAGACTCAAATAAAATCAGAAATGAAAGAGTAGAATTTATAATGTACACCACAGATATACAAGGGATTATACAAGAATACTATGAAAGGCTATATGCACCAAGTTTGATAACATAGAAGTGAAAAAAATTTTTATACATATACAACCTTTTAAGACTGAACAATGAAGAACTGGAAAAGCCTAAATAAACCAATCACTGGTAAAGAAATTGAAACAGTAATCAAAACCTCCCACATAACAAAAGTCCAGGGCCAGATGGATTTACTGGTGAATCTACCAAACAGTCAAAGAACATTAATACCTATTCTCCAACTTTTCCAAAAAAATTGAACAAGATTACTTCCTAATTCATTTCACAAGGCCAGTATAACCCTGATAACAAAATCAGGCAAGGCCAACACACAATAAAATTACAGGCCAGTATCTCTGATGAACATAGATACAAAAATCCTAAATAAAATATTAGCAAGTCAAATATAACAATGCATTAAAAGGACCATACATCATGATCAAGTGAGATTCATTCCAGGGCTGTAAGTATGGTTCAACTTTCTCTAATCAATCAGTGTGATACACATTAACATACTTTTAAGAGTAGGCAACTATTGAGCTATACAAAATGAGTAAAATGTGCAAATTACATTTTCCCTGAGCTGAGAATTAAAACTTAGTTTGCAGTTTCAGGTTAATCATATCTTAGTGGTTTGTAACACCCAAGACTTGTGAATTTATCAGTATTCTGAATTAAGCTGGTTCATGAATTTTTGTTCTCTCTCCCAATATTGAGAAGCAACTAACTTGTTAAGTCAGTCATCATAAAATATTTTAAGTTCCAATATTAGTAAAATTATTAATAAAAATATTACAAGCTCAGATCACCATTATTCATTGATATTTGTCCAATAGAGGTGTACTCAATATAATTTGTGCAGATGTAGTTCACTACGTGAAATCAGTTTCATGTATTAAATTATGATAATAGGATCTTAAACATTATATTTGACAACTGCTGCTATAGTGTGGTAAATTAGAACACATCTCTATTTTATTTTAATACTTTAAATGTAATCTTGATGAAAGTTCTATATATTATCTAAACACATCTATTAAACACAAATCTGAGAATTTGAAAATGATTCTTTTGAAAATATATATGACACCTCCACTAGAAAAAATAACCTTTCAATGTTCACTGGAAAAACAAAGATATTTACAAGTATCCTTTGTGACAGTATAGGTCAGCGGTTGGCAAGTTTTGGTCTCTTGTGTTAAATCCAGTGCTTTATGTCATTGAGCACTGCAGTGCCCATTCATTTACATATTCTCTACAGCTAAAGAGGTAGACCTGCAGAATTGAGCAGTTCCAACACAGGCCATGTGGCTCCCAAAACCAAAAATATTATCATCTTGCCCTTACAGAAAAAGTTGCCAAACTCTGGTATAGATGATGGACTGAATACTAGTGTGTAGATTAGAATGTGCATTTCCATTTTTTCCAAGGAATTTTCAAAATGTAACAGTTTTCTTTGAATTTGTGTATGTTCATTCTTTATTGCAGATCCATTAGCATTGATTGCTCATCCTAAAATATTGCTGTTTTACAACCACAATCATAAGACTCAGTATCTTCTTATTTTCATTTTAGGCCTGGTAGGGTAAATTTAATCAGTGTTAACTTGATGACAAAATGTTATTGATATTTAGCAGCACAATTTAAACTACTGACAGCTCCTATCAATAGAGGTTTACTTCCTATAACATAATTGATTACATGTTCTTATTAAAAATTGAGTGCTTTATAAATGAGATACTCTGCTAAGCTCTTCTGAGGAAATATGATGAACAAAACAGTCCTTAAAGATCACCATTATGTGGGCTTCTAAAATGAAATGTGCTGACAATCTCTGAATCCATTAGGAGATCCTATTGAAATAAATTACTTCCTGAAATACCTTCTTGATCCAGAAATTGAAAAACAAAACAAAAACAGTTATTTTTAAAAATCTATGTGGTAAATTTCCTGAAGAAATCTGCTTAAATCTTATGCTATAACTTGCAGTGTAAAATGACATGAATTTAATGAACCAAAGCAGTATTTGACAGATCTGTCTCCTTACAGATCTTAACTATTGTCTGCACCATCAAAAAGGTAAAGATGCTAACATACACAGTGGTAAAAAAAAAAAAAAAACAAATACAAAAGCAATTTTGTAGCTCCAATTATCAGTAGTGTGAAAGCATTACAATTCAGGAGAGCAGAATATGAGGGGAGATGAAAGGTCTATATATTAACTAGA
This sequence comes from Hipposideros armiger, assembly GCF_001890085.2. Taxonomy (NCBI): domain Eukaryota; kingdom Metazoa; phylum Chordata; class Mammalia; order Chiroptera; family Hipposideridae; genus Hipposideros; species Hipposideros armiger. The sequence continues at coordinate 521,438 of NW_017731509.1, read as the reverse complement.
TACATCAATTAAACACAAATTTTGCCTCATTCTTTCCATCTAGGTTACATATGAAATATATGTGCATATATGTTATATTAATATATGTTACATATAAGTAGCATATCAATATGTAATACATGCAACTTATAATGCATATATATTAATTATACATAATATATATATATATATATCAGTATGTCCCACAGCTTCCCCTCCTCTGAGCTTTATAGTTCAGTGCTTATGCCATTATTATGAACTTTTAATATATATTTTCCTTTTATTATGGTTTCAATAGACTATAGGCCACGGTATGTATAACCTTCATCTTCTAGCATCCAGTATAGCACCTTGCATAGAGCAGGGTTTTGATTAATTATTTTAAAAACTGAAATCATAATCTTTGATACTATCAAAAAGTATCAAAAAAGTATTATCATGGGATAGTGAAACAATCAAGTCTAGTGACTTTCAAATGTTCTTAAGTGATTAATAGCTGTTTTAAAATCAAAATTTATTCAGTACTCCAATATGAAAACCAGATTACAGCAGAGTTTCTCTGGAGCAGGGGTTGGAGAACTGGAGTCCCTTTACATATCCCACCACAACTCACAGACTTCAACAGAGCACAGCCTGAAATTCATTGACCTAATACTTCACCTTCACTTCTACAAATGGCGCCAACACTCGGAGAGGTTAAGGGACTTGCACAAAGTTCATAACTAATTACTCATAGATCTAGAACTACCACCCAATCCAGTTTTCCCCTATGCCATTCTTCTAATGATTCCAAATGTTCTAAACATTTCAATTTCAAGTGCGCTTTTCTTACTTCTTAGTGGGTGAGATCAAAAGACAATCACAGAATAGTGTAATACCTGTTACTGTCTGTTTGTTACATATCCTTCCTGATTGCGATATTGCTTTATGAAAATGATAATAGGAACTGAGAAATGTTCAGATTAAAAGCCCAGACAGCATAGCTAAACCCACAATAACAGCAAGCCATTTACCCAATCACCCAATCTCATGCTTTATAGGGAAAAAACTAAAGGAAAATTAAAAATCCAATTACTTCTTTTCTGAAGAGAAGCACACACACACAACGCACACGCACATTCATACGCACTCACCACACTTCAGAATATAGTGAAATCCGGCATTGAAAGGCAATCCTGCATATAGTCTGTTTTCTGATACCATTATTCATCATCCACTTATCTTTCAGTAATTTAATGTTAATGTACTAGGCTCTGCAAATATAGAATAGACAAAATTGGTCTCTATCTTTATGGCATTTGTAGTTTCACATGAGAAAGGTTGACAATAAACTAGAAAATAGTTAAATGAGCAATACAACTACAGATTATATGAGTACTAGGAAAAAGAAATGCAAAGTGATAAATTGGGGGGCAGCTGGAGAAGCCCACTTTAGATACGATACGGTGAAGTGATCAAGGGTGAGGTGATCAAGGATGACTCTCTAAGGTGGTGGGTGATAAGCAAGTCAAGATATGGAGAAAGAGGAGTGATGCATGCCAAGTGCTGTGGGAATATCTTTCCAGAAATAAGTGCTTAGGAGTCAAGTAAGGAATAAATGTGAAGGGCTTGAATGTGGAAAAGACTTGGGGTTTTGAAGGTCATGAGTGGAGCCAGGGGCCAATAAATGAAGGAGAGAATGATATGAGATGAGGCTGGACAGGTAGGCTGGAGCGAGATGTTGCAGGCAAGCATGCGAAGGTCACAGTCACACATGCATTCCGAGAATGGGAAGTTGTTAAAGAATTGGGTAGTAGTATTTGTTTACCCACTTTTCTATTCACTCACTTATTTATGCAATCAATTATTGTTTAGTTATCAATGATTCCACATTTAATTACTAGCTAACAAACATTATAAAAATCGTGTTATATACCCAGGAAGGATATGACAACAAGAGATAACATTTTTTCCATTAGACATTTAAGATTTAGATTAGGTTATCACAAAGCAATAAAAAGGAGATGTGTGCCATGTTCAGAAATAAATTCAAGGAGCATTTATCAGAAATTGGGTCTTTAAGTCAATTTGTTGCCTGTTTTGATTTCTTGGTGTGTGCACATTGGAATCATAATTAGTTCTGTGGTTCATGACTGTGATGTCACCTTGTGTTATAGCTTCAAACAGTGGTAATAGAGTACTGAGGGAGAGGAGGAGCTGTTTGATTAATCCAAGAACATAACAACCACCACCATTACAACAACAAAATAGAATGTAGTAGTCAACGCTCCAAGATGGTGTGCACTATGTAATGCAAAACTCTCGATAAGAAATGATTACATTACCAGAAAAATGAAGTTAGCCTAATCTGCAGTAACTTTTCAATACCTGATGTTGTTAAAATTTAAAAAAAAAGTTATTTATTATTGAGGGAAATCAACACTTCAAAAACTGAGAAGCCAAATAGAAATATTTAAACATGAAGAAATGCAAATTTACCTAGATTTATCAGTAGTTGCTATGTCAATCTCACATGATAAAAGTGTTCAACTTTAAAGGGACACTTACACGATATTTTAGTATTTTAGCACTACTGGTTCAAGAAAGCAAATAACCTGAGGCAGGTCCAAGATGGTGACGTATAATGTTGAGGTTGCCTCTTCCCAAGAACACATCAAATATACATCCATATTTAGAGCAACTCCTCCTGAGAGACAACTGGGGCCAACTGAACAGCTTCTGCACAACAAACAAAAGACACCACATAGCGAAGTTGGGGAACTGTGAGAGCTCCCGGGAGCTGAGGCAACTCTCCAAGACTAAAGGAACCAGCGAGTGCCATTGTTTACATTACTTCTCCACTTGGAGAGTGGGTGGGAGCTTTATCCAGGCGCTCTGGCAAACCTGCAAGCTTGCTGTAGTACGTCCCCAGCCACCCCTCCTGGAGCTAGGTGCAGCAGTGCCCATAAAGGGCTCCTTCACCTGGAAACTGATCCAGCAGGTACAACAGGGCGCAGCTACACACACCCACTGGGCTGGATGTGCACAGGGCTGCCCCACCTGGAAAATGCAGAACTTGCAGGGTACTAGGGGCCCACACATAGGGCTGCCTTCTCTGGAGAAAGAGCAAAACTAGTGGGGCACTGCTATGCATGCATATAGGGCTGCCCCACCTGGATCAGAAGGACAAGGAAGTGAGCACACACCAGGCTCCCCCACTTCATTTCCATTCTGTGAACTGCTAGCACGATGGGGAGCTAATGCACACACGTGTGCACCAGGACGCTCCACTCAGAACCTGCTCCTTCTGGCCAGACAGCACACCAGGGACTGAACGCCCCCGCCCTAACTCCAGCCAGCTTGCCAAAACCGTCTGGGACACAGTCTGCACAGAGCCCACTTCTACATAAGACCAATTTTTCAATATTGGGAGAGAGAGCTATTTCATCTAACTCAGAGGAACAAACACAGAAAGTCAAACAAAATGAGGAAACAGAAGAATACACCCCAAATGAAAGAATAAGAAAAAACCCTGGAGAAAAACTCTAATGAAATGGAGATAAGTAATTTCCCTGATAAAGAATGCAAAGAAACAATCACAAGGATGTTTTACAAACTTGAGAGTAGAATAGAGGAATTCAGAGAGAATTTCAAAAGAGTTAGAAGACATAATAAAGAACCAAGCATAGATGAAGAATACAATAACTGAAATGAAAAATACATTAGAAGGGACTCCAAAGCAGATAAGTTAATACAGAAGAACAGATTAGCAACCTGGAAGACAAAATCGTGGCAATAGAACAAAAATATGGGGTACAACATGTTATAATGTTTAAAAATGGTGAAGTATTGCCTTCAGCTATGTTTGTGAACAGAGTTGAAATTGATTCTGCTGAGGATCAGGCACTCCCAGGGAAGAACTTAGATAATTTCACATATAAAATTTGAAAATGACTTATTAAAGGAATGAATCACTAAACTAGAAATCAGAGTTGCAGAGGCTTTAAGTAGATTTTAAAATATCAAATGTTATCAGGGACAATGTAATTTAAAGAAGTATGCAGAGTAAGATGAAAGGAATCACGAAAATTGTAATGACCCTTATAGTGCATGTCTCTTAGGTCTTGGTAGGTTGTCAGCCAATTGTTGCTAGTTGAAAATGTCAGCCCAGTATTCCCAGACTTTTTCATTTTATAAGAGAAGCCATAAATTTGGATTTTAATATGTGATACTATGAGTCTTAAGTTCTGTATCCAAGTTTAAAAGAATAAATTCAGGCCATACAAAACATGTCTGTGGACTGATGTGACCCATGGAATCAATTTGTCACAGACCTCTGGTTTAGAGGCCCAGGAAACTCTAGAAGTTATCTAATACTCTTTCAAAATGTATAGGTCAGTAAGTCAATCACATTTCTTCACACTCTAACCTCTACCTCCCATGTATCATTAGCTTTAATCCTACAGAATTTATTGGTGCCTAAACCCCAGAATTTCCTTAGTATGTTCTGTGTCTGTTTCTGCAAAGTGTGTATTTTGATATTTCTATTGATTAGTTTAATTCTACTAGAACCCTTGTTTCTTAGATGAGTCAAACATCAGCACCCTACCTAACTTTTAGAAGGCATCATCAGTCACCAGAAATATTTCCATTTCTTAAACAAATGGCATGTTCATAGAAAGTGCTCATTCATAAGGCTTAAAATCATAATATCTTATTCTTTATCAAAACTGCTCATTGCCCAGGCAACAGATGAGCATTAATTCATACAAGTGTACTAATGATGATTAAATATTGTGTGAAAGCTTGGTGGAAGAGCAAGACAGCTGGACCCAGGATTTTTTCCTGTTCCAACCTCACTCTAATTCACAACCAGATAAAATGTAGCAGACCAGGGAAGCCCAGGCAACAGAAAGCATATGACTTGCTGAGAGGCGCTTTGAGTGTCATCTGCAGAGATGCAGAAAAGGAAACGCAATACCTTCTCATTAACAAAGGCAGAGAATCTTGGCAGCTGCAGTGCATCCAAAAAAAATTGCTTGTCATTCTTTTGTTATTCAACAGAGAAGGAAAAAAAATGTAGAGAATAAATATAAATAAAGCACACTTCAATTTTTTTGTAATTCAAGAGAGTAAAAAGGGATCCCATATTATACTGGAGTGAATCAAAATTAGAATTAGCCTTGTGTGTTAGACTCCTGTGGATGCTGTAACAAATTATCACAAACATGGTATTGTAAAACAACAGAAATTTGTTTTCTCACAGTTTTGGAGGCTGAAGTCTGAAATCAAAGTGTCAGCAGGGCCATCTCCCTCCAGAAGCTCTGGGGGAGAATCCTTGTTGCCTTTTCCAGCTTCAGATGGCTCTATTTGGTCCTTTGTTTGTGGCTGCAACACTCCAATCTCCACCACTGTGGTCACATTATCTCCTCCTTTTCTCTGTGTGTCTCTATTTTATGTGTCTTTTATAGGGATACTTGTTATCAGATTAGGGTCCACCCAATAATCCAAGATGATCTCATTCCAAAACCATTAACTTAATTAAATCCGCAAAGACCCTTTTTCCAAATGAGATAAGATTCACAAGATCTGGGGCTATTCTAGGATATGAACATAACTTTTTGGGGGGCCACCAGTTGGTTTACTACATCTTGACTGATTAGTAAAACAATCTAAAAAAACCTTGATTTAATCTCTTTATGCATTGAGCTGTGATTCCTCCACTTTTATGCACTAGAGTAGATACCTGCCTGTGTAATTGTCATTCCCATAAAGAGAAGACACCCTTCCATCCAAAGTCTATAAAAGATCCATAGACTAGACTTCTGTATTCCAGAATTATTTTCTAGAGAATCTTAAATTTAAAGTCTTAAAAAGTTAAAACCATGGACAGAATTAAGGAGGCAATTATAAAAATCAAAAAGGGGGTGATGAGGTCATTGCTGCTTCATTTCCTTACAAGACACTTTAGTCAACAGTACTTGGATAGCAATTGGTGTCCATTCACAGTTCATCACTGACATTGCCAAAATTCAGAAGTAGAAAGTTGAGCTAAATGCTCCTCTTCTTAAAAAAGATCTCTGACCATATAACCAAATAAAAAAAAAATAATAACAGCCCATCAGGTATTTATCTGGTTTTTCAAGCCAACCCTAAAAGCTTCATTAATTCTCTTGTGAAAGTCAGTTTCAGGTTTCCCCCTCATACTTGACAGTATTTCAGAAAAAGCTTGAGGCTAATGTTCTTTAAGCCTTATGTATGAGTACGTATTGCAAATATCTCTTTGCCCATCAAGATAAGAACAAATCTCCCTAGAATATCTCATGGCACTATATCATATCAATATTATCCCTTGATTGTGCAATGAAGCTCATTACATTACAATCGCTATAGTTTATCACACATTCCTCCTTTCATTTCATTCAAAGGTAGTTTGAAAGAATCCATCTCTGGGCATTTTGAAGAACTGTGGGCAATTTGTGCTCGAAGTTGACTATGAGTTAACAAATCCCCTTCAATTAATTATCAAATCAATGTTTAATGGGCAACTCACCCAGGATCTATATCTTTGGAACTGAGACAAGAGGACTGATACTGAGTTTATCCGCTACCTGACAAAGACTATAGTAAGCGTTATACAAATGTCTCATTTCGTAATTAAACTCTTCCAGAAAGTTGGGGATAATGATCCACATTTTACTGATGAGGAAATAAAGACATGACCTCGCCTTAAATACACAGTGCTGAGTGGAGGTTCTGCGATTCTAAAGCTAAAAGGCTATATGGAGTAGCCGAGAAAGATTTAAAATGGAAACCTTCACGTTGTCTTGAAGGATTATGCTTTCGTTATCTGGGCTTTCCCAGAATAAGGACAGGGAAATGAAATAGCTAGGCTAGAGAACAGTGGGCACTGAGAATAAGGTGGCATGGGTACAGCTCAGAGCAGATCCTTTATGTCAGGCTGAGTGGTTTGGACTGGGTTGCACAGCACCTGAGATTCATTCTGGTTCTTGTAGGACTTCCATTCTTACTGTAATTCTCAGTAGGACTTTGTTATGTGGCAACTGATTAAAAAAAAAAAAAAGAAAAGTATGTGCTTGGCATATGCATGACTAGAAGTGCCCTCTCGCCCCATGATTCAACAGCTGTTAATTTTCACTTTCTCACTCTGGGTAAGGTGGGTAATTACATTCAGCTGTCTGCAACCATCCCGCTGCTGTTTTCCTGCAGCCCCTGACTCTTCATTTGTTTTTATGAGTAGGGTTGCATTGTGAGCTGTGAAATGCATCCTGCTGTCCACTCCTGGCAGAAGCTTGTTCATCATCTGCCTCTTTACTCTGGATCTAGATGGTTCAATCATACCGCTTTTAGTGGGGAGATTTATCTTTCTAGTCACTTTACATAGCAATCTTAGAAAATACCAGAAATCACTCTCTCCACAATGGGCAAAACTACTAAAAATGTGCACTGTTTGAAGCACTAAAAAGTGACATATTTTGAGAAAGACAAAATTTAAGAGGGAAGCTGACGAACTCAGACCCAAAAAAAAGATTTGACTGGATTTGTAAACAGCCCACAAAATTGCCAAAGGGCTTAACAGACAGTATGGGGTAGCTTAAAAGCTGATATAACAAGTCAGTGTATTTGGTTCAAGCTTTGGAGCCTAAAACAAAAGACAATGGGAATTGTGGTAGAAGTCCTTTGAATGTGCTCCCTAAGCTCATGCACACGTGCTGGTTCAGAGAACTCTTTTCAGCGTAAAGAAACCAATTGCCTATAGTTCATGCTTATTCTTTCAATCAGTTATGAAACTATTTTATGTTAGGCATCGAATAGTTACTTTATTGAAAACATATTTTGGACAGTATTATTTTGGTAATAAGGAATGAATACAGCAAGGTACAGAAGAAAATATTACAGGCATTCAGAGGAAAGGGATGAAATTCCCAGGGAAAGGGATATGCTACACAACATTACACTGATAAAGAAAACGTTGCTGGATAAAAAGTTCCTGAGGCTGGGCATTCATTTGTTAATGTTTAGGACAAAAACCATGTGAGCTATTTTAAAGGAGTTGTAAGAAGCAGGGTACAAGCAGTGAGTGGTGGAGATGGTGTCAGAGTGCACTTGAACCAGACTAGCCCCACAACCCTGAAGGCCCAGAAGCATGATGAGGTTCGCAGTCAGCAGGTTTGCAGGAGGGTGGGTGTCAGCATTCGAGATTTGACTACTTTCTGACACTTGGCCAGATATCTTACACAGCTTTAATGTAAGAGGCGTCTCATGAGAGAGTTGGGAGCATGGAGATTAGGTCACAGAACAGGATTGTGATGCCGTAGTGAGGCATTTGAATGAAGCTACCGGCACCACAGACATGAGAGAACAAAATGGCAAGTGGAAGAAGAATGAGAACAAACTACCTATTGGACACAAGGTGAAGAGGAAAGGGCACGTGTCTTGGAGCCAGGCAGACCTGGGTTTGATCCCACTTGCATTACTCAGCTGAGTGGACTGTGAACAAGTTGCTATTCTGCCTAAAGAGAGGCATCGTTGTTTATTTTCTTACAAGAGACTTTGATACCACATACATTGATGGAGTCTTTATAAAATTAAGAGATACATTATGAAGTTCATAAAGTTTGCATATCCTTGATGAATAAAAACTGTTATTAGAAGAATTGTCTTTGATGCTTTTTCTCGTAGTGACCCCTTCTGATGCCCTACTCACTCTTGCCTCATCCTTCTAGGCAAATACCTCAATAGCTGGTCATGCTCTTCTTCAGGGTTCAAAACATCTTAGCTGTACTGATGAGCCATCAAGAAAATATAGAGCTCATCTAATTTGTTTCCTCCCCTCCAAGGATATGTAGTTGCTTTGAGGGCGAAAAAAATTCTAAAAGGATGACAAACTGCTACCAAGCCAGGTAAATCCTACAAATGCTCAGCATTTGAATTCTGTTGTCAGGCAATGTGGGGAAGTGGCACGTGATAAAGGGGTGCATTATAGATATTCAGTTGCTAGCAAGTAGGTAATGATTGGAAATGATTACTTACTGGCCAAAGGACCAAAAATCCAATGGTAAACAGTAGTTGGGTAATTTGAAGTCATTTGATCTGATAAATATTATGCTGCTGAAGAGCTGGGTATTGTTTCCCTTGGAAAACCTTTAAGGTAGGAAACATTTTACCTTTAAAGCTACATGAAGAAAACTGTATTCCTCTGCAAAGTTAAGAAATGGAGGGAATTTCTGGAGAAACAAACCCTTGCTGACACTTTTCAAATAATAAAGGACAAAAAGAGCTTTTCAAACTACATAGAAGACTCTGAGTAGATTGATTAAAATTTCCCATATTTTGGTGGCTTCAACAAATCTACTCCCAGTTCCCACTGAGTGTTCATGATCACCAGGGCTGTCAAGTGGTCTTTGTTAGCATTATCCAATCAAGTCAGATCAGCCAGTATTTACTGAGTGTCCAAGCCTGACCTATATTCCATGGGGATATTTAAAAAACAAAACCCAGGTGTTCAGAATGAAGCTTTGCTGGAAAAGGGCCCAGTGAGTGACTAAAACAGGTGAGTCATTTCCTATCCCACCCAGATTCTAGTACTCATGTCATAAGGCAAAGAAGAAATCAACAAATGACTGTTCTTTCCCAGAGATAGAATTTAGATAAAGTGTAGACATTGTCACATTGTTTTCAGGGAAAGAGAGCAACTCACATAGTATTTAAAAAGCAGGCATAAAATGCTGCAATTATCCTTTCCAGATATAATTATCTTGATAATTTAAGGAAAGACAACAAAAACAATTGCTTAAATTATTTAGATTATACGGTAAAATTATATATTGAAACCCTGGGGCTACAATTTTTGGAACACATGTTTTGACCTGGTTTTCAGCTAAAAATATTTGTTATACACTGTGTGTGAATCAAGGAAGGAAAAGAATGAAATAATATTGGCCCTTGTCCTTGATGAGCTTAAAGTTTGTAAGTGGTTTCAGACTATGAATTAATTATAAGTGGTTATAGACTAATAGCAATGTGCCAAGTGTTGTGATGGAGGTCAATATAAGATGCTAAGGGATTAAAAAAGATGAGCACTTAGCCCATCCTTTTAGGGTAAAAGTTGTCAGGGAAGGCTTAATTGAGATGGAAATATCCAAGGGAAGACTGTAGTAAATAGTGTTCCAGGAGATGAGAACAATATCAGAAAATTCATGGAGGAGTGATCAATTGAAAAATTTCCCAAGGTGTACCTGAACTGTGACCTCTATAGGAGGATGGGGCCAAGATACTGAAGAAAGAGGCTGACAACTCCAAATTAAACAGTTTGTTAAGGGAACTGGAGACAGAAGCAGAGTCTTGGGCTGCAGCACAGACTAGCCAAGTGGCACATTCTTGTTAAAAGCTGTATATTCCAAAGCAATAAACAACTCAATGGACCTACTTATCTCTGTAAGAGTATTCCTTTCAGGGGATATGGCCCCACCCCTCTCAGTGTGAACTGGCATTCACTGAGAGCAAGTTTTAAGATAGCATTGATGAGTCAAGCACCAGAAACCATTTTGCCTAACAGTGATATGGTGGCATCTAGAGGTAATTCCTTACCGCTGGGATATAATTGTGAAATGAGAGGTAGAAGGGAATGGTAAAGAGCACATTCAAAGAAAGAAGCAGGGGCCAAGTTTGTATGTCCATATATGGAATTAGACAATGAGCAGGGAAAAGCATCTGATAATCCAACTTGGAAGTTAAAAATGGGGGCGGGGGTGGTGGGGGTGGGAAATGTTTCAGTGTTGACTTTTATTTATTTTTATTTATTTATTTTTTTTTTAAGATTTTTATTGGTGAATTGGGAACAGTGCTGGGGAATTGGGGGAAGGGGGACAGACAAGTTGCTGTCGTTTTGTTCTTCAGTCTAGTTGTGGAGGATGTTGCTTCACTGGCCCAAGTTGGCACCATCATTGCGCTCTTCCCGGGTGAGGCAGATCAGTCGCCGGCTTCTGGATGGCCGCTCACTGCGGTTGCTGGCCGCTCACGCTGGCTGCTGGCTACATACGGTAGCCCATGGCAACCCACTGCCACAGGGACTGCAGTCCACGCCCTCGCCGGCGACCCACAGCAGCCCAGCTCCAGGTCGAGCCGTTGCTCAGCATCTCAGCTGTAGAGGGCAGTGTCACTGGCCCTCATATGTGGGATCCGAACCGGGGCCCTCTGGCATCCCAAGCGAGTTCTTAACCACCGCGCCACTCGGCCGGCCTCTCAGTGTTGACTTTTAAAGTAAGATACTAGTAGCCACGAACCAGGGCTAACCACCAGAAGCTACAATAGAAACAAGGTGGGGGCTGCCATGTTGGAATAGGGACCACGAAGCAAGCTTGCCTGGTGAGAGTCGGAGTCACAGAAAAGACACAGGCACTATTGAGGATATTGCTCAAGGCCGAGAGACAAGAGAAACACCCTGGCATCTTCCCTTTTCCTACCTTCTAGTCTTCTAATGGTTCCTCCTTTTAATCCAATCTACCCAAAAGTGAAAGGGAAGGGGAAGTTTGGAAAATGTAATAGCACAAGGTAAGCACTGGAGAGAAATGTGAGAACAAATTACCAAATGGCTGGTTAGCCAGTTTCCCCAGGAGCCCATTTTCTCAGTCAAACCAAAGATATTGCTTGCCCATGAATGGTAAAAGTCAAGCATCTATTTTCAAAGATATGGTTGGTGACATAGAATACAGATATATGCGCTTGAAAAGAAACAGGATCACCTTTCCGTTGGATGGCAGCCAGTAACATATGGCAGTGATATAAGTTAGAAAGAGATAAGGAAATGGTACCTTTGTTGGAAGTTAGGTCTCATTTTCAATGCCACAGTTTGATGTATTGCGTCATTAACTTCTTTATGTATTCTGTCCCCTAATAACTTTTAAAGTAGGCTCCCAAAGAGCAAAATATAAATTGTAGGACTGATTTATATTTTGTCATTTTGAAACAAAATGGCAACTCATGCAACATTTCATATGGGTGTATAGTTAATAAGAAAAATATGGTGAATGAGAGTTAAAAGAACATGCTAATGGAGAACTGACAGTATGCTGCAGCACTTGGACATAGAGTTAGCTATCTTCTTGAGTAGTTTCTACAGTGATTCAGAGATCCCAGAAAGTCTGAGATAGACTCAATAAAAGGGCCCTTTTCTCCCCCTCCCCCAAAATTTAGTATTTGTCTACTTTACACTTGTGATTGTCACTGGTGGTGTTGCTATCACTAAAAGTTCTTATTCAAAAAATATGCATAAAGTAGCCCTCCTACGAAACTCCCTCATTAGCATTGCATTAATGTGGAGCATGACCTGATGCTATCCATTCTAATTTTACTTTCAGGAGCTTTCATTTCTATTGTAGTTGTGTTCATCCAAACTGCTATAGACAGGCATGTCTTGAGTGGCTCTGAGTTCACTAGAGCCTTCTCCAAGTCAATTGGTTGGAAGCCTCAATGAAGGATGCTACACTTAAGAATGTAGGCTAATTTCAATAGAATTGTAATAGATAAGTATGATATCGGGGGCGGGAAGGCAGTAGATGGGGGAGGGGATTGTTTCTGTGTGAAGGGTGAAAAGGATAACTATTGCATTGTTCTGTACACCTGAAACTAACAATAAAAATAAATAAATAATATAGGCTATTTCTAAGGATAACCTAGAACTCAAACCTGAACAGCAATTTGTTCCAGTAAAGTCTTGTTATATCCTTAGCATGGTGTCTTTTTCTCTACAAGTCTAAATTTGCTGAGCAATTGCTGCATCTCTGCATTTCATTTTGCTTGTGTAGACAGCTTGAGGACATTTGACATAATAATGAAATGAGGAAAAGCTTACATAGTAAATGGGCTGAATTTTGAAACGGGAATCTATTTTCCTTTCCTCCCTCAGCATTCTCTATCTGGTTTTGTTTTTATAAGAATCCATAGTTTCTGTCATTGTGAACATCTTGTTTGAAAGAGACACCTTCCTCCTGATAATGCCGATCAGTGAAAATACGCTTGTAGGTAGCCCTAGTAAATGCATGCTCCTGTTCTCTGCCTGAGTTTAGAAGCAACTGAGCAATAGCAAAGAAACAAAGCAGAGAGATAAAAAAATGTTAGATTATTATGCATAGAACTGTTTGGAGAATGTGACTTGGGTGCAAAGTAATAGTGGGCTTCATAGAAGTGATTCCCAGAATTAAATAGATTTACCCACTTAGCTTTGGACAATAACAGATCTCCCACATATGTAGAGCTTGACCTTGTGAAATGTAACACATGGAAGAGTAGGGAAAGGTGTACATTGTCTTCAGGGAGACCAATGCCTAAATGCAAGGAGAAAGGATGGGTCTTAGCTATGCATACACTCAACTTCTATCCTCAACTGACTGATTGTATTAGTAAATCTTTCTCTTTGAGGAGGTAACAGGTAAATGGGCAGAAGAAACCAGGGGCTTCCACAAAAAAAAAGGAACATTTAAAGTAGAGACACATATGTCTGTCAGTGTCCTCCTTTGTTCAATTTATAATTCCATCTTTCCTTTTTCTCCTTCCTTTCTTTCCTCTCACTTTCATTCTTCTTTTTCTCAATTTTACTTAAGAAAATTTTCTCAATTTTATTCAGACAGCAAATATTTATTGAGCACCTGCTTTGGGCAGGCTCTATGACAGGGATATTCTTATTCTCCATTTCTTACTCCATACTTACCTGTGATTTAGGCCCACCTGGTGCCTGTGCGGGCACTGCCAAATCTACTGCAGGAAAACAGCTGGGTAAAGCTTTTATATATATTTGCTGAGCTCTTCATTGATTATTGTTTTTAATTCACTCTATTAATCATTTAAAACATATGTATTGAGCACTTAGTGTGTCATACTTTTCAAGCACAGGGAACAAGACAGAAAAATTCCTTGCCTCAAGGTGTTTTTTAATTACAATTAGGGAGATAGATAATAAGCAAACAAATATATAACGTAATGACAGGCAGAGGTAATAGTATCTAAAGGAAGATAACACAGGCTAAAGAAAATGAGAGATGCAGCCTATTTTGGGATAGGGTAGTGAGACAAGTTCTCTCTAAGGAGATGATCTAAGTGTAGGTCTAAATGGAGTGAAGTAATTAGCCATGCAAATATATGGGGAAGAGCCTTCAAAGCAGATGCAAGAAAAGTAGAAGAGGCTTCGGTAGAAACAAATTAACCTAAAGGAAGTATACGGACATTGTATCCCAAATCCTCAGAACACATTCTTTTCAAGCACACCCAAAATATTTACAAAAACTGTCATATGTCAACTAAAGTTATCAAAAATTTTTTAAAAGATTAAATTTATATTTAATATATTGTCTGAATATCATGTAAAAACATTACTATATGTTTGTAAATTAAGAACTATTGGTAAATATCACATGGGCTGAAATAAAAATATCTTATCATAATGAATATCAAAATGGATATCATAGTTCATATTTAAATATATTTTGAACTTAATAAAAATACTGCATGTTAAGATTTGTGGAGTACAGCAGTTTAGAGGGGAATTTATAACCACATACACACACACACACACACACACACACACACACACACATTAGAAACAAGAAAGATTAAATTTACAAGAAAAGAACCTATCTCATGCAATTGGAAAAATAATATCAAACTAAAATTGTGTGAATCAAAAGGAAATAATAATTTTAAAAAGCTGAAAATAAACAATAAAAAAAACAAACGTTTAATAAAAAGAATCAACACGGCCAATAGTTCTGTGAGAAGGCTACAAAACTGCCAAACCTCTGATGAGATTTACTAAGGTGGGGGGGGGAGGAGAGAAGAAAGCATCTATAAAGTTATTTTCAGGAAAGAAAAAAGTGACATCACAAGAGATGCATTGTCCAAAAAAGAAGAAGATATTACGAACACTTAAAAACTGGTAAATATTACTTAGTAAAGCTGACAAAGGAAGTAGATAAACTGCATACTTTATATCCTTTTTAAAATGTAAAAGCATGCCCAAATATTTCTAAAAAATGTGGTTTCATCAGGAAAATTTCCCAAGCTAGCAAAGAATAATTTTAACATATACACAGTCTTCAAAAAATAAGAAATGTGTGAGCCTAGCATAATCTTGGCATTAAAAGACAAGGATACCACAAAACAATAAAAGGACAAGGTCACTATGAGATAACAGAAAATATATATTGGTCTCTGCCCCCTGGATCCTGGCACAGAACTCCTGAAACCCTTGTCATTTGCTAAGTATGAAGAGTACGTAGGAGCATTTCTGGTTCTAACATTTGGTCTTTGACCCTGTCCCTGTTTGTTAGAGGAGATCATCAAAAAGATGTCACCTTGGCATGACCTGAGCTGGACGTGGGCAATAGAGACTCCATACTCCCTCCCATGTCCCTCGGATATATGTTCTGCTCACCATTTCCACACTCAGAGCTGTTTCAAGGATGTAGCCTGGAGAAAATGCAGTGTTGCTGAGACCATCTGGACGGTATATGTGACTGAACTCCACCACAGCTTCTATATAAACTTAAGATTATGGTGGCGAGTGTGGAGATCTACTTGTTTTGCGGCCACCCAAGACAAGCCTCATAAGTCAGTTCCCTTGCTTGTTAAACCTGCCACCTACCAATCTGAGGTGGTCTGCCTCTTTCTCTTTGCCCTCTGTGTATGGGGCCAGTGTCAGATATGATGTGGGGGACTCCAAGTTTGCGAATCAACATTGACACAGGGCTCCTAAAACCCTTGTAACTTCCTAAGTGATAAGAGCATCTTTTCTTCTAATGAGGCAACTGTGGGTGAGCTCCTGAATGGGGGCTGGTCACTAGAAAAGCCTAGCCATGATCAGAAGTTTGGAATTTTCAGCATTCACTCCCACCCCCACAAAATCTCCAAAAGAGGGCAGAGGGGCTAGAAATGGAGTGAATATTTGATCATGTGTAGGTGAGAAAGCCTCCATTAAATGCCAGTAGTAAGGGGGGTGAGAGAGCTTTCAGACTAGTGAACACATCCACACCGGGGTGGGGGTGGGGGGGTAATGTACCCCAACTTCATGTGGACAGCAGCTCCTGCCCTTTGGACCTCCCTTGGCCTCACATTCTCTCTTCATCTGGCTGCTCAGCTGTACTCTTTATCACATCCTTTAATAAACTGATAAATGTGTTTCCCTGAGTTCTGTGAGCCATGCTAACCAATCAGTCAAACCTTGGAGGGGGTTGTGGGAGCCTCCAATTTGCAGTCAAGAACAGGGGTTATGGGTAACCTGGGGACCTTCTATTTGCAATTGGCACTGAAGTGGGGCGGGGGCAGCTTTGTAGGGCTGAGCCCTTCACCTGTGGGCTCGGACAACGTCTCCAGGAATAAAGGGTCAGGATTGAGTTCAGCTGTGTGACACCACCTGGTGTCCTGGAGAAGTGCTTGCTGTGGAGTAAAACCTGCACACCCTTGCTGACCAGAAGTGGCAGAAGCGAAGTGGTCTGTGGGAGCAGTAAAGGAGACTCACGGGAGAAAGACTCCTAAGAGGGGAAAAGAAATTTTCATAAATCACTAGTATCTAATCCTAAATGTAATATTAGAAAACTAAATCCAGAAATCTGTGAAAACAATAATACATGTTATCCAAGAGTAACATCTCAAGGATGAAAACTGATTTAACTATAGCAAAAAAAAAAAAACTGGTATAATTTATCATATCTACAAATTATAGGAGAAAACGCATATCTCAATAGAGGGCAGGAAATTAATTGATAGCATTCAAGATCCATTCATATTTAAAGAAATTACTAAACTAAAAAAAAAAGGAATTTCATGGATCTGATAAAACTTATCTACAAATGAAGTACAGCATATATAATATTAAAGTGAAACATTAAAAATTTTCTTTTTGGGACCTGGAACATGGCAATGATATCAAATATTATCACTTGTACTTGGCTTTATATTTAAATTAGGAAGAAAATGTTAGATATATATGAGTTATAAGAGATATGAGTTAGAAAACAATGCATATCAAATTAATATAATTATAATTAATATGATTGCATTCATGGAAAATTCAAAAGAATCTATAGACAAATTATGAGAAGAGTGAAAACATTAAAGAAATTGTTATGAATTACTAAGATAAATTATTAGAATATAGCTTAAATTATTAAACATGGAAATTTTGAAAAGTTGGTGGTTATGAAATTAAGATAGAAACATAAATTTAAAACTACATTCTATTACAAATAGGTAAAAATAATTACAAAATACAACTGACAGTACCATCAAAATTTATGAAATATCTAGTATTAAGTGTAACAAAAGTTGTGAAATTCCTCTAAGGGGGGATAATAGAATTTTACTGAAAAAATAAAGAAACATGAAGTGAGAGAGATGTACTATGTTTAGCAATATGAAAAGTCAGAATTTTAAAGTTATGCCCAAATAAGTATAAGGAGTCAATATGATCCCAATTAAAACCCCAACAAATATTTCAGATTGCCAAGATAATTCTAACATTTTGTGGATATTTAATAAGCAATAATAATCAAGATATACCTGAAGAAAATAATGTAAAAGACTTGTTTTATCAGATATCATTATTTACTATACAGCAATAATTAAGATAGTGTGATATTGACAAATAAACCAATAGAAGAAAATAGCAAGCCTAGAAATATATGGATTCAAGTTTTCACAAAGGTGGCATTGCAGACCAACAGAGAAAAAATGGACTTCTCAATAAATAGTGATGAAGGGATTGGGCATTCACATGGAAAAATAAAATAAAATAAAGTTGATTCACAACTTTACATCATACACAAAAACAAATTCCAGATAGATCTAAGATTCAAATGTGAGCAACTGAGGATATCTTTATCATCTTGGGAGACAAGCTATAAAAAGTACTAGGCATAGAGAAGAAAATGAATACACTTGGCCATATTAGAATTTAAACTTTTCTTCACCATAAGACACTATTAACAATGCGAAAAGGTAAGTACGATTGAGAGGAGATATTTGCAACAAGTGCAATCAACAAAATGGTCTGTGTTCAAAATTTATGAAGATATTTTATAGCCCATCGAGAAAAAGACAGAAACCAAAAAGAAAAATGAGTAATAAACTTGAACAGGGATTCCACCAAAGATGAAGGTAAGGCAGGCCACTAGCATGTAAAGGGAGCTCAGCTTCATTAGTGGTCAGGAAATTGCCAATGAAAGTCACGAAGAGTGATAACTACATGCCTATCAGGTTGACAAAAATTTTTAAATCTGACAAATACCAAGAGATGTTTAGGGTTATGGAAGCAGTTGTACACTATTGTTGGATGTCTAAATTATGACAACTTTGTAAAAGTCTAAATTTTTACCACTTTGTAAAAATGTATTTGGCATTATCTTCAAGTGTTAATGGTTTGTATATTCTGGGTATGCTATGACCCAGGAATTTCAGTTAGATAATTACCCTAGAGAAACATGTGCTTTTGTGGACCAGGATACCTGGATAAGAATATTCATAGCAGCATTGTTCAAAATACCCTCAAACTGGAAATGCAACACTTGTGTGGCTAAAACAATGGGGTACGTTTGTGCAAAGTGAAATTCTGTACATCAACACAAATGAATGAATGCAGCTGCACGATTGATTTCATCTACACAAAGTTCAAACTATGCAAAACTAAAATTACTATACGTGTGTATACACATATTTAATTAAATGAAATTATCTTAAAAATCAAGGTATTATGTCTATAAAATGAGGAAGGTATTTGTAATCAGAAAGAGGACACAGGGGTACAACAGGGCTTCTGCTATGCTTGCATTATTCTATGAGTAACCTTGTCTGATAGTGGATTTATAGGTGTTAATTCTATAATCATTAACTATACATTCACATCTTCCATATATGTATATGTTTATACTTATATATATTCTTATGTAAAACTTAGTATATAAGTTTTATTTTAAGTAAGGATTATACCTCATCCCTCCAAAAATTAGTAAAGGAAACAATACGGTCTTGTCCTTGAAATAGTTACAATCTGATAAGGAACAAAGTTGAAAGAATGATTACTTGGTTCTGGTTAAGTATTAATAAAGGCTATAAGATAGGACTATCTAGTGTTCTGAGATATCACGTAAAGTGACCAATTAAAACTTAAGTCTATTGAAGCAAGAGTCTAGGTATTAAATAGCTTGTTCTTTCTCACACTCTCTATTTACTATCTCCTACCTTTTCATGTAACTAGATAGAAGGGTACCTATTGCATAAGGATTGTTAGTGTAGGCAACAGAATAACTGCTCCAAATTATTGGAAACTTGTGAACCTCAGTGCAAAGAAGACCAATGCTTCCTTAGCCCTGTCTGGAGCTCTGGAAGTCAGAAGCTTTACCAATGTCCCTTGTGTCACACTAATATGGAAACAATAGAGCAGAGATGGCTGCAACGGATGTTAGTGGCAGTGTGAATGTTTGCTGTGCTCTGCATCCAGGGTGACACAAAACAGCAATTGATTCCTTCCCCTGCCTGGGGAAAGGGGCACAGAAGTTAGCTGAAAGAGGGAGCCTGAAGACCAGAGGGAGAACCTGAAATAGAAAGAACGTGGAACATAAGAAAGCACAAAGGTTGGCCCATCTCTGTGCCTCTGTATCTCCACCTTCCAGCATTGCCTGCCTGGCTGAAGGGGACGCACTTAAGGGCAAGTAGCATCTCAATAGATGCTAGCATAAACAGAACACATAAGATAGGAAGAGAGGCCCTCCTCTAACATTTGTGTTAGCCTCTTCAGAACTTACTATTGAACCCTGGCAAGGGAAAGGCGAAGGCTGAGCTTGGGGAGAAGGAGTGACAGAATGTAAAATATGAATGGACTAAGAAAGCACAGAACTTTAGTGAATTTACTTGGAAGTTACTGGTTGACATTTTCTGTATCAGGCAGAATGAAGGCTTGGCACCACTAATTAAACTGAGTCATATAAAACAAAGAAATTATTTCATACACTTGGGCTTGGGACCATTAAATTGTTTACTGCAATGTGCCCATCAATATCCATCTCAGTTTTCAGGATTGTGTGTATGTGATCTCAATGGCTGCTCCAGAAGCAGTGCCCTACAGGCTGTGATAAAACGTCTAACTCCCCGTGCAGAGAACATGTTTACTTGAGCAATCTTAATTCAGAAAAAGCTGTGCAAGATGGACTATGTAATTTGACTATTTAGACAAAGTCCTTTTCTTTGCATATACATTTTTAATGTCTTATAATTTTGATGTCTCCTTTTGCAAAGAAATTCCCTAGCACTTAGCTTTTTAAATTTTGGAGAAAGGTAATTAAGGAATAATTTTCCTGTGGTCATGTTTGTGGTCTTATCAAATGAATCAGCTTCTAGCATAGCAGTAAAGGTTGCATCCAAACTGAGCATGGTTTACAATAATGGAAGCAGATGGTTTACTGAGTTAGGGAATGAGAACTGATTATTGATTTGCTATCCTTGTAACGACATCAGTGGAGAGTGATAATGGACTGTACCACTTGTAACAGAGTAAATAGCCATTTTTATATTACTTGCTTTCTTGCAAATTGGCTACTAGCAGTGAGAGTAAAATATATGGCTGTCTCATATCTCAAAGCACTAAACAAATTGCACTAGAGGAATGCAATGAGCACCGTGGAACATTTGCTGATATTTATAACTTGAGCTCAGGCTGAAAACTCCCCATTAAAAAGTTCACAATTCTCCTCGTTTATTTTCCACAGTCATTTAGGTATTACTTCCTCAACTCTTAGCTGCTGCAGTTACTTTGGAATAATGCATAATTGTTTTTTACCTCACAACACTAAAGAAGCACTCTGGGGCACTTACCAATTTGTCATTTCCATGGCAAAATATAAGCTGTTTTCTGGGTTTGCATTTTTTTAAAGAAAAGGATCCATAGCAAAATAATAGACAGGAGTATCAAGATACAGGAATGTAGCTTTAAAATAATTCTTGAATAAAGACTGTGTGCTGATTTGGAGCATAACTTGGGTTTTCACTTTCTCTCTTCTTTAATCATGACTTTCCTTCCACTCCTTCCTCTTATACAATTGGTATTGTTAGGGGAAGCAACCTAGAAATAGTCATCTCTCAGTCACTTCAACATTTTCTCTCTGCCTGGTGGAGGTGCTCTGAGTCCGCATATGTTTTGCCACTGATGCTATTTGTAAGCAGGATGCTTTTGTGTCCTACAGGGCTACACAATCTACTTGTGCCAATATGAACAGGTGTTTCTACAATTGTTATACACAGCTCACCTAAATAGGAGTGCTATTTTTGAATGTGGGAAAATATGTTAGGCTCTAACCAGAAGAGTGGATTTGTATTTGGAAATCAGTAGTAGCTGTATTACTGTCCAGGACAAGCTTCCCAAACCCTGCTATGTCAGCCCGGTGGTCCACATTGTGTCCTCAAACATAGAATCTGTGCTGTTTTGGGGAGTAAACAGATGCCCTTTGCCATCTATTCCTCTTGAAGATCATTGAATAAATGACTGGAAATGGAATATAAAGAGAAGAATCTAAGGAACATATGCAAGGAGGCAGAGATGATAAAGAGTTTTCTCATTCTCATCTAGTGGTTGTAGCTTCAGGATTATTCTGTTGAAAATAATTCTAAGGTCATATCTAGGCTCAGTAGGAAAGCAATGTCACATGGAATTGTGATATCTGCCTAGGCATAGAATATAGAATAGAGTGCACCCATGATTCCCACCCATGACAAATAAGGATCCTTTGCATTTGAAGTTTCACAACTGTTGGAGAATTTTTATATGTTACATATCATCACATCAACATTTCGAATAGAAATCATATGCTCTCTTTTGTAAGGTAAGATCTCAAGAAGGAGGGCTAAGGACATATTACCAAGATGATAGAGATACTGCTTAGTAATTAAGAAAGTGCTATTTTCCCTGTAACTAAATACATGAGGTTGGACAATGAAGTTTGCAAACTTGTTGCAATGATGTTGCTAACCTGTTTTTGATATCAAGGAATTATTCATTATGAATTTGTACCAACTGGACAAACAGTTAACCACGTTTACTATTTGGAATGCTGAAAAGGCTACATGAAAAAGTTAGACGATCTGAAATTTTTGCCAACTATTTGTGGCTCTTGAATCATTATAATGCCCCAGCTTGCACGACACTGTCTGTGGGGGAATTTGTAGCCAGTAAACAAATGACTGTATTGGAACACCCTCCCTACTCACCAGATCTGGTCCCTAGTGACTTCTTTTTTTACCAGAAGATAAAGGAAATATTGAAAAGAAGACATTTTGATGACATTGAGGATATCACGGTAATATGACAGCTCTGATGGCCATTCCAGAAAAAGAGTTCCAAAATTGCTTTGAAGGGTGGACTAGGTGCTGGCATCAGTGCATAGCTTCCCAATGGGAGTACTTTGAAGATGACCATAGTGATATTCAGCAATGAGGTCTGTAACACTTTTTCTAGGATGAGTTCGCAAACTTAATTGTCTGACCTTGTATGCTAGTACAATCAAGCTTTTCATTTATTCATAAACTCAATATGAACAACTTGTTTAGTGAGGGCTAAATCCTTCAGGAAAACTTGAAGTAGAGAAATGCACTGCATATTCAGTTTATTCTAATGTTTGGTTTCCATGAAGGCCACTCTCTCTTTCTCTGGGGACTTATAGCATTGATTTTCATTTGGATGTCAATAGCTATTCCTGTGGAATTTTTACATTATCATAAATTATAGAGATTTTGAAAAACAGGAAAAAAAACAGAAAAATGTTTTTATTTAAATTTTATTACTTTGCCCTGTCATGCAAGTATTATTGTACATGTTTTCAGTCAGAAATATTATAGTAACTATTGTTGGACATATAACCATGATTTTACAATAAAAGCAAGACTATTTTATAATAGAAATATATCTATCTACATAGGTACATTAATTTTACAAAAGTGTGTTTCTTTGTCTATCTCAGTGGTGATTTTGACCCTTAGAGGACATTTAGTAATGTTTGGAGACACTTTTGCTTGTCATATTGGGGACCAGAGGACTGCTATTGACACCTCACAATTATAGCCAAGGATACTGCTAAATGCACAGCACAGCCACGCACAATAAAGAATTATCTGAGATTTAGAGACTTGCTCTAGCACATAGTATAAACACTCATCTTGTAAGTCATAATTGTAAACATTTTTTACTGGTCTTCTACTTCATAACCTAATTGAAGGGCACAGTATTCTGAAATCAGCCATAAATCACTTGAAATTTAACATTATAAACTTAAGGTATTAATAACCTTTATCACTAATAATTCCAAAGTAGACTAAATGCTATGACACAGATGAAAGCTCAAGAAATTTTAAGATGAAATCATAGAAAATATGTTCTGACCACAGTGGAATTAAACTAGAAATCAATAATATAGTGGTAAGATGAAAATCTTTAAAAAATTAAAATTTAAGCAGAATACTTCTAAATTATCAATGGATAAAAGAGGAAATCAAAGATAAAATTATAAAATATTTTTAAACAATTATAAAATAATGAAAATGTGATATGTTAGTATAAAGGAGTACCTAGTTGAAAATTTAAAGGTTTAAATGCATATATTATAAAAGAAGAAATGAAATATCAGTAAGTATTCATCTCAAGAAGTTAAAGCATACACACAAGAATCCTAAAAAAAAGCAAGTTACATACAAAATCCAAGGTTATAAAAAAAGGTAAATACTAAGTGACTAAGTGGGGTTTATTCCAAGAATGCAAGATTAGTTTAACATTTGAAAATCACTCAGAGAAATTTATTATTTAAAAGAAAAAAAATAGGGAAAACAAGCATGTGATCATCTCAATGTATGCAGAACAAGCTTTTAAAATAAAATTCTGAGGACTTCCAGTCAAGATGGCAAAGTAGGTAATACTCACCTATCCCACAACCACATCAAAATTAAAACTACATTATAGAACAACTATCACTGAGATCCACCTGAAGACTAGCTGAACAGAAGTCCTATAACTAAATATAAAGAAAAACCCATGTTGTGACATGGTAGGAGGGGTCAAGACTAGAAAAGGCAGGTTCCTACCCATGGTGTGGCGATAGAATCAGGAGAGATATCTTGACTGTAGAAGTCCTTCCTTAGGAATGAAGGGTCCTAGCCCCCAACCTGAGGCACCAATGCTGGGAAGAGGAGTTCCCATAACATCTGGCTGTGAAAACCAGCAGGGATTGCGTCCCAGTGAGATAGAGGGCTGCTGGAGTCCCAGGAGTTCCTTTTGAGGGGTCTACCCTTGGAGTTCCTCACTCACAGACTCACTCATCCTGGGCTCCAGCATTGGGGCAGCAGCTCAAAAAGCACCAAGACCTATGGGGAGGAACTAAATTGACAAACTTAAAGGTGAGGGATGGAGGAGTAGGAATCAGGGCAACCCTCTCTGGGGATGGAAGTGGTGGTAGTTGACATTGTTCCTTTGTTGAGCCCTCCACCTACCTAGCCATCAGGCACAGCAAAGACAGTCTCCAAATCTTTGCTCTCTATTAACCTAACACCTTTTGCCCCACGCTGGTGATTCCCTGAGACACCCGCCCCCCCCCTCCAGCTCATGTGCCCAGCCCAAGCTGCTTGGGCTTTTTCACACAAGGGACTTGCCTCAGCTCATGCTGCAGACTTTCTTAAAATCTCTCCAAGGTCCAAAACCCAAAACAAGCAGTGGCTGTCCTCAGTATGCCCTGTAGCTCATGCAAAGTGGCCCCAAGCCTGGCAAAAGCAGCAACCAGTCTTAACCTTCATTGTAACTATCATTCAGTGGTCCCAAACCTGGCATAAGAATATATGAAATCAGTGTTTGTTTAGAATGCAGCTTCAAACTAAATGGCCACAGCCTGGCAAAAGGGGGAAGACTGGCCTCAGTTTAAAATGTGCTGTCCACAAAATGGTCCCTAGACTGGCACTAGTAGCAGCCAGCCTTGGTTTGATGTACATCCTCTCCCAAACACCTCCAAACCCAGCACAAGCAGATCACTTTGTGTCTCTCATCAGGTGATCCCAAGCTGAGTACAAATGGTAGCTGAACTTGGCCTTCACCAGAGCCGCCCCTAAGAGGCTTCAGAATAAGCCTCTTAGGAGGGGCTCTGGTGAAGCCACAACCATTGGCTGGCTTCAGACCACAGGAGAGCACCACTCAACTAGCTCCATAAATGACACACCCAAAGGGCAAGCTTAGCTGGCACCAGATCCCTACTAAAGCAACTCCTGTTCCATGGGGTTAGCCCCTGCACAACAATTAATCTGCTATAGTGAAGCTGGACCTCCTAGTCAGTTAGCCTGGGGTCAATCCCACTCACTGAGGTGCCAATAGCAATGAAGGCTTAAATACAGGAAGGCACACACATCCCATACAAGGGACACCCCTGGAGCACCCTGCTCTGGAGAATAGGACACTGCACATCCATTTAAGAAGTGCAAATGTCAGCTACAAAAAACATAGTCACTGATATGTAAATTATAGCATGGGAATATAGTCAACATTTTAGTAACTATGTAAGGTATCAGATGGGTAGTTGACTTATTGGAGTGATCACTTTGTAAATTATATAAATGTCTAATCCCTATATTGTACACCTGAAACTCATATAATATTGTATGTCAACTGTAATTGAAAAATTAAAGAAACAAAATAAAATTTAATACCTGCTTATGATTTCTTTTAAAAATTGTAAGTGAAGTTGAATTAGATGAAAAGTTTTCTAGTCTGATAAAAAATATATATAAAACACCTATAGCTTATAGCACACTTAATGAAAAAAAGTAGTGTAAACTGGAAACCTGGAATTTTATATTCAGCACTTACACTGAAAATTACTCAGGGAAAGAAAAGTCATTTGCATAATATTTGAAACTATTTTGTAGGTTGGGATTATATGAGTGTGTATGTGTGAGTGTATTCTTTAGGTTAAATGTAAATGAAACTAGATGGGAACTCAAATCTACACATAAACATGTATATAAAGGTAAATAAAAATGTACATCATGTACAAATTGATATAAATGTATAAATTGATATAAAATATATATAAAGGTAAGTATAAAAGCTTTTTTATGTCACTAAAAATAATTGACCATTTAAAGTAAAAATCTTAATATTATAGGGTTTGCAGCTTACAGGCGACAATAGCACAAAGGACTAGAGGGACAAAATGGAAGCACTGTATATTGGTATAAGTTTCTCATATTACATGAAAAGTGGTAAAATATTATTTGAAAGTAGATTGTGATTAATTAAAGATGCATATCTTAAACTTTATAACAACTTAAAGAAAGAAAAAAAAAGACAAAAATGGTATGGCTGACAACCCAAAAGAGAAGACAACCTGGAATACCAAAATATTTTTTAATGAGAAAAAGTCTGGAATTAAAAAAAAAAAAGTCAAAGAGATGAAGCAAACAGTAAAGAGATAACAGTAAGACAGACACAAACCCAACAAAATCAATAAGTACATTAAATGTAAATGGACCATTGAGTCAGAGATTATCACAGTGGATAAAACAGCAAGATCAAACCATGTGGTTTTTTTATAGATAAGAAATGCAACTTAAATTTCAAGATACAGGGTAAAATTAAAAGGCTAAAAATAGATAAATCAGGGAAATTAGTTAGTCATATGAAATTGCAGTATAAAAAAACTGGAGTCCTTTTTTTGTTTTTTGTTTTTTTTTTTAATACTGGACAAATTAGAATGCAGGACAAAAGTATTTCTAAACCCAGAAAGAGCTATTGTGTAAGGATAAAAGAGCTTAGCCATCAAAAAAGACACAAAATCTAAAAAGTATAAAGACCAAATAGCAGAGCTTCAAAACACATGCAGCAAAAGCTGACTGAACTAAAGGGAGAAATGGACAAATCCATAATTATCAGTGGTATTTCAAAACTTCTTTCTCAGTAGTTGATATAGTAAGCAGACAAAAATTATTAAGATTATAGAAGACTTGAAAAATTTTCTCAACCAATTCTTCATCAATTAATATTTATGAAACATTATACATTTCAATGGCAAAACTACATATTATTTTCAAGTGCACATAGAACATTGGTTAAATAGACCATATGCTAGGATATAAAACAAGTCTCAGTAAATTTAAGAGGATTGAAATAGAGAACTAAATTAAAATCAATATTAGAAAGATATATGGAAATTTACCCAAATATTAGGAAATTGACACACAGTTCCAAGAAGTTGACAAAAAAAAATTAGGACACATTTTAACCTAAATTTTAATGAAGACATAACCTATAAAAAAATTAAAATAAGCTGAAACAGTATTTAAAGGAAGGGTAATCCATGGCTGTAAAGAATGCTTATAAAGGAAGAGAAGAAAGATTTAAAATGAGTCATCTCATTCTCATTTCACATCGAGAAGTTAGCAACAGAAGAGCAATATAAACCCAAAGTAAAGTGATGTAGGGAATGATAAAAATAGGAGCAGAAGTCACTGAAATATAAAGGGGGAATAGTTTTTTAAAAAGAAAAGTTGGTTCTTTGAAAAGATTAATAAAAATTGCAAAATCTCTAACTATATGTATTAAGAGTAAAGAGAGAACACAAGTAGTGAAACAAGCAAGAAATAAAAACGTGACACTACTACAAATGCAAAAGATATTAAAAACTTTATAAGAAAATATTATGAGCAACTTATGTCAATTATTTTGACAACTTACATAAAATGCAGACATGTCTTGAATTTCCAAAATTACCAAAACTAAGAAAAATGGAATATAAATTGAGTCCATAATTACAAACCTTAAAAACCACAATGCCAGTCTTAGGTGTCTGTATTGTGAATTGTATTGAACATTTATGAACTAATTTAATTAAGAGGTCCAAGAGGGCAGCAGTTGGTATTGTAGGATGTTGAATTCACCCCTCTCACAAGCAAAATGAAATATATACCTATACATAGAGCAATTCTCCCACGAGACAACTGCGGGCTGATTAAACAGCTTCTGCACAACAAATGAATGAAAGAGACTTAATGGAAAAGGCTGGGAAACTGCGGGAGCTTTCCAGGATCGGAGATGCTGGTGGATGCCATTGTTTAAGTCCCTTTCCACCTCAGTAGGGTTGGGATTGCTCTATCCAGGTGCTCTGGCTTACCTGCAAGGTTGCCATGGCACATTTTCAGTCACACTGCCAGGAGCTCATTTTGGCCCAAAGAAAGGAAGCAAGCAGGATCAACTCGGTGTCACCACATGTTCCTGGCCACCCTGTCCAGAGCCACTCCAGCCCAGTAAGCCAGTGGCCCAGGTGCAGTAAGTGCCTGCCTGGCTACAACTGTTCTACCAAAACTATCAGGCACACACAGTCTACACAGAGCACTTTCTCCACATCAAACAAGACATCACATTGAGAAGGCAGGGGAGCCACAGGAGTTAGTAGGATTGTAAATTGGTATAGCTACTATGGAAAACATAGTAGGGGAGGGGCCTCAAAAAATTAAAAATAGTAGCTGCCATATGACCCAGCAATACCACTTCTGGGTATTTATCCGAAGACATCAACAACACTAATTTGAAAATATATATGCACCTCTGTGTTCACTGCAGCATTATTTACACTAGCCAAGATAAGGAAGCAACCTAAGTGTTCATTGATAGATGATTGGATAAAGAAGATGTGGTACATATACACAATGGAATATTACTTAACAATAAAAAAAGAATAAAATCTTGCCACTTAAGACAACATGGATGGACCTAGAAAGTACTATACTAAATGAAACAGAGAAAGACAAATAACATATGATGCCACTTATACATGGAGTATAAATTAAACAAAACTAATGAACAAACAAAACAAAACAGCACAGACCCATAGATACAGAGATCAAGCTGATGGTTGCCAAAGATGAGAAATGTATAGGAATGGGTGAAAAGGAAAAATTATCTAAAAATTAAAAAAAAAAAGATTCAGTCAGCAAGGAGCATGAAAGACAGCAAAGCACAGATTTTAAAGTAAAAGTAAATTTAAGTAGTAAGAATATCAACCTTTACAAACTTTTTCAGAAAAAAAAGGTCAAGGGAACAACTTATTTGGTCAGCATGACCCAAATTAGACTAAACTTGTAACTCACTCATAATTAAAAAAAAAACATCTCAGCAAGATCCTCAAACTGATAAGGAGCATCTATGAAATACCTTTGGGTTACATTGTACTTAACAGTAGAAGACTTAATGTATTACCTCTAGATCAGGAACAAGACAAAATTGCTCACTCTCACCACTTTAATCAATATTATTCTGAATGGAAGTTAATTGGAGGTTCTTGCCAGCACAACCAAGGCATGGAAAGAAGATAAAGTAATATAGATTGGAAAGGAAGAGATAAAGCTATATATACTTTTTCAGACAACATATCTATCGTTTATGTAGAAAATTCTAAGTTACCAACAAACAAAACAAAACAAAAACAAAACCCCCTGTACTTCAGCTAGTGAACAAATGTAGCAAGATTACAGGAGATAAGCCTGACTTCATGAGCATGCAAACTGCAGTTGCACAGGACCTCACACTCAGAAGTGTCTTGCACTTGGTTTAATGCCCTGATTCACTACTTTGAAATTTGAACAAAGAGCCCCACATTATTATTTTTTACTGGGAGCTGCAAATTACATAGCAGGGCAGAGACAAGGTCAATATATGCAGTCCACTGTATTCCTATATACCACCACCACCAACAACAAAAATTGCAAAATCAAATTTTAAAAATTGCCATACATTCAAAATACACAAGTAGTGACTTAGGGATAAGCTTTACAATTGTGTGAAATACTGAAAGATATACAACACTGAATATTAAATATGACTCACACAAATGGAGCAATACACAATTTTTATGAATTGTGAGTTTCACTATTTTTAAGATGTCAAATTTCCCCAAATTGGTGTATAGATTCAACATAATACTAATAAAATTCCCTGCAGATTTTACTTATTGTAAAAGGTGGCAAGCTTATTCACAAATTTATGTGAAAGTACAAAGATCCTAGTATAGCCAAAATAATCTTAGACAATAATCAAAGTTGAAGTACTTATAGAACCTTATTTTTAGATTTATATAAAGATATGGTACTTAAGATAGCATGATAGTTGCATATGGATTGATAAATAGAGCTATGTAGCTTAACAGAGAGCACAGAAATAGATCCATGCTTTTATGGTCAGTTGTTTTTTTGACCAAGGCCACAAAGCATATCAGTAGAGAAAGGAGAGCCTTGTTTCACAAAATAGTGCTGGAACAATTGGCTATGTTTTCAAAGAGGGAAACGACTCAGACTTCACATCATCTACAAAAATTAATTTAAAAAGAGTATAAATGTAAACAAAAAGTAAAATAAAATATTAAGCTTCCAGAAGAAAGCATGAGAAAATTACTGTGGCATTAGGGATAAGCAAAGATTTTATGAACAGAACCCAGATGTATAAACAGGAGTTGTCATAAAAGAAAAAAATTGATAAAATTCATTTTATCAAAATAAAAAATGTATGCTCATTAAAATACATTAAGAAAATGAATATATGAGCCACAGACTGAGAAAAAATATTCACAATACATATGTCTGACAAATTACATGCATACAGAATATATAAACTCTTATAATTTGATAATAAAGACAAACAACCCAATAAAAAATGGGCAGAATACTTAATGTTACTTTACAAAGGAAGATATATGAATGGCCATTGAGAAAATAAAAAAGTGCTCAGCATTGTTAGCCATCAGGGAAGTGAAAATTAAAACTACAATGAAATACCATTACAAACCAAGCAGAATTGTTAAAATAAAGACAAAAACAATAGAATCTGGCAGGGATGAGAGCAACCAGGACCTTCATATGTTACTGGCGCGAGTGTAAAATTATCCAACATCTTTGGTAATCATTCTGGCAGTGTTTTCAAAAAGATAAGCATATTCCTGTCCTATGAGCCAGTAGTTCATCTTCTAGATAGGTCCCCAACAGAAATAAAAACATATGCCCACAAAACAAGTTGTACAAGAATGTTAATAGCGGTTTTACCATAATAGACAAAGACTGGAAGAAGCCCAAGTGTCTAGCAACAAGATATGAATAAACAAAATTTTTTGGTGCATTTAAAAAAATTGAATGCTAAATAGCAATAAAAAGATATGTATTACTATTAATTGGAACATTGTGGATGAATCTCAAAAAACTTATACTGTGCAAAAAAAGCCAGACGCAAAAGGGTTCTTACCATATTATTTCATTTATGTGAAGTTCTAGAAAAGATTAAACTAAGGTAAGGGAAGAAAATCAGCACAGTAGTTGAATCTAGGGCGTTGGCATAGAGAGGAAAAAAGAAAAAGGATATTTCTGGTATATGGAGGTATATTGTTTGATATCTTGATAAGTTCTAGAATTTACAGTGGTATACAGACAAACTCACTCTCAGCAACAAAACAACCTGAGTTGTAGCATTTGTAGACGTTTCTTTTGTTATGAATACTCCCACTATGGCTGCTTTTAAACCACAAAGGTTTAATAACTGATTTGCAAAGTTTGGGGATATTGCATAATCAGTCTTTAAATGCTGGTTCCAGCATAGCACTGAATATTGTGTGTGCAATTGTCAAAGCTCATCCAACTATACTCTGCCCATCTCACTGTGTGCAAATTATATCTTAATAAATATGAAAAAATAAGAATTTATCAGCTTTATGAGGTCTGACAATAAGTTTTTGAACCCATCCTAGAAAAAGTGTTACATACCTCATTGCTGAATATCACTATGGTCACCTTGGAAGTACTCCCCTTGGGAAGCTTTGCACTGATGCCAGCGCCTAGTCCACCCTTCAAAGCAATTTTGGAACTCTTTTTCTGGAATGGCCATCAGAGGTGTCATTGTATAACCCTTGAAGTCCTGCAAGTCATCAAAATGTCTTTTTTTCAATATTTCCTTTATCTTAGGCTAAAGAAAGAAGTCATTGGGGGCCAGATCAGGTGAGCAGGGAGGGTGTTCCAATACAGTTATTTGTTTACTGGCTAAAAACTTCCTCACAAACAGTGCCCTGTGAGCTGATGCATTATCATGATGCAGGAGCCATGACTTGGCGAAAAGTTCAGGTCGTCTAATAACTTTTTCATGCAGCCTTTCCAGCACTTCCAAATAGTAAACTTGGTTAACTGTTTGTCCAGTTGGTACAAATTCATAATGAGTAATCCCTCTGATATCAAAAATGGTTAGCAACATTGTTGCAACAAGTTGGCAAACTTAATTGTCAGATCTCGTACAAGATAATCTAGCTAAGCTCAATTTTCTCTACAAGTCACACTTGCAATTTTGCCTCTCTTTTGTATTCTTTTGCTTAGAATCTCTTGTATGATAGTTACCTTATATTGCTTGTCTGTGCTCTAAGACAATAGAACATTATTGTATACAGAAAACCTTGCTTAACATTATTGATAAGTTCTGCAACTTTATGTGAAATTATGTATAGTAAAACCAATTTTACCACTGGTTAATTGATATAAACAAGCAGTAAGTTCCTATGGCATCTCATCAATGTTATAATGAAACAACATTGAATGAAGGATGTTATTCAAGGATCTGCTGTATTACACTTTGTATCCAAGTAGATTGTGACCAGGATCTGCTTACTTTCATGTTAGTTCAGAGGACCTTACATAAGCAGGTAATTACTGGTTCTTATTGATACAGTCTAGTTGCATGACCAATCAGATGACTTTGTTAGGAATTTGGAATTGGTTATACTCAGAGACCAAAACACCATTTGTTTGCTGGAGCTGAATTTTTCCTGAAGTAGATTTTTCTCAAAGCATCCAGTAAAGACCATTTGTAAGCTGAAGTTACAAAGACAGTTTGAAAGAATGAATACAATAGAGCAGAAGCACAAAGAGAAACACCATAAGTTGCAGTTCATAAAACATTTAGATAATAATAATCACAGTATCATCTATTGTGTCAATACTTTATGCCAAGTTTTGTTACATATAACCTTAATCAATCTTATTTCAGTTAGTTAAGGCCAAGACAAGAAAGAATTAAGGCATTTGCTTTATGAATTAGACCTTACACAAATAAGAAAAAAAAAGGTGGGAAAGTGAAAGTTTGAAAGAGGAGGATCAGAGGGAATCAGAGAAACCATCACTAGCCAGTCAGCCTGAAAGACTCGTACAGATGTGGACAAATCAGAGCTTGTAGATAAATGTAAGAAGCCAAGAGCAAGTGACCACTGAAGTAATGATGTGAAGGGGTAGCTTTATGGGAAATTGTTGCCCCTGTGTAGCTATTGCTTTTGTGAGTCCATAGCATAGCACCTGATTTTAGGGCATGCCACTATTGGTCATCAGGGCCAACTAGTAAAGTGAGTTAGATGTGGAATGAAGGATGAAGTGGGCAAGCTGAAACTGCCAGGGTTTTCCACACTCACCCATCACCAGGTCTGCTCACGGCGATCTTCTGAAAGTATTGACTTCTGCTTCACTTCATCTTCCGACTCCC
Organism: Hipposideros armiger; assembly: GCF_001890085.2. NCBI lineage: Eukaryota > Metazoa > Chordata > Mammalia > Chiroptera > Hipposideridae > Hipposideros > Hipposideros armiger. The sequence goes on along the minus strand of NW_017731509.1, from coordinate 487,900 downwards.
AAGCAAGCTCCTCTATCTGCCAACTCTAACCTGGAACCATATAGTGAAGAAGATCGTGGGAACATAGATCTTAACTATAGCCAGGTATATATAAAACAAAGCTATACAATATAATGTCCCCACTTTACAAATGAGGAAAAGCAAATTCAAGCTGGTGAGATCATTTGCCCCAGGCTGCTATACACTTAGTAAATATCTGAGCTGTGATCCAAACTCAGAAGCCCCTGATGCAAAACTCTATTCGTTAGCACTATTTTATGGTTATCTCCTTCAATGATAATAATATCTACTTCAAGGGCTTTCTGGTTCCAGTTCCACACTGTCACATTCAACCAGTGTCCTTGAGGGGTGTATGTACCTTGTAACCAGGCAACCTTATATGTGGTGTAGTGAAGATTAAATGGGGCTGTATAGAAAGTGTATTTAATACTTTGCCTGAGCTCGTGGTACCTTGTAGCTATTGAGGTAATAATGTCTTTGATGATGATGAATGGTCTTCACCGTTAGCTTCATAAGGGAAGAAGGGTGGGCCAGGGGCTCTAGGCAAAAGTTTGGCTTTGCCACTTAATCTCTGCTCTAGTCATAACCCACAAATTTCAGTTTTTTAAATCTCGAAATGAGGATAATATTCTCTTCTCTGACTAGTTCCTAGTATTTTGGGGAAGATCAAATGAAATATATATATATATATATATATATATATATATATATATATATACACACACACACATACATATATATGTATAGTGTGTGTGTATTAAAGATTTTATTTTTAAAACAAAGATAATATAAAATGATATTCACAAAACATAAGAAACTCTGTCTCCTGATCCCTGGGCTTAAGCTCTTCCAATTAAGCTCTTCCAGTCTCACACTGCCTTTGAGAGTGGTTCTTTGTTTCTAGCATTAACCCTCTAACTATAATAATCTATATTATCCAGGGAGGTTTTGAAGAAGACACAAGGAAAATGTGTGCAAAATACAATATAAAAAACAAAATGAAGCCTTATTATTATTGGATCACCTCATTTTTAAGGATCACCTTTCTTTTTGAAAACACTGACAAGGCAAGCTTGTTGCTCATCTAACCCCACTGTCTGCCCCGCTCCCATCCTGATGAAGGCTTTGGGCTGGGCTATCTACAAACTCTCTGTGTTTAAGCCACTGTCTTGAGCTATGCCTTAGTACCTTTTGCAAAGGAAGATTTCCCCATTCCTTTAAGGAAGCTGTATTTCTAATCTGTGGCATGAAGACCTTGTGCTTACCCTGTTAGATTAAATCACAGGCCCTCTTACAGTGCTACGCTGAGAGAAGGCTTGAAAATTGAATATAGACTTGAGCTGTGAGCAGCATGGAAAATCAGCTGAAACTAGTGCATCCTTGCAAGTAACACTCATTGTTGCCCCAGGATTCTCTAATCAGACCGCATCAGCATTCAGAATGCAATTATGCCTCCGCCAAATTTGTCTCAAAAGATGAAATGTTGCCATTTTCGATAACATGGATGGATCTTGAGATTATGATGCTAAGTGAAATAAGTCAGAGGGAAAAGGACAAGAGCCATCTGATTTCACTTGTTTGTGGGGTATAAACAAAAATCAATAAACAAAAAACCAGCCTCATAGATACAACAGAATGGTGGTTACCAGAGGCGAAGGAGGGTGGGGGTAGGGTGAAGAGAGCACAGCGAGTGAAATACATGGTGACACAAGAGGCTAGACTTTAGGTGGCGAGCACACAATACAGTAGACGGATGTCGTATTATAAACATGTGCACTTGAAATTTATATAATGTTATTAACCAATGTTACCCCAATAAATTTAATAAAAAATGAATTTAATAACATCTCGGCTTTAAACAACTCATAGAGGAAAGTCATTTACACTGCAATCTTTGTTATGGCTTAAAAACTTTTTAAAAGAAAAAATGTGGGCTATTGAGTCACCACATACCGACATACCTCAGAGACATTGCAGGTTCAATTCCAGACCACCATAACAAAGTGCGCATGGCAGTAAAGTGAGTCTGTATCCTAATCTTCTTGCTGGTGGAGGGTCTTGTCTTCAGTTTGTAAAAGCATAACACCTGTGAAGTGCAATTAAGCAAAGCACAATAAAACAAAGTATACCTGTATAGCCAAGGACTTCTATCGGGGCTGTTTTTCCCCTGAAGAGTTGATGAGATCAGAATAATAATAATACCCAAACCAGTATCCACTGGGTGTGTTATGTCTTTTAATACCTTGTGTTCCCACGCTCACCACACTGTACAGGATAGGTGGTATGATGTGGTACAAAGGGTGTGGGTGTTTTGGGTCAGTTATATTTCAATTCCTAGATCCCCACTTCTTTTCTAGATGATTTTAGGAATAATCTAACTTATGCTTTTATTTTAGAAAACCTTACCTCAGAGTTTTATTTTTAAATATTGTTTTACATTGTGATAAAAAGGACTGAAGGTCTCTTTGCTTCCTCCTTTCTCTGCCTTCCTCCTAGAAAGCCCTACGTGGAGAGACTAGCTATGTGAACTGGTAATTGACTTGTGCTTTCTAACACCCCAGGAACTTCTGAGGAGCTTCTTAAGAACACTTTTGTACCTGAACCTCTGAACCTCTGAACCTCTGAAAACTAAGCAATTTAGGCTTAGAAAAACAAGGACTCCTGCAGCTATATTTATGTATAATGATAATAAATGCAGACCAAAGACAGAGCAGTCTGTGCTAATCATAATATATGAACCCATAAGTATGAAAATTAGCTTTGGTCATAACTGAAATTCCCAGCAGCCCCCAGGCCTCCCAATAGGAGAATTGGCTTATCAAATTTTCTTCAAAGATAAAGAGGAGTCAGGTGTTAGGTACCTGAGCTAATTACCTAAAAAGACCACCTGAGGCTAAATCAAGTGTTTTCTGATTAGCAGTCAGTGCAAGAGCTCTAATCTAATAAACTGATGATCAGGGATAATGAAAGCTATGAAAGGGAGAAAGGCCCTTTGTTGGTCTGAGGCCCATTCTGAGGCCTGCCACTACTCAGGCCTTCCTAATCCAAGTGACCTGGGTTCCACAGCACTCGGAGAAAGCTCAGCACAGACACACATGCCTTTGAGAATCACACGAATTGTAGGGATTTGTCAAGCCGGAACTCTGAAGTCTTTTGGGCAAGCTTTAAATGAAAGGTAATCAATAAATAATTTGGGATGAGTTGTGCAGGTGTTCAGCTCAGGCAGAGAAGGACCACATTCAATATCCCTAATGTACTTCACTCATTTTTCCTGCATTACAGTCCCAGGGCAGTTAATAAGTTTCTTCCAGCCCCTTCTAATGACGGGGAGATTATGCATATGCAAACCACATTTTTGCAGAAGTAAGAATAGACTTGCTGCTTCTTTTCTCTTTCCTGTTCTTGTGATGATCACCCCATCAATGTTTCTTCACCCTCACAGTGTAGGAGCAGCTGAATCAGTTTGCAGTCTTTTCAGCACTCACAGAAATAGCCTCATCCAGCCCTCTCAAGACGTCCATAGTAGCTATCCGACCTTCCATCCTCAGGGGTCTGGAATCCAGCACGCACCACGGAATAGATGTCCTCAGAGTTCTGAGTTTTAGCTCCAAGCCGCCCCTCCTTCAGGCTTTAATAAGTTACACCTCTTGCCCTTGCTCCCCAGTCCAATCAGAGCTGCTGCTTCCTGCAGCGATGACCTCTGAATTCTTTTTCACCCTTCCACTTACCTAGTTAGCTATATAGCTAGTTAACTGTTACTTACGGTAAATTATTTCCATTAAAATTGCTAGTGATTTCTATCTCCTCTCACATCTTTAGAAATTGGTACTAAAAAAGGGCCATCCAATACAAGATTGTGGATTGGTTTGGAAGTGTCCTTCAGTTTGAATGTAGGATTCAGCACCTTGCCAATGGGAAACGGGATACTAATAGTGCATGACATGCAGTGGCAGCACCATTAATCAAACTGTTGCCTACCTTAAATGGTGCTGATATGCCTATTGAATATATCTGCCTTTGGGTGGGACCTTAAATAATAGTTTATTTTGGGGGTCTCTTGGATAGAAACTTTTATCTGCCTATGGCTTTCCTTGGCTCTTAGAATAAAACCCAAACTCCATCCCACAGATTTACTTCTCCACAGTATCTAGTCCCCTTCTAGTGTTCTCTCCTACACATCTCCCCCTTGCTTACAAAACTCCAGTCCTTCTTCGACCCTCCTGGGAGGAAACTCAACCCCACCTCAAGGCCTATGCCTAGTTTTCCCTCCAGCTGGAGTGTGCTTTACCCAGACATTAAGGATATCACACATGGATTACAGTCAAGGGAACATACAATTGCATATAATTGCTTAAATAATTGAAACTCAGCTATTTAATTACAGGTAATTTTTTCTTTTACCTTATGTATTTATTTCTCTCTTTTTTTTTCTTTCTTTCTTCTTTTTTTTTTAATTAAATGGAAACATACTTTTAGGGGCAGGTGACCAATAAATAGCATCATGAAATCAACAATGCTAATCAGATCTTTATCAACTTAACATGTCTGCAAAATTTTGCCCTGGTCATTCTTCTAAAATAGGATTGTGCCTGACACAAACACTTGTAGCACATATAACTAATGTGTAGCATTAGCATTGGTTAGATTTCTATAAAAACTGTGCAATTAAAAGTAAATGAAAAGTTAAAGTAATAAATAACACATAGGAAAGTATGGAAAAATTAGGTATTTGGACAGGCAAAGTTCAGAGAGGCCTTTAAAATGGTAAGCCATTGCCAAAAAACACTTAAAGTTAGTTACCCTTTTTTTTTAATAACAGGACAGGTATGAAAAAATAGGTGAATTTGTAGATGTTCTTTTAAGATTACTATGAAATGAAATTTGCCCACTAATGGATTAATATTAACAAGAAAGAGGATGGAACTTTAAGTTAGAGTATCTCTGTGTGTCCAAGCAGTGACTGACATCTCCTGGAAGCCCCCAGCAGTCCCCGGCAGCCTGTCTACAGTAGATGTTCATCATACACCAGATAGCACAGTGGTGGAGAGTACTTGGAGTCCTGCAATTGACACAGCTGGGGAAAGCTGGGAGCAGCAACAGCAGAGAGGAACAAGAAAAGGCTTGCAATCAGAAGTGGAAAACAGCTTTCTTGGCAGGTACTAGTTAGACGATACATGGTAAGAGAGTCCCTGCTCATTCACCGAGCCCAGCTGCTCAGCCAGGAAGCCTTCTATTCTGCTAAAAAGCCAGAGTGGAATGCAGGGTGAGAATTTTTTCCCCCTCAATTCTAGGACATAAGGAGATTTCTAGGGCATAAGGCTGTGGTTTGCTTTTCCTACAACTTCTAAGATTCAACTCAGCATCCCTCAGAGACATGTGCCGTAAACATAGACATTAAACTTCCTTGATGCAATGTCATTTTGTTTACATGGGGAGTGATATGCACTAAAATGATGATAGTATATTGAAAGTGTGAACGTAAACACCCACCAGCCACTCCCCGCCACTATATACATATTCATTTGCTATGCTTTGTAATTAAATTATATGAACACAACCCAATGTTCCCTATATTGACTACTTTGCTTAGAAACCTGGTGATGAGGCTGTTAATGCTTTATGTTAATCTGAAACAGTTTTAACCCAAGGACTTCATTCCAGATAGTCTGACAATTGGATTAAGATTAGATTTAAAAATTCACTTCTGAAAGAAAACTCCCCTGAGTAAAAAGAGACAAGAGATATATTGTGTTCGTGAAATATGAGAGATTTATATCTCTATTAGCCTCATTTCTTGCTTATAATAGTCCTATTCAACATGTAAAACACATTTTCAAAGGAGAAATCTTTCATGGGAAAGGCACAGAAGAAACCCAACTGTAAGAGAGTTTGATGGTCTCTGGCAGACCATGTCTGAGTCTCATGTTTTCTCTTTGGTCTGCAAAGCCAGTATATTTGCATTTTCAAAGTGACTAGAGCAGCAGTTCTCAACCTGTGGGTCGCGACCCCTTTGGGGGCCGAATGACCCTTTCACAGGTGTCGCCTAAGACCATCGGAAAACAAAAAGATATTTACATTATGATTCATAACAGTAGCAAAATTACAGTTATACAATAGCAACAAAAATAATTTTATGGTTGGGGGTCACCACAACATGAGGAACTGTATTAAGGGGTCGCGGCATTAGGAAGGTTGAGAACCGCTGGACTAGAGACTTGGGAATTTAAAAACACTTAAGCCACCTCACCTTTTGAGCATTTTGAGCCTTGCCTCTGCTGGGGGCCTGCTCCAAACTCTTTGGAGTGTACTTTCCTAATAATGGCTCTTGAGCCATTCTCTACTTTTTCTCCTTCTTCTGCTTCTTTGAAATGTATTTTTACTTCTAATAAACTCCTTTTCTGCAACTTTACCTCTCTGGTTTGTGTCTCCATTCTTTGGTTCCATGAGACCACGACACTGGCACAAGAAATATCCTATATCAACTGTAAAATCACTGGAATTTAAAAGAAAAAACAAAAAACAAAAACACTTAAGCCACTCAAATATCTTTGTGAAATTGGAGGAGGATTCTCTTATTTATATAAAAGAGTTTTAAATCAGATATTTGAAGCTCATAATCCAAACAATAGAACCTTCTATTTAGATTATTTTTTAATGTGTTTCATCAATTGGTTTGAAAATAGCCTATCTTGTTCTAAAAGGATTTAAGAAAGTTAAAATAATGCACACATCTTTAGTAGATTCTGGAATTTTAAATACAGAAGGAAATTGAAGCAGAAAGAAATGGAGGGTAGAGAACTAAGGTGAGATCAAAACTTGTTTTGATACAGGAATGGTTTGCTTCTTAACTTGCATTCGGCAGAGAGCAAAATTGTCTTTAAGCTTTCTAGAAACCAATCAGCATTGAAAAACATTATTATCCACATGGGTCAGAGCAGCCGAAGGATGGAAAATGAATCAGTGACTTCAGAAAAGCAACTTTTACCTGTTACCAAAAGAACACATTTTCTTCCACATTTTTTTTGATAATTGGAATGACTTTATTTATTTATTTATTTATTTATTTATTTATTTATTTATTTATTTAAAGATTTTTATTTTGGAATTAGTGGGTGGGAACAGCGCTGGGGAATTGGGGGAAGGAAAACAGACACGTTGCTGTCATTTTGTTATTCAGTCTAGTTGTGGAGGACGTTGCTTCACTGGCCCAAGTTTGCACCATCATTGCACTCTTCCTGGGCGAGGCAGATCAGTCGCCGGCTTCTGGGCGGCCACTCACAGCGGCTGCTGGCCCATGGCAACCCACTGCAGCAGGGGCTGCAGCCTACTCCCACTGCAGGCGACTCACAACAGCCCAGCTCCAGGTTGAGCTGTTGTTCAGCATCTTAGTTGTAGAGGGTAGTGCCACTGACCCTCATATGTGGGATCCAAACCGGGGTCCTCTGGCAGCCCAAGCCAGCTCTTAACCAACGCACCACTCGGCCAGCCCTCCACATTTTTTTTTTAAAGACAGGATGCCATGTAACATAATGAGAAAAAGCCTTTATCCTAAAAATAGAGTTTCAAAGAACTATTTCATGTAATGTCTCTTGATGTAGCCTAGTAGCCATCATATCATTCCAATTATAACACATTAAACCACTTATAATTTACCAGGGAGAATACAAGATTGAGTGATATGATGTGGCAAAAGAATGATTCTGAAGTTCCAGCTCAGAAGTAGATAATACATAATTTAGATGGGTGGCTCTTGTCTTGACTGCACATTAAAAATACGTGAGATGCTAATAAAAAACAAAACAAACAAACAAATAAAACTCCATTCCAGATAAACTAAATCATAACCTCTGTAGCTGTATCCCACAAAATGGTATATTTTTCTTTTCAAAAGTTTATTAGCTGAGGGGCCGGCTGAGTGGTGCGTTGGTTAACAGTTGGCTTGGGATGCCAGCTCTGAGCAGCAGGGCCCCAGTTCATACCCCACATGAGGGCCAGTGACACTGCGCCCTCTACAGCTTAGATGGTGAACAATAGCTGGACCTGGAGCTGGGCTGCTGTGAGTCGCAGGTGACGGTGTAGGCTACCGTGGGCTGGCTGGCAGTGGGCATGAGCTTTCATGAGCTGCCGTGAGCCACTGTTAACAGCCGTCCAATGGCCAGTGAGTGGCTGCCTCACCCAGGAAGAGTGCCATGATAATACCAACATAGGCCAGTGATGTCCTCCACAACTAGACTGAAGAATAAAAGGACAGCAACTTGTCTGTTCCCCTTCCCCGATTCCCCAATGCTGTTCCCCTCCCCCAATTCCCCAATAAAATCTTAAAAAAAAAATGTTTCTTAGCTGAGTCTAATGTGTTTCCAGCAATGATTGAGAAGAATTAATGAACAGTAGAGTCTGTGGTCAGTGCCCCATAAATAGTGCTCTTTAGCCATATTTGGGAAAGCAAGCCATGGTGAGTCTGAACTTTTATAAAATAAAAAGTACCAGAGGCACATCTAGTTCTATTGCAAGGTGAATAAAGAGCCAGGAGCGACAACTGTCCTCATCTCAAATTACATGATCAAGACACAACTCTTCTGTCCAGAGGGAGCGCCTATGGACAAGCCAAATTTTTCTCAGGGATATGACTATTGGTAAAAACGAATGGATGAATAGCTGTTGGTTTCCCTCACATTAGAAGAGCATCTTTCCTGTTCATTGAGCACTTTCACATACATAATATCAATTGAGCCTTATCAACTGAACCTTATAAGAGCCTTAGAGGTACACTGTCACATTTTATTAGTTATTTAACTGAGTTGCAAGAAGTGAAATAATTTGCCTAAGTTTGCTTATCTAGTGACTGGACAAGAAATAGAACCCACCTCTGTTGACAACTATTCCAATACTCTCTGAAACGTAATCCATCCCTCTGACCTCAAAACTCCATAACTTGCCCTACTGGATAAATCCCACTGAGGATGCTTAAAGAAGAGGAAGACAAAATAAATCTCTTTTGATTCCATATTTCCCTTCAACTACTGTGCTCCCCTTTTCTATAGAATTTCATAAGAGATTTATCCCTACTAGTTGTCTCTACTTCCTCACCTCTCATTCTCTATTCTTTGTAACTTGCTTGGGCTTTAGTCCCTGATGCTGCACTGAACAGGTCTGGAAAGGTCATTGCAGTAGCCAGCCTCCAGAACAGTCCCTCATGGTCTCCACATCCTGCTCTTTAATCTCCCTGGTCCCCTCTGCATTGTACCAAGGCTGGATCGTCTGACTGATAATACATAGTGGAAGCTGTGGTATATCACTTCTGAGATTGGGTTATAAAGCCCACCACTTTCACATTGGGCATGTATATTCTATCTTTCTTGTATCACTCGCTCTGGGAGAAGCCAGCTATCAAGGTGTGAGAACACTCAGGCAGCTTACTTGGAAAGCTACCCACATGGTGAGGAACTGAAGGTGAGGGCAACAGGCAACAAGAAACAAAGCCTGCCAGTGGCCCAGTGAGTGAGCATGACATCAGGTCAGAGATCCTTTAGGAGACTACAGCCCCAGCCAATGTTTCAATTGCAACCTCATGGGAGACCCTGAGCCAGAACCACCCAGCTGAGCTGCTCTCAGATTGCTGACCCTCAAAAACAGAACACAAATAAAATTTTTTTTTTTTTTTTAGCTGAGCCATCCTGCTACCTGTTGCCAGTTCAGCGGCAGCTCAATTCAGGCTGGGAATCATACCGCTGTTGCTCAGAGCTCACACTCTTGAGTGAGCTCTTAACCATCTGAGCCATTTGGCCAGCCCTTAATAAATGTTTTAAGCTACTGGTTTTTAGGGTGCATTCCTATGTACTGACACATAACTGATACAATCTCCAGCATCTTTAATCTTGCCAAATGCAATGGTCCTCAGCAGTATTTGAGACAGTTGTTCATTCCTTACTTGAAATGCTTTCATCTCTTAGATTGCAGGACATTTCAATATGCTGGTTTTCCTTCTACCTCATTTATCTGTTCTTGTTCTTCATTGCTACCACCTCTTCTTCTCCTCATCCTATAAAAGTCAGACCCCTTCATTTTTAAACCTCTTCTTTATCTACACTTTATTTATAAATGATATAATTCAGCCCATGGTTTAATATTATCTCAATCATTGACTCTTGAATTCATACCTCCAACCCTGGTCTTACTGAGTTATACTCATATATACGACCACTATCACAAAGTCTTCCTTGAATGTGTTATGGTCAAATTTAACATGCTTAAAGTAAACATCTAGTTCTCTCCTTATATCAATTCCTCAATCTGGATTTTCCATCTCGGTGAATGGCACCAGCATTGACCCAATTGATCAGGTCAGGTCAGAAACCTGGGAGAGACCCTTAATTCTCCTCTTCCCCTCCCTGTAGACTATTCAGAGGACAAATTGATTTATTGGGCATACCAGCATTAGCATCATTGGGGAGCCTGTTAGCTTGCAGAATCTTAGGTCTCTGGCCAGACCTACTTACCCAGAATCTGCATTTTAACAAAAACTTTAGATAATTCATATGCACAATTATACGAGAGCACTAATCTAGAGGACCACACTTCACTAATGAAGTAGTTGTGTTCTGTACATCAGTATCCCCTTCATTTGCTCTTTAAAATAAGGGTTTGTTGTCGTTGCTATTGTTTAATAAGTTTGGGAAAAGCTATATAATGTATTACTTAGATTTTCAAAATTTCTTACAGAAAATATATTGGACTGTTTAAGTCAGCTTTGACACCCCTTAATACCAGCTAATTCAGTTAATTCATTCTCTCTCTCTCTCTCTCTCTCTCTCTCTCTCTCTCTCTCTCTCTCTCTCTCTCTCTCTCTCGGCCAGCATGTGTTAATATTCATTGGTACTACTATTCCATTCCACTGAGAAACATTGTTCCTGATAGTCTCTCCGTTATTACCATTTGGCTTCAGACTTTTAATTCTTTTGTTCACTTGCCTCTTCTTTAGCATATATTCGCTACTCTGCACAGAGGCTACTCTGCTGAACACCGTCTTCTATGTGTTGCAGTGATAGCAGCATCAGTCTGAGCTGCATAACGTGCAGCATGAGCATGGCTTGGTGGAGTCCTCCTGAGCCCTGCGCAGTGGGGGTTAGAGTTACACACACCACTGCTGGTGATGGTGCAGACCACAGGGAACAGTGGGCAGGAATGGCTGGGGTGGCAGCTAACACCCTTGTCTCACATCTACCTGGGGAATCCTGGCTCTGAGATGACACCACCCCATCCTCCTTCCCACATAGCCTATTTGGCACCTTGTGGCTGTCTGTCACCTCTTTTCGTTCTGTGCTTCTACATCTGACCCCGACACATCACATTCAATGGGAATAACACATTAATGGGTCAAAAGTTTCACAAACTTTAGTTTGTTTATTTTCTGAACTGCATCCCTGTCTTGGGAGGTATATGTCCAGTTATATATTTTGAATCCCTCTCTGTCGCAAAACGTTTTCCTACTTGTTTTCACTTGCTTACTTAGGATTATTCAAGACATGAGGAGTAAGTTTTCTATGTCCTTAAATATTTATATATTTATTCAATGAATATTACTAATCTTATTAGGTATACCGGGAACATAATAACATATCCCATTATTTAATTAATCTCTTATTGTTGAACATACAAATGATTCCAGTGTTTTTCTGTATAAATGCCGATGTGGCTAGCATTATTTTTTTGCATAAAATTTTGTGAAAATTTTTAATTTTCATGTGCTCCATCACCCTTTGTTTAGAGATATACAGTTTTTTAAAGGGAAAAGATAACCTTGGGCATGAACCTCTTAAGGTGTGATATTGTGCCATCTACCCCAATGAAACAATTTTGATGGCTTCTTTAGAAAACTGCTGCAGGATTATTTTATATAAAATGCACATCTAACCACAACCTCCCATGCTTTTACTAACAGTAATGATGACTCAAGAAAAGGCTTCTCCGATTGGAGGCCCCAGGCACTTCACTTTCTGACATAAATGCAGTCCAGATCCTGAGGGTGAGAAATCTGCCACCTGATTTCCCTCCCACCACACTGAGTCTTTGAACCACAGGATCTCTAAAGACCTCACATCCCTGCTGCGTCTGAGAATGGTGGCAAAGAAGGGAGAGAGAAGAAACTTTGCTAAGTAACTACTACTTGGCAGGCATTATGCTAGAGTCTTTAAAAATACTATGCCTGGGGCTGGCTGAGTGGCTCCGTTGGTTAAGAGCTCACTCGAGAAAGAGTCTGAGCTCTGAGCAACAGCAGTTCGATGCCCGGCCCGAGCTGAACTGCTGCTGAGCTGCCAACAGGTGGCAGGATGGCTCAGCTAAAAAAAACAAATAAACATAAAAATACTATGGCTGACACATGCAGGTATTCAATAAACACTTCCAAAATAAATAACTCTGTTCTTAGAAAACTAACCTTTCACCATCTCATTTTCTTTGTAATAATTATGACTTGTAAATTCCCACCCAAACCCTGTGAGTTTAGACATACCTGATTTGACATATTAGAAAACTGAGTCTGAGACTTGCTAAGAGACTTGCCCAGGCTTGCCAACTAAATCATGGCTGAGCTTGCACTTGGATCACAAGATCAAGTGTAAGAACAACTCACATCTTTTAACCTGTCTCATGAGTTAAGTTCATTCACCTGCCAGTGGAGCTGTCTTACACTCTGTGGGGTAAGATACTTCAGGAGACTGCAGGGTTTGCACTGAGGCTCTCCAATGACTAAGGATGCTGGTGGACACTGGCTAGTTACAGTGCATCACTGACATACTGGTACCTTCATAGTCTCCAGTCTAAATCCACCTTCATCTAATGCTTAAGTTCCCAATAAAACACCCTTACCATGTGACTGAATCTGCCCTTCACAACCTGTTAGTGCAGAATCCTGAGGCCAGCCGCTTAGACCTTTAGTCTAGTCTAGTTTCAGAATTCCTGGTTGGATTTAATGAAATCAAGACCACACCAAAAATGATAAGCAAAATAACATCCAATCCATTTTTGAGAATGAATATAATGAATTTTCTGCTATGTTTTTAAACTGTATTACTTCATTTAATTCTCTTAATAAATCTATGGGATAAAAATACTCACAAAAGTTGCAGCTGAAAGGTGACTTTCCTAAGGTCATAGAGTTAAGACTTAGTCAAACTGGTAGTGTAGGAAAGATCTGTCTGATTCTGAAGCCAAAGCTCTTAAACACTGGCCAGAGTTTTACAAGCTTTAGGTGCTAACCATTAGTGCCAGTGTCACTGCATGGCACTGTGCAATTCCATGGGGCACTATCCACTTCTATGCATCATACAGGGGCCTGAGTGGTTATGAAATTAATTTAGTTAGTCCCAACTGCAAGAAAATGCAAAATTAGAAAATATCCAAGTGCATCAAGCATAGTAGTGTAAGTAGTGTTCTATAAAACGTGTGTGTGTGTATGTGTGTGTGTGGTGTGGTGTGTGTGTGTGTGTGTGTGTGTGTGTGTGTATCAACATCATATAATGGCTGAGAGCACAGACTCCAGAGCCAAATTACTTGTTTCAGTCCTGGATCTGCCATGTGCCAACTGCAAGACCTTGTGTAACTTACTTTACCTCTCCGTGCCTCAGGTTCTTTATTTGTAAATTAGAGTTAATAACAGTGACTATCTCATAAGGTTCCTGAGAAAATTCAAGGAATTAATGTATGTAAGGCACCTAGTATGGTGCCTCGCACATAGCAAGTACTCATTACTGTTTTAAATTTTTTTCCACAAGTATTACTACTAGTATTGTCATATGTATGTGCTGAATCATGATTTTAGATCTTTTCTTACTATAAGTCATGGTAAAAAAGTTTGAAAGGCATTGTCCTCAACTATTTTGTTTGCCTTTCAAGTAGGTCCTATTGAATCTGCGAATAACCAATGACCCTCTGATAATATATCGCTAAATTTGACTCTACCCTTGTGTGCACAGAGAGATTAAGTAATTGTCCTCCAGTAACCCAGCTATTGGAAGAGAAGAGGCAGAAGCAGTATTGAGGTAACCAGGAATAATTGGTGTGGATTCATTTCTAATAGTTCAATGGCAACTATCAGAATAAAAGAAGACCGACAGAGAATGTAAACAAAAGTAGCAATGGAAATGAGATGGGACAGCAGAGCCTTTGAGTGTAAGTCTGTCTTCTCCATCCTCATCAGGACAGAATCTCTAATTGTTTCTTTTTCCCCAGCACGAGGGTGGCTCCCCTCGGATGGTGTCTCGGGAAGGTGGTGCTGGGTTTGTCAGGCCAGTGCATGCCCACACAGCTATCAGATGGTCTTGTTCCCTTTGGAATCCCTAAATTAAAAGTACAGTTGAATAGATGCTTTCGGGGCATGAATGACATATAAGGAAACTAGAAAAACTGCCCTTTTTCATGCTCCAGAAGTAAGAGGGATTTCCCCAGACAGATTCAGACTTAGGGAAAGCTACATAATGTGGGGCAATGGCTAAATACTGGCTTTGAAACATGGGGACTTGGGCTGGGTGCCCATCTCTAACATTTACTAAATGTGTCGCTGTGGGTAGGCCATGCAGGTGACACATTTCCTTGGGTATCTAATTTTTCCTCTCTATAAGAACGCATTGTATTATTCCTTGCACTATTGGGTTGTCAGAAAAGCCATGACGCATTTTTGCAATGAAAAACAAAGAAAAAAATATGTCATGATTTTTCCGACAACCCAATAGTACCATTAAAGGGAGGTTGTGAGGGTCAAATGAGATAGTATATTTTAAATTATTCAATATCTATAATTTTGAGGCTTTTCTGTGACAGTAGGATTGAAATGTCACACAGAAATCTTGATCATAGTATAATGTTTCCTGATATGGACTCACCAATCTCTTCAAATTCACCTCTCACTACTTTGCCCTTTCAACTCTGTGCTCCAGCTACATGCATTTGGTATATGAGAAAGAACATGACATTTTATAAACCGTACATATCACCAAGTAAATAAAACATACATTTTAGTTTTATGAATTGTCATATTCTCTTTCATGTCTTATTTTTCATGCCCCCTTTTCT
The DNA here is from genome assembly GCF_001890085.2 of Hipposideros armiger. Lineage (NCBI taxonomy): Eukaryota > Metazoa > Chordata > Mammalia > Chiroptera > Hipposideridae > Hipposideros > Hipposideros armiger. The sequence continues at coordinate 472,834 of NW_017731509.1, read as the reverse complement.
ATCTGCCCAGAACAATTTCCTTACCCCACCTACTCATGAAGCCACTCTAATCAGATGTTACCTTGAGAGCATTTCTGTTTCCCAAGCCCATTTATATACCCCGTTGCAGAGTCCTTATATTTCCATTGCTATATGGTATTCAGCTTGTTTCTGGTTACAGTGGACTCTCTTTCCTTGTTTGTACTGGTCTGGTAATGCCTAATTTGTCACTGATAAATTCCCAGTATTTTTCAGTGACTGGAATACAATAGTTGCTCAATAAGTGCATGTTGATTCAAAAAATTATTTATATTCATCTTTTCAAATAAATTACGATTTTTATCTTGACGAATGGCTGCAAACCAGGAACAAATTGTTGGGCAAGGAGGTGTGGAGATGGTAAAGTAGGACAAGGAGCCAACTGAAAGTAACAATCAAGCCTTTTCCCCTGAGTGTGACAATGCAGGCAAGAGATAAATAAAAAGGCACTGGGCCGGCCCAGTGGCGCGATGGTTAAGCACTGGCTTGGGACGCCAGAGAGCCCGGGTTCAGATCCCACATATGAGGGCCAGTGACACTGCCCTCCACAGCTAAGATGCTGAACAATAGCTCAACCTGGCGCTGGGCTGCTGTGAGTCGCCGGCGACGGCGTAGGCTGCAGCCCCTGTGGCAGTGGGTTGCCATGGGCTACCGTGTGTAGCCA